>NC_059357.1:38399782-38736735 GCF_019703515.2 Myxocyprinus asiaticus | reverse complement strand
TTGTATAGTTTTCTTTCCTAAAAAGGAAATAAATCCATTTTGACAAGAAAAGAAGTATATATAGAGTCAAATTTCAGCACTTTCAAAATCTGCGATTAATCGCAATTAACAATGAAAATTAATTGCGATAAAAATATTTAATCAACTGACAGCACTAATATATATTTTTATATATAAGTGCTGTCAGTCAATTACATTTTTTAATCGTGATTAATCACAGAATTTTTTAGTAGTTAATCACGATTAATCGCAGATTTTGAAAGTGCTGAAATTTGACACTATATATACTTCTTTTCCTGTCAAAATTCATTTATTTCCATCTTAAGAAACAAAACAAAACAATATGTAACAATATTATGCTTTATAAACATTTTCCAATCAAACCTTACACAGTATAAAGACAGAAATGCACTTAAAAAGCACCAATTCATGTCACATTAAACATTTCTCAAAGTCTAAGTGGCAATTTGATTAATTGAAAGAACTAGTCCCCACATAGGTTGCATATTCATTGCAATGGGCATGAAATCTCTTAAACTCTCATCCTCAACAATATTAATCTGCTGGTAGACTGCGGCTATCCGCATTGCTACAGTAATCGTGAATTGTTCATGATTCACATCAGGGTGGCAGCGCCAGCATCAAGCGCCGCTTTGAACTCCACATGAAAAGCGCTTGCAGACTAAAACATCTCATTCTGCATTTTGGTAATAGTTAAGATTTGCCGTGCTTTTGTGGTAATTAAAACATGCTTTACACAGGCGGAAAATTACTTGATTTCTATCACAAGTCCCATCTGGGCTTGTTTTGTACATCAAAGAGTGTTAAGAGGTGCCTTCTCCATCACTGACATGAAGCACTATTGTGCGTGTGTTGTGAAGTGTGCATCAGTGTAATGACTCTGGGTGGACACATTATAAAGGTTCCGCCCTTCTAACAAGTGTTTATGCTGGTTTATGCTGTATTAACGGTAAATGCGTTAATCACGATTAAGAAAAATTAACGCGTTAAACTTTAAAATTAATCGCATGTGTTAACGTCTTAATTCGGACAGCTCTAATATATATAAATTGAATACCGTCAACAGGCTGTAAAATATCAAGATATAATTTTTGTTTACATATCGCCCTACTCACAACTGAGTTCAATTGAGTTTGGCATTAGCATGTTGCTATACTAGCGACACATAACACACAAACATTGATTACACTATTTTTATTGATTCTTTTCAGTACTGAATAATTTACAGTACTATGCAGAAGTTTTAGGCAGTTGTGAAAAATGTTGTATAGTGAGGATGTTTTAAAAAATAATGCCATGAATAATTTTTATTTATCAATTAAATGTGCACTCAGTCACTTTTGTCTTTGTGTCATCTTGGACTTACACTGACACCTAGCTGCTTGTATGCAGCATAATTTAAAATCAATAGTTTTCAGTTTCAGATGCCATTGTAGAAATGTAGTATTCACAGTCAGGCATGATTACTTTAATCAATGAGTGAAAGTGTCAAATAACAGGACGGTTACTGAGATTCAGCGAGTAGTATTCAGCTGGTCATGTGATTCTAACATGGCAGCCCCCATGTGCGGACCCTCTCCATGTAGAATAAAACAGCTTTTAGAAGATTACTGATATGACTGGAGTCTTCATTTTAATGTGAGTGATCATGATTTCTTACATATATTGCAAAATTACAATTCATGTCTTCAGGAGTTTAACTTTTTAAATGAGGAAAAATGACTGAGTGCATCTTTAACTTTATTTAAAGTGCAGTAAACATGAAAAAAAAAAAAAGAAAAAAAAAAAGGCTAAATCAATTTTTGGTGTGACCACCCTATGCCTTCAAAACAGCAACAATTCACCTACAATAGGTACACTTGTGCAGTTTTTCAAGGTTGTTGGCAAGAATCTTGGACAACTTGCCACAGTTCTATGTATTTATGCTGTCTCAGTTGCTTCTGTCTCTTCATGTAATCCCAGACTGACTCTATGATGTTGGGATCCGTGCTCTGTGGGGCCATACCATCTGCTGCAGGACTCCTTGTTCTACTTCTATTCTATTCTATATACAAAATAAATATTACCTATTAACACACTAAAGCAGAAGATATAAAATAACCATCTTAAGACAAATGTTTTTGTGAAACATATATATGTGCTAAATACTTTCACACAGTATATATTTTTTGCTTTACCTGCTGTCTTTGTTGTTTTTCTTGTTGAGCCTGTTGCAATGCATTATGGGATTGGCTTCTCTTTAAGAAAGACGGTTGTGATGCTGCCTTAGAATTTGGCCCAAAGATAGTTTTTTACCCATCTTCTGCTCATTAGGTTTGGGAACAAAGCCTACGTGTCATGATTAACAGTTCTCACCCTTTTTTTTTAACCTAAGCAACTGACTAAAGACTTTCTTTATGACTATCCATATCTGCCCTGTTTCTCCATATTTAAATTCTGTTCTATTTTTTACTGACTGATAAAGCAGTCCAACGAGCAGCCAGTGTGCTGTCACAAGAGATAAAGTGTGGCATGCAGCACAAGCTGAGACACAGTGATCTTTCTGGAGCTTTGCTTCGGGTCAGCTGTTCTGCAGCTGTGCCTGTTTTTAATGTAAAGCGGGATGGCTCCACAATCAAGCCCCCAGACATGGTCACAACACTGAGGACTGTACTGCAATAAATGCCCAATGTTGAATGTCTTATAAGTGTCATAGCTAGGAGTCTTCTAAGTATGCAACTGACTTTACTGTGAATAATAGTGGTCTTAGTATCAGTACAATGCTTGATACTTCTGAATGCACTCTGACCTAAATGTGCGCCTATAAAAGAAAAGTGCTACTTCATGATCAGGTAAATGTAATTGTAATGTAATGACAAGACAAGGCACACTAGACAAAACTTTGACAACTTTCTCCTTTTCCTAGAGTGACTCATTCTATTGAGTTAGTTGACTTTGTATTATTTTGAATGCAAAGATATTTCAAAGATTTATAAATACCTGATACTCCACTTCCAAGCTGCCGTTCATTGTGGCTGTTTGGAAGAAGCACTCGGTTCATCCGGCAGGTAGAAGGAAAGTGAATTCTGTGTCCTGGTTCGAACCGAATGCAAATCTAAAGTCCACACTGAGCATCAGAAAGAGCAGCAAACACATGACGAGATGTACCTCTTGAAACCACTCCATTACTGCGCTCGTTTTAAATACACTAGAGCAGCTGTTTCAAACAGCCTGTCTGCAGTGCAAGCGACGCGACGAAACTAGAACGCTCCCGAGTCTGGACTGCAAGTGCATCGTTGAGGACCCTTGCGAACTCGCGCTGCTGTACGTTTCAAATTGGCAGCGTCGCGTAAAACGCGTAAACATCAATATCATGAGATCAGTGGCGAATGATCAGACTCTGGTCACTGCCATCTCACTTGACACCGATAAGGCGTTTGATATGGTTGAATGGGATTATCTTTTTAAGATTTTGGAAATATACGGGTTCGGGAAAACTTTTATTGGGTGGATTAAGTTACTTTATAGACACCTGGTGGCGGCAGTACAAACAAATGGATTAATTTCAGATTATTTTACTCTGGATAGGGGCAACCGGCAGGGTTTCCCTCTTTCCCCATTATTGTTCTGTCTTGCCCTGGAACCATTAGCAACCACAATAAGAAAGAAGGATGATTTTCCAGGGGTGGTGGCAGGAGGTGTGGCAGATAAGAGTTAATTTTGACCCCTTAATAAAAAGGTTTTCGAGCGATGTGAGCAGATGGGCTTCATTACATTTATCTATGATCAGGAAGATTAATGTTATTAAAATTAATAGTATTCCAAAATTCAACTACCTGCTACAATCTCTCCCTGTAGATGTCCCTGTAGGCCTACCCAAGATTTTGTTTTATTATTATGCATTCGGTCTCAGACATTTGGCTCACTGGTCACTTCCATCTGAGAGAGCCCCTCCCTGGTTTTGTACTGAACAGGAAGTTCTTGCCCCTATTTTGCCATTGCAAAGCCTTTCTATCAAACTAACCGGAGAAGTTAAGTTACACCCCGTTATCTCGCATTTGCACTCGGTATGGACAAAAGTGTCCAGAGTGTTTAATTCGGACATTTATTTAAATGTTGCCTCAAGCATATGGCTAAACCCCAAATTATGTATTTATAAGTCCCCTTTCTGCTGGACAGAGTGGATTGTGAGGGAGGTTAATACGCTCGGTGACCTATATGAGAGTGGAATGTTGAGATCCTTTGAAAATGTGGTTCAACATTTTGGGATACCCAGGTTTCAATTCTTCAGGTATTTACAGCTGCACCACCTGCTTTGCACTATTTTTGGGAGTAGTATACACCCCCCAGAGCAGCAGATACTCTGGGAATGGTGATTACTGCTTTTGGAAAAGGTCATGAGGCATCGGTGTATTACTCCCTGCTAATTCAGAGTCTGGGGGACAGAGCTTCAACTTCTCTCAAGAGATTATGGAAGAAAGATTTAAACTTGGTATTGGAGGAGGGAGTGTGGGCTAGGATTCTAAAAAATGTCAAGTCTACATCTAGAGATGCAAGGGTGCGCCTTATCCAATTCAAGATTTTACATAGATTCTACTGGACCCCCTCTAGATTGGATAGGCTTGGTTTTAAAGACACACCCACCTGCTGACGATGCCAATCAGAGGATGGAGACAACCCATGTTTTTTTGGGGGTGTGTTAAGATCCAAGTGTTTTGGTTGAAGGTACAGAGTGTCATATGTGACGTTTTGGGCACTCGAGTTTCATTTTGCCCCAGACTCTGTATTCTGGGCGATGGGGCGGTCATAAATTTGGGGGACAAACACATAAAAAATTGGGTCCTGACCAGTATTATTATTGGCAAACAGATTATTTTAAAAGGATGGAAGTCAGATGGGGCTCCCTCATTTCCGGAGTGGTGTGCGGAGACTGGGAGGGTGGCGGCTTTTGAGGAGATGCCAAGCAGAGGGCTGGGGGTTCGAAATTTGTTTGCTAGGAAGTGGGGCAGGTATTTGGTGTTTTTGGGGGACTCTCAGGGAGGGGCTGTGGAGAGAGGTTTAGTTTTAATTATATATGATTATTAGATTTTCTTTTTATATATATATATATATATATATATATATATATATATATATATATATATATATATATATATATATTTAAATTTTTGTGTGTGTGTATTCTATTTTGTGACCACAGGGGTGTTCGATGGGGGTCGGGGTGGGGCTGGTGATTGGGGAGGGGCATGAGAAATAGTGGGGGTTAAATGTATATCTCAATATATATATGTTGTGTTTTTTTCTTTCATATATGTTTGAGTCAATAAAAAAATCTTAATTAAAAAAACCCCCGCATAAACAAAGGCTTTGATTGGTCGACTGTGTTCTTCTGTCGTCAAGATTCGACAGCTTGAATGACAGCGCGCATTATTTCAGCATGGACAGCTTCGTTGACGTTGATAGCAGCATTTTATAGACAAATATATTGAATGTTTTAATGTTAGTAGAGCGCACAAGTGTCTCTATTTGTAACCTGCTCTGGGGACAAATTAGCAGCAAAATGTCCCCATACTGTAAGTTAGTTAATGTACCAAACTTCCTCTGTAGGCATCGTCGAAGGGAAAGGTGGTTCATAAATATATAAACATAAGTAAATTTTTTAGGGATAGGGTTATGGACAGTAGAAATTACCTTTATTTTAAAATAATAAAGGTCTAAGGTAAGTCACCTTTAGACAGGCAGGTAAATACACATAGTTATATAGTCAAGTCAATAAGTCAAAAATTAAATGGAGTAGTAGATAAGGACTGATTGAATTAATATTGTGAGTATTTAAGTGAATATTCTGTTTTGACTGGGCTGAATAAAGCCCAACGTATTCCTCCTCTCTTACTGTCATGTGCAGACTCTGTTATAAAAATATATACGCTACATGCAATAAATAGTAGTAAAGCAGCCTGTGTATGTCACTTGTTCTTCGTTGTTCTATAACTAAAGCATATTAAAAAAAAAAAAAAACATTTATCCCCTTTTCTCCCAAATTTTGGAATGCCCAATTCCCACTACTTAGTAGGTCCTCGTGGCAGAGGACAAGTCTCAGTTGCCTCGGCTTCTGAGACAGTCAATCTGTGCATCTTATCAAGTGGCTTGTTGTGCATGACAACGCGGAGACTCACAGCATGTGGAGGATCATGCTGCTCTTCGCGATCCATGCACAACTTTACCACACACCCAGTTGAGAGCAAGAACCACTTAATTGCGACCACGAGGAGGTTACCACATGTGACTCTACCCTCCCTAGCAACCGGGCCAATATAGTTGCTTAGGAGACTTGGCTGGAGTCACTCAGCACACCCTGGATTTGAACTCGAGACTCCAGGGGTGGTAGTCAGCATCAATACTCGCTGAGCTATCCAGGCCCCCCCAAAACTAAAGCATTTAAAACCTCTTTTTCTTACAGTGAAAATGAAAATATTGTCATCATCAGTGTTGGGTAACGTTACTTTTAAAAGTAACTTGTTAGCATATTGTGCTACTCCTTAAAAAAGTAACTTAATTAATTAAAAAGTTAATTTTTTTAATGGAAAGTAAAGTGTTATGTAACTTTTGAGTTACTTTTGAGTTACTTTTTTTCTCACAGCCACTTTCTCTTCTGTTATGCTTTGCATTCCATACAAATAAGCCATGCATTGCATGACATTACAGGCCATGCTAGTATAGTATATTTTGATATATTATAGTATATTTTATATAACAAACATAGACAAAGTGCTTATATGGAGTAGTTTGAGCATTATTTTAATCCAGGAAAATAAGGATGAGACTGTAAGGTCTTCGTGGTCTTCGTGAGTGGTTAAAGTTATTGTATACTTTCATAATAAATGAATTTAAAAGGTTATTTTAAAAAATAGACTAACTATCAAAATTCCACAATTAAAGAGAGTCTGTGAAATAATAGTGGTGAACAAGGAGCGTGGAGAAGCACGCTTATTGGTTAAGATAATAGGAGGGGTGTACATATGAGGTAATGTGTGAAAATGAGAGGATCAGACGATACAGCTGGCGTCTCGGCTTTGTTGTTTTGCTCAATAAAATCTAACCTTTGACATCTGGAACCCCTGACTTCAAGAGTTTTCTTACTGAGAGAGAAAAAGACTCTTCAATATTCCACGACATAAATTTGGCGCCCTACGTGGGGCTGGAAAAGGGGCCAAGAGAGCACTGCTGCAGGTTTGCTGACACAGACTACACAAAATCACTGGTGCCAAAAAACTTAGGTAAGCGATTTTTCTTAAAAGGTGTTTTGTGTAGGCTGTTGTAGGTTAGACCTGGGTAGTGATAAATCAAAGAGCCTCTCCAGTCTCTAACTTAATTAAATGAATAATTGGCTAAAATAGAAAATTGGGTTCCAGATTTCAAATACTGCACATGCAAATAAAAATCCTGCAGATGCAGCTCTCAGTAGTGCCACAGTGATGAAGAAGGTGCCTGCACTAAGACAGTGACCTTGAGCTGGCTGAGAGGCAGTGAGCCCACAATTAGATGGTTGGCACTGCATCTCAAAGTAGCACTGCTGAGAAGTCTGGCGTTGGCAGGTCATGCAGAAGTAGCATGTATACTCAGAAGTAGGGTGTGTGGTAAATCCTGCTGAATACCACTTTCTGTAGTGACAAAATAGCACTGCAGATAAGGACTGGATTAATAGGGTTGCCACGTAGGATAATAGATTTTGTAGTATATAGTAATGTAAGCCCGGGCTGAGTAAAGTGTAGAAGTCTATTGACAAATTTTATATGTGTTGGGTGTGTTGAGCTATGTGTGGAATTGATTGTATTGTCTGTTTATATGTAATGTTGGCTTTAACTGTGCTGTGTTTATGTTGGCTGGGCTGTGTGCTTTTGCTGATTGCGCTATATTGTGTTGTATGTGTGAGTATACAGTTGAGTTGATTGATAAAATCTCAAAGAACTGGAAAAGAGGTAAAAAAGGGGGTGAAACTGACTAATAAGAAAAAAAAATTCAAATTTCAAAGTATGAAAAGTAAACCTTAAATGTGAAAACTTTTTCATGTTAAATGTTGTTTGATCTGTGACCAATCATGCCAGATTAAATGTAATATAAAGTTCCAACCTCCAGTAAGGAGGAAGAACTAAGCAAACGTTGTATACAGTTTTGCTCAGATGCTCTGATATCTAATAAAATAGATGTTTTCTTCTTTTGAAAGTGCATATAATGGAAAATGTTATTTGATTGTAAAAAGTGATTGATAATGGTAAGGAAAAATTGGTCGGTAGTGGCAGGTGAAACCCATGGAGAAACATTAAGATTAAATTGAACATCATAACTTCCTCAATTATGAATGTTAAGAACTTCATATTCATGCGTCTATTCTGTGTGTGTTTTTGATATTAACCATGTTTTACCCTTTCTTTTGTCATCATTATGTGTATGTTGTTTCACTAACTCATTCTGGAACTAGTCTCTCACCATTGCAGATGGCTGGGCCAGATGATTTATTGAATCTGCTAATACTGCAGGAGAAAGTCCGAAGTAAAATAAGACTGAAAATGAGGCGGGCTTTTATCCGATTGGTCCTCCCGCTCTCATGATTGCTGGTAATCATTACTGATTTGCCATTTCTAATGTGGATTAAAATTTCTCTGGATAAGTTGATTTCAGTCTTATATGACTAACCAGATTGCCATCAATGGGTTCAAAACCCATGTCTAAATTGTTCTGAGGGTCTAAATTTAAATTCAGCATCTAACCACTGATTTATTGATTTGAAAAGTAAATATTACAAACTTGATGGCAAAGTTAGAGTTACCTATTGGATTGGTTACTCCCCCAAATTTTCCAGAGAATACCCTCACTTTAAAAAAATAAGGTTAGTGGGTGCTACAAAAAAGGGATTGAGTGTCTTTTTCTATTACTACTATTTTTATTTGCCATAGTTAATCCATGAAAGTATAATTTTAGAGGCATACAGTGAATTTTGGTTCTGCTATTTAACTGAATAATTTGTTAAGAAATGCTGATAAGTATAAGAGAATAAGAACTGAAAAATCTTATTGTTAAATGATGCTGAAATATTTGGATATAAAAAAAGAGAGTCATGAGAAATTATAAGGACATAATGTAATGAGCAATTATTTCAAAACACAAGAAAAGTGATTTGTTTGAATTTCCATTGTGCCTTTTTACTACTTCATCCTGTTTAAACTTTTACTTTTCTGTTGGTTTAAAAACTTGATTAATGTTATTTTATTAGATAGAATGGAAGTTCCTTCTCCTGAGTGAGTAAGGAAAGGGAGAAAGTAAACATAAGAGAGTTGTTATTACTATTTACTGTTGAAGAGTAACTTAATTATATTATAATGAGATACTAAATTAAAAAAAGAAGGAATAGCTGTAATGAGATTAGAAACAGTGGGAGGGAGTGGAATGTCCTCCCTCCTAATTTCTCCCCCGCCCTACACTCTCTCACTCTCAGGCTAAGTTTGATAAGTGTCTGCTTGAAACAGAAATAGAACAGCAGATTTCGAAGGCACATCTCTAAGTTGTTTTATTTTATTATATTTTGATTTGATTTGATTTTATATGTAAAATGATGTGATTTGACAATAATGGTAGATACAGTGATATGAAGGAGAGGTTCAAACTGCTTTCCTCATCATAATTAAAGATTTTATATATTCAGAGGGCAATATAAAGTTAAGGGTTTATACTAAAGACAAGAGATTCAGTTCAAAGTTGATCTGACACATTTAATGTATGTTCAAAACAATCTAGAAACTATTATTGAATCAAAGTGATGTTTTTAAATTATGCTTCCTAGAAGCTTGACAGAGGCTACCCTTTATTTTGTTTTGGTCTGATGTTAGTCCCCACCATGATACTTGGTCTTTTGTGACATTTGCTAAAGCAGCAGAAACACAACCTGAATGGAAAATAGTGATCTGTAGATGAGTTCAATTTTAGCATTGTTATTTCACTTTTAATTTGGACAATTTTAATAGGTCGATGAATTTTGAATAATGTTTTGTGAATTTAACCATGTTTTGAATTGTCTCCATATTTAAGCAGTTGTAGATGGTTCCATTGGCTGTGACGGTTCTCAGATGATACTCCCTAAAACAAAGGAAAATATCTGTCTACTGATACCAAGGATTGGCCTATAGGACTGAGCAGTATCAAGACCAGTCGCAAGAGGTGATGAACCAATGACGGGTAAGACTCTCCAATATAAAAAAGGGGGCAACCTAAGGCAGGGCATCACCGCCCTGGAAGCGTGACCAAAAAGGTTTGATATGGGTTTAAGGAAGTGGATGAATGCTCTTAGGTCAGAAGCATCAAAAGGGAGGTCTAGAAGAGACCTACCCGAAAATTGTGAGTTCCACTCAGCCCGACTGCATTTTAATAACCGCTTTACTAAAACAACTTATCACAGTGTTAAATACCAAGCATTCTGTCACTGTGCCATCAGGGGATCATACCCTGTGTAGAAGATTAATTATAGATTGGTTTTAGGGGTAAAGTTTTGAGAGCCGTTGCAGACAAGGGAGTCCTTGACTTATTAAAGAAGTATGAAACAAACCTGGGAATGATAATTAATTTAGATTGGAAGATGATTTATTACTTTTACTTATGCTTTTATTGAACTCATGTACATTTTAATAGTAATGAAGTATGGAAAAAAAACATGGTGGTGACTATAGTTTAAGATTGCTTGTCTTGTCTGTTTATAACAATTTAAATAGAATTGTTTAAGAAATAGGGGTGCATGGTTGGCTAAAATTGGTATAATGATTGAAACAACAATTCTTGTGAGAGGAATAATATTATGATGTGTGTTTCCATTGATCAAATCATTCTTGATCTGAGCTATAACAAAACAGATGACACTGATCAATGTGAATGGTCCAATGCAATACAATAACAATTACCCTGGATGGACAGAAAGACCAAATTGGGAGAAAATTGATTCCTCCAATGAAGATATGTATGAGGAGATGAACAATATGTTACATATTTAATCATTCTTTTATTGATTTATACTCTGATTTACTCTGATGCAGTCTGAAACTATGGAAAACAGCTTAGCTTGCAGTTTCTCTCTGTGTAAGGCCTTTCTGTGTCAAGGGAAAATTAGTTGATGTGATACAGACAGTGAGAGACCTTGGAAAACAGGAGACGAGATGTATGTGATAAGCGAATAAGTAGGGAGTTTTAAGATAAGGAAAATTTATTTTCAATAAATTTGCAAAGATTTCAAACAAACTTCTTTCACGTTGTCATTATGGGGTATTGTTTGTAGAATTTTGAAGAAAATAATGAATTTAATCCATTTTGGAATAAGGCTGTAACATAACAAAATGTGGAATAAGTGAAGCGCTGTGAATACTTTCCGGATGCACTGTATGTGTATAATTATTTTTCATTTTTTTATTTTTTATTATTATCTATGTCTTGCTGCTGTTTTTGTATTGTTTTTGTATTGTTGTACACTGGAAGCTCCTGTCACCATGACAAATTTCTTGTATGTGTAAGCATACTTGGCAATAAAGCTCATTCTGATTCTGAGTTGCGGCACCTGGAAAAACACATTGGCGCTGCTTTGCGGTGTGGTGGAAGTTTGTCGCATGGTCTGAAGGACACCGCAATTGCGGCACCTGTACAGCACATTTGCGCTGCTTTGTGGTGTCGTGGAGGTTTGTTGCATGACCCAAAAGACACCGCAGTTGTGGCACGTGGACAGCACATTTGTGCTGCTTAGAGATGTTTTGAGCTGAAGGCAGAAGCACCGCAGTTGTGCTTTCTTAACTAAAATGGTTGCCATCTTTGGCTCCTCGATATGTAATGGTGAAGTCTTGGAAAGACACCTAGATAGAGAAAGTGAAAGGTAAACCTGCGTACAATCCAGTGACAGGAATTTAAATGGGCTCTCGCAGAGACCTGCTGGAAGTAATATTGGTGAGACCCTGAGGAAGGCACAATTTCAGGCGTTGCTGTAGAAAAGACAAAATAATCATATTTAGGTGAAACTTTAGAAAAAAATGTGCTAGGAAATACAGTACATCTTCATAAACAATGTGAAAAAATAGCATAAAATGATCTGAGAAATAAGAGCTTTGGCTCTGTACTGCATACAGATATGCATGGACTTGCAATCATCATTGAAGGATTCACTTTAGGCCATTCGCTCTTTAGGAGTATAACTGTCACCTGTAGTCCAATATACTTCTTGCATAGGAAATGCATCGCATAGCAATAGGTGTGAATTATCTAGGAATTCATTGAGTTGCTGCTCTGCACTGCATACAGAAATGCAGGAGATATGTGTTGGGAAATACAGTACATCTTAATAAACAATGTGAAAAACAGCATAAAATGATCTGAGAAATAAGAACTTTGGCTCTGTACTGCATGCAGATATGCAGGAGAAATGGACTTGCAATCATTACTGAAGGATACAGTTGTGGTTATTCGCTCCTTAGGAGTATGCCTGCCCCCTGATGTACAATATACGTCAATATATGTCAATAATGCTGAGAGGAAGCGAGACACGTAGCAGAATGATTATGAATGAGTTGAATGAGCCGAATTTGGCTCGTGTCTGTTCGGACAGAGTCCGTGTATAACTGCAGTGTGCTGTGGAATGGTCAGAGCCAGTGCTGTGCGGCAGTGAGCTTGCATTAAAATGTCTGCGTTGGTTTGAAAATAATTTGTCATTAGATTATCGGTCAGTTGAAGGGAGTTCTGTGTTGCATGATGCCCCTGTGTTCAGAATGAAATAAATCACGCTCCGAAGGGCACTTTGAAGGGAGAAACAATTGTGATATTGATGTTAGAAGATGACGAATAATCACTGAATAGAGCACGCCCTCTAAACAAGCTGTGGCGTGGTAATGAGGCTGACAGGCATCACCTGATTAAAAATGCTGGGGGTTGAAATGGTGGTTGGATTGAATAGTTAATCTTTGTTTCTTTCACTTTCAAATAAAATTGAATTCTAATGGCCCATTCAAGGAAGCAGCTGGGATTGCTTTCCGGGAGGAAATTTTAGATTTTTTTAAAGTGCAGGAGTAGCCAGTTTGCAGCAGCAACTTTGCGCTATAAACTGCTTCATCGAATGGAGCATAGAAAAATATATAAATATATTTTATATATGTATATATAACACTTAACGTGGTAGCTGTTAAATACTGTTAAAAAACAAGGAGCTGCTGTGGCAGCTTCTGTTGAATAACGAGACTGTTTAGATGGAAGAGCTGTTCTAGTGGAGCCAAATGCTTTGCAGGGAAGTTGCATCCGATGATCCGTCTGCCTGGGTCTGTTGGTTGGGAAATGGGCGGGGCTGAATGCCGGAAAGACTCTCATGTCAGGAGAGTTGTCACAGGAAGCAGGTAAGCAGCAGCTTTTATACTCCTGCTCATGGGCTTTGATCGAATTCATGGAGTTAATTAACAGAGGTTCGGGAGGAGCATGTTAATTTTAATCTGACAAGAGAGTCTGTGAAATAATGGTGGCGAACAATGAGAGTGGAGAAGCACGCTTATTGGTTAAGATAATAGGAAGGGTGTACATATGAGGTAATATGCGATAACAGAAGTGTATAAACAAGTAAGCTTTGAATGAGAGGATCAGACGATACAGCTGGCATCTTGGGTTTGTTGTTTTGCTCAATAAAGTCTAACCTTTAACATCTGGAACCCCTGACTTCAAGAGTTTTCTTACTGAGAGAGAAAAAGTCTTCAGTATTCCACAACACTAGCTACTGTACAACAACACTCATGTCAAAACAACATAGTAAACAAACAGATATTTAGAAAGTAGGTCTTCATGTCATATTTAAATTAAAATAATAATAATAATAATAATAATAATAATAATTATAAATAATCAATAACATGAATATGCATGATTTGTTTTTCCATCAACATGGCAGCCAACATGAATAATGAAGAATAACCACTGTCTTACCTAAAGCAGCAAAGTCCAACACTTGAACCTGCATCATATACAGGTATGTCATCATGTGCTGTGCTCATCAATAAGTGGGGAATGCCAACCTAACATGTTCAAGGAATTAGTCTGATGGCAGAAGTCATCTCAGTGCACGCTTGTTTTAAGTCGATCCATGGTGAGCACAGACACCACAATGGAATCTTATTTAATGCTCCTAAAATGTCATTAAACGGTTTGTTTCATGAATCAAACTACTTGTTTATAATAAAACAAAAATGTAGAATATTTTTAGAAACTAAGACATTTTATCTGTGTACACAATCGATGTAGAACGTTGCTCAGAGCCACTGATCCAGAGTCAGCTCTTCTCATCCCATTCTCCCAATTACAGGGGAGCTGTATCACGGAGCAGTTCGGCTGCATAAGTCAGTGAATTGAGCGAGTATTTCACCCTATGTATCAGGTTGTGGCCAGTGGAAGACTAGTCTTATAATCCCTCTGCCTAAACACATTGATTTTTTAATGCAGTGTGTATTAACACATGAATCAATCGCGTTTCACTCAACCGAATGTTGACCTCATATTAAGCTAAAACACGAAATGCACATGCGTGTTAGCGAGTTGATTGACGGGCGATGTCTGTATCTAACAGGTTTTACCTGCAAGGCGGGACTTCCTTTCTACATCCATTGACTGTTGGATGCTAGAGCTTCTTGGTTGGGCATTCCAATTTCTCCCATTCATTTAAATAGAAGTGAATCGTCTCTAACTGCTAAATAGTCTCTGGCCTCACACTGTATAGAACTACAATGCCCATCATGCACTACGTCTCCTCTCCGAAGTTTGCACACTTTTACTCCTGATTTCTCGCAATACAGGGACAGTAGAGGTGTACAAAAGCAACGCGTTACTTTATTTAAAAAGTAACTCCGATACTATGGTCTAAAAAAATATTGCATTACTTTACTCGTTACTCGAAAAAGTCATCTGCTTACGTAATGCGTGTTACTTTTATAGCATTACCCCAACACTGGTCATCATTTACTCATCTTCATGTTGTGTCAAACCTTAATGCTATTATTTCATCCGTGGAACCCAAAAGAAGAATTTTTGAAGAATGTTCACACAGCACATTTCCATACAGCGGTAGTTCATAATTCCACGACTGTCAAGCTCCAAAAAGGACAACAAAGCGCCAGAAAAGTATAATAACACTAGTTATTCCAGGTTCAATACAAGTTAAGCTAATTGTGTTATAATGTTTATTACCACAAAAAAGAGAATTTTACTCTTCCCTGTTTTTTGTTACAGTGTTACAGTGTTTAAAAAAAACAAAGTTACCGTGAGGCACTTACAATGTATGTGAATGGGGCCAATTTTTGGAGGGTTTAAAGGGATGGTTCATCCAAAAATGAAAACTCACCGCCATGCATCCCAGATGTGTATGACTTTCCTTCTTCTGCGAAGATTTTTTGAAGAATATTTCAGCTCTGTTGGCCCATTCAGTGCAAGTTAATGATGACCAGAACTTTGAAGGTCCAAAAATCACATAAAGGCAGCATAAAAGTAATCCATAATCCAGTGGTTAAAACCATATCTTCAGAAGTGATATTATAGATGTGGGTGAGAAACAGATCAATATTTAAAGTCCTTTTTTTTTAATATAATAATAATAAATCTCCACTTTCACTTCCACATTCTTCTTTTGTTTTTGGCGATTCGCATTCTTAGTGCATATTGCCACCTACTGGACAAGGGGGAGATTTATAGATTTTTAATATATAATAATAAATTATTATTATATAAAATATCATTTATATACATTTTTGGGTAAACTATCTCTTTATAGGCAGAAATCTGAAGCTTATTATTTTACAAAAGCACACATTAATTCTTCTGTTAAAACTTGTGTATTATTTGAGCTGTAAAGTTGTTTAAATCGTCATTTATCAGGATTACAGGGTTTACATCGTTACATCGCCAGGCAACAAAGTTGTAAAATTGGATAAAACATACAAAGAAAACGTTAGTAAGCGATTTTAGCTTACTAAAATCATGTTAACAAACATATTGTATACATCTTGTAGCTATATTTCAAACAGTAAGTATTTTAACATTTACGGATTGGCCCCATTCACTTCCATTGTAAGTGCATCACTGTAACCCAGATTATTTTTTTAAAGAAAAAGTGGGACAAGTCGAAATAAATTTTTGTGGAAATCAACATTATGTCATATTCCTTTAATAAGCCATTATTAATAAGCCATTACTCACTGAAAATATATAGTAGTTAGTCAGAAAGTTGGTGTCATGTTTGACATCAAATGGACATCAATGACGTCCAATCTGCGCCATAAACACCATATTTGATTAGAACGCTACAATGGGGGGAAGATATTCAGTGATTAACAACTTAAATTGTGAAAAGCTATTGTATGGCTTCCAGTGTTGGGTAAGTTACCCTAAAATAGTTATTAATCCCTAACTACTAATTACATCTTCTACAGTGTAATTATATTATTGTACTAATTACTCTGTCTGAAAAGTAATTGCATTACGTATTACTAATTACTTTCTAAAACCCTGATCAACCTTGACCAGATGAACAGTTTCATGTCTATGCTTGTATTGTTCTTTTAATTCTTTCAGATAAATTATTTAAAATAAAATAAATTATTCCTGATCTGGCCAAAGAATTTAAGGGGGCAGCGTTAAATTAAAAAACATACATTTTACCATTAGACGATAAATTTAGATTTTAAATTCACTATTGTTTTATATTGAATTGTTCTATAGTCTGTAATGCAATTACATCTGAAGTAACTGTAATTAAACTGTAAAAAAGTAAGAGTTTTCAAGGAAAAAGTAAATTACAGTAATGCATTACTTAGTAATGCAGTACACCCAACACTAATGGCTTCAGAAGACTTAGAATGTAGTGCACAAATCATCAACTGTGTTCGTCAGTAGTGTCACTACAAATAGCAAAACTATTGGGTTTTTTCACCACACACACAAACGTAACTTGTAGTGTAGCTAGCTACTTTCTCTAAATGATAGCTTTCAGACTAGCTTAGCTAATTTTTTTCTGTTGAGTAATTTAGCTAGCTACAGTTTTGAGTAGCCTGCCCAACATCTGCTCCACTTTAATCTGTCACTGTATGGAATAGAGCTGTTCCTTTTGTGTTCCACGGAATGATGTGAGGGTGAATAAATTAAGATTTGGGTGAACAGTTCCTTTACACAGTAACAAACAGTGTAGGTGTCTATAGAAGGGGAAGTGGTGGCTGAGAGGTGCTGCACACTGGAGAGTATGGTGTGAATTGTTGGGCTCATTGCATGGCCATAAATATGCGTGTGTCTTTGCTAATGTGAGCATTTGTGCATCCTGCATGTCTTTTTTAACATCCTTTTTAGCTCATTACCATTTATATAGATTCTACTTAACCTACCCAGATCTAAACCGATTACCTTCCATGTTCTGAATGCAGAAGACAAAAGATATTTCCTTTTCTTCACTGATGACATTTTTCCTCTTTTAAAAAAAAAAAAAAAAAAAAATTGGATCATTGGATTATTTGATTGGATCTTCATTATTTTTCCTGCCACGTTTCTTGAAGTTTGTCCTGGCAGATTATATGTGAGTCTGGTGTGAGAGTTTTTTACTCTGCAGTGGAGTACTGTCCGCCCACCTGAGGTCTTTACGAGTGATAGTTATCTCATATGCTTAAAGTGGGTTTTGTGTCTTCTCACGCTGTAGAACAGCATCTTCTCTTCTGGATGTTAAGTTGTCATCTTTGACGTGGCCAGAGACAGTGTGGACATGGCTCAGGGTGGTATTAAATATCCCTCAGTATTCGTGGTGGACAGCAATGCCAGACCCCCTCCACTGCCCCCCAAACCGGGCCGCAGCCAGCGGCACGGGGCACCCCAGACACTGCTGGGTGTCCTGGTCATTGTGGCTCTATGTGGAATGGCTGTGGAGGCCTGTTTCATCTACCATCTTTACTCATCCAAAGACAAGCCAGTAAGTACCATTATGTCAAACTTTCAGAAGCATCACAGGAGCATTGGAAGGGTTCTCCATGTCTCGTACTTTCATTCAGCATCAGTATCAGTTCCTCCTGTTCATGTTTGTCTTTTCTTTAAAGAGATTTTTTTGGTTTTGTTTATCTGTTTTCTTTTTTAAGATTAAGGTTTGAGTTTTAAAACTTTTTCCTTTCACACAAAGAAAAGTGACAAATGAAGGATTAGTTAGTTAAGTGTTGACCTCGTTGTGGTTTATAGCACTATTGAAAGATTAATATAGTTGCTGTTTTGCACAAACTTATGTATTCCATGCCAGCTCAAATGCATGCTGTCATTAAAACAAAAGGGGACATACCAAATACTAAGAAATCTAAAAATCTAATGCATTTTTCAGTTAAACTTTTTCTCAAATTGTTACGCTGATAATTTAATTTGATAAATGACAGAAGATGTTGTATTAAATTAGAACAGAATGCAAAACAGAAGCATTTTCACTTGTGGTCTCAGACTTTTTGTGACCCACCGTGTGTATATGAATATACACTGGTTAGATACCAGGTTTTTGTTAGACGCCTCCCTTTACTTGCAGTTTGCAGAATTGCAGCTGGACCGACCTGCCGGAGCTGAAACCACATGGTGTGCTGTGGTTACCTGACCTATAGCTTGGTCTTAAAGACCCGATTATGAGAAACCAGGTTGAAACCAACCTGAAACATCCTGAGTTATCAGATGTATCAGTATGACACAAGTTAAGCTACCTTTACAAAACATGATTGGACACCCATGGTTCTATTATTTAATGATATTCAGTGTTTGGGAATAACTAACTGTAAATATTAATAGTTATCTCAAATTGTAAAACATTTTTTTTACTCAACTCAAACTTAAGTTTTTACTATTCTTACTAGTTTAATTGAGTTACCGATACTCTCTAAATCCTAAAGTTGTCATTAATAAACATATTTGAGTGGTCTTAATTAAACAGTACTTGAAATGTCACATTTTGGAATCATAACTCAAATATAAATGTTCTTTAAACTATGGCTTTGAGTACAACTAACTCAAAATTATCAAGTGCAAAATTGCAGCTGTGTGGAATAAAGCCATAAGCCCTTGCACTTAAATACATTATGTATGTTTGGTCAAAACAAGGGAACTTATGTAGAAAAATAATAGTTGTTATTTAAAAAAATTATATAGTTTTAATTCTTATGACTCTGTGGTTGTTTTGTTGTAGCTGTTTGATAGTTGTGATTTGTGTGAAGTCACCACAACGGTGATTAGTGTTACCTCTGGTGAACTTGGAGCCTGTTAAGTTTAAGTCATTCATCTTTACTCAATTGTATTTTACAAAAGTGTAGATTTATGTGCACAAAGGAGCACTGAGGAGAATCCAATGTGCCATGTGGCTAACTGAGTTTCCAGTCATAATTTCTCTTATACTGTATAAGACGTGCTGTAACTACATAAAAAAAAAAAAAAAAAAAAAAAAAAAAACATTGATACTTAAATCACAGATGAGTTAAGATTACTTGTAACTAGTTAAAATCTCTTAAAAAATTAAGTTCAGTTTACTTGAGCCAAATAAATGTATGTTTACTTAGATTAAGCATGCAAATCAGTTGCCTTGAAAAATCTAAGTAAGGTCAACTAATTATTTTTACAGTGCATTTTGCAGTAGCATGACATTAGTTTTTAAAGTTGTGTAGCTTTGCTTGTATCAAGCTTTTTTCCCAGCAAGTAGGAGTGCAGAATGATAAAACGTCTCTGTTTTTAAACACATTACATACTATATTGCACAATGGGCAAGCATTTTGGATGCTTTCTCTTAAAAATGTCTGAGCTCACAAAAAGTGTTGGGGAAGTCTAAATCTTTGCACATAACCAGTTAATTCAGAGAGGTCATTTCGATGATTCGATTATAAAACAATTCACTGATTTCTCAAAAATGTTGCCATAGCTATGTCTGTGTCACAAAGTGAGGCATAAAGACAAATTCTGCATTTTCTTAGAAAGATCGTGAAGTATTTGAGAAAAAAACTACAGCCTATAGACAAAGTGTGATTTTATTGATATTAATTGCAAGTTTTCCCCATATAATCCATTCAAATGTAATAGCGATTGTTATTGACTTATGATATGTTACAATATATTAACGATGCAATGGCAATGCATGATAAATCATTAATAATTTAAAATACAGTTAACTTAAATACGGCTCCTTCAATGCCTTTTCTCCCAATGCATTTTAGTGATCATAGACTCAAGGTAAAAGACACACAAATGTATCATGCTCCTTTTTTCTTCTGCAGACCTCTGAAAATGATCCACAGACTGCCATGAGAAAACAAGGTAAAGATTACATGTTCTACCATTCAGTATTGTGTTAACATTGTTTTTGCACTTTAATCAATTCTTTATTCAACATCAACATGGCATTTGAGCAATATCACATTGCACTTAAATATACGACGATGTATTTTTTGACATATCGTAGTGAAAGACGATGTTGTGTCCTTCAAGCCAAAACCAAAAGGAGTCATGAAGCCATCAAAACCAATGGCACATCTGACGAGTAAGTTCTGAGCTGTTTTATTTTATTTATTTTAAATTTGGGCACGCAGGTTTGGTTGACTTACTGTGGAAAACCCCCTGCTGAAAGGATCTAGCTGGTGGATAAGCATATGTTGCTCACCAGAGGCAAAA
The DNA here is from genome assembly GCF_019703515.2 of Myxocyprinus asiaticus. Taxonomy (NCBI): domain Eukaryota; kingdom Metazoa; phylum Chordata; class Actinopteri; order Cypriniformes; family Catostomidae; genus Myxocyprinus; species Myxocyprinus asiaticus. The sequence continues at coordinate 38,716,032 of NC_059357.1, read as the reverse complement.
CCTGGTCAGTCAGCATGTTTTTTCTGGTAAAACTAGTTGACCAAGGAAGACTTGCTCTTAGAAAAAAAAAAAAAACAATAAAAATAAAAAACAGCTAAAATCTGGTTGGCTGGTCTTAGCTGGTTTAACCCTTCTGTTTTGGAGAAAATTCCCTACAACCGTTCTGTTTGAGTCAAAAAAAGATCTGGTACAGTACAACAGAGTCTCTTTTGATTTTAAACATGAACACTGACATTTTTGTTCCACACCTATCAGTAGTGGTACTATTCTTTTACTCAAGATATAAAGTAAACCCTTCATTTTGAGTGAAAATTAGTGATAATTGTTTATACATTTCATCTGTTTAAAACAAATACAAAATGATGGTTTAGATCAAAAATATTTGTAAGTATATAAATGTCCACCTGTCGGATGAAAAATGAGCGAAAAATCTCATAAACTTCCATTGAAAAGGTCCCCACATATATCTAGTGATCAGGATTTCATACAGACATTTTTTTAGGGATGGTAACTTTTGACTTGAGCCAGTAAGCAACCATCTAACAACCATTTAGTAATGCCCTAGCAGCCACCTACACTCCAAAAAAATAGCTCTTTGGCTGAACTTGCTTCAATCGTGGACAGTTGTTCCATTTTTATAAATGAGTTTTCTTAACTTAAAATTACTAAGTAATTTCAACACAGTTTGTTTTGAAAAATTTAGTTAAATTGGGTAAACCCAACAAAATTGTCAAATGTTATTTCTTTATGTACTAGCTAGTTGAAAATGAATGTTAGAATGCTAAATACATGCTTGTTGGAAGAACTACAGGGTATAGTTTAGTAACTATACCATGATTAGCATAGAAATTGCTCAACAAAGCAAGTAATCAATTATGTGTGTGAAATTTACCTGTCCTTATCATTAGCTCAAGCTCCACTCTTCACCGTAATGGTAACCCCTAAATCTCTACATAACAGAACATTAAACACCAATAAGTATCCCCCTATATATTCATCTTTGACAAAATCACATAAAATAACAATTCCTTTTAACATTTACTCTCCCTATCGAGTCCTGTGCAAATGGAAATCCCCTGACCAGTTTCATCAATGTTACATTAACACCACAAAAAGTGTCCCAACTTAAATTTATTAAGAAAACTTCCAATAAACAAATGTAAATGGGCAGAACACAAAGAAATCAAGTTGTGACAAAATGTTCTAGAATTGTGTTGCCTAGTTCATTTTAATTAAGTAAACTGAACAAGCAGCAAAAATTCTTTTTAAGTGTAGCTAGCATTAGCAACACCATAGCAAAGCCCCAGTAACCACCCAAAACACTCTGATAAATATGAACTTAAAATGTATCTAAATGCATTTTGACCTAATATAAAATTAAGATTAGTTTTTTAGCTGTTTTACAACTTTTACATGGGTCAAAAATGATCCGAACATAAAAATAGGGCTTAAGACTCCTCTAAAACCAGCCAACCAGCTTAAGCTTAAAAAAAAAAAGAAAAAAAAAATTCAGTAGGGGGTTTAGCAAGTTAAGAAGCCTGGCAGGGATGCCAGCACACCAGTATCTCATGCCTAGGAACTCATGCTGTTCTTTCCCATCTAGCTGGTCAGCGTCCTGATCATGGAGTCCTGCTGTGGACGCAGAATCAGGAATCCATCCTTTACCATGTAAAACACAAGGTCAATGAGGGCCAGCTCATCATAGAGAAAGAAGGTTTCTATTCTGTCTACTCCAAGATCTACTTAAAGGAGGACAGCTTCATGTTCAACCATTCTGTACTCCAGATCACACCTCGATACTCAGGGGGAGAAATTTTGCTTCTCCAGTCCATTAGGTCCCATCTTAAACTCCAGAGGCCAGGAACCATAGACAACAGCTATCTCAGTGGGGTGTTTCACCTGTTCAAAGGTGATGCTGTTTTTGTCAGGGTTAAAAACTGCACACTGGTGTTGTCAAATTCTGCTGCTAACTACTTTGGTCTCTTTATGGTTTAGATGTATTCTGGAGTCAAAGTGTTACAATTCGGCAAAGGTGTAGGAATTGGGTTATTTCACAGCTAGATTTAATAATAAACTAAATTTGATCACTTTTCCTTGCTTGTAACTTGGGAAAAATAAGTATGACAGCAAAAAAAAATTGTATATGTTTAAAACGGTGTACACTCACATGAGCTGTCTTCAATAGAGTCTTAGAACAAGCCATTTCATTTTACATTAGAGTCCCTGATGTTGCCCGGCATGTTTAGATCACATGAACAGCCATGCCTTGCAACTCCACAGAGTTAATCAACAAAAACTTCATGCATTCACGCTGACAAGTATTAGAATAAAGGCCAGCAAAATCAAACACATGGTCCAGTTGGTGCAGTAGATGCTATAACTACACCATCTGGAACCAAACATCATATTTCTCCATTGATGGTCATTCAAAAGTGGCCATGTACTGTATACTGAAGCAACATATCAATATCAGTTGCAAATATTTAATTATATTAGCCCGATTTTTGGAGGGATCTTAAAAGTATGAAATGGACTTTGACGTCACAGCTCCGGATAGCCACTAGTGAAGGGTTTGGGACTGTGTACGTACTTGTGGTGTCATCAGTCAATCAGCATTGTCGTGACGCCATTTTTTTGTGGCTTCAGAGTAATTATTAATGATTGACATGGTATTTACGGCACAGGTGATTGGATCAAAAATGTCCGTGACCAGAATTAAGTGCAAAGATGGCAAGTTTTAAATCGCATACTTCCATCGGTTAAGGCGGCAGCCGAGCAAATGCCATTGAGATGAATGGAAATATTACGGGTAGATCTCTTTATGTTTAATAGACCTATAAACCAAAACTGACAGGTTATGTATGAGTATTAAAACTGTAACTATTACTTAGAGCACCTTTAGTTTGCTTTATTTATAAAATAATGCTGCTGCAATGAACTGCACTCCCCAAAGGAATTACTGCACATATGCAGGTGCTTATCATTTAAATATAGAAAACTAAAGTAAATTCTAGCAGTATCACACATTTTCAATGTGCCTTGTTCTGAATCACACATTATATATATAAAAAATGTTTATAACCTAAGACATTTCTCTCTCAAAATGTATTTTGCGCAGTGACCATTCAACCCCATTACAATCAGAACGTATCAAGATCTAATGTTACAAGGTTGAAGGTCAGTGCAAAAAGGGCTAATAATGGCCTTAAAGGACTAGTTCACACAAAAGTTTGGCCATAATTTACTCACCATGTGAAACAAAAGAGATGTTTTATCAAATATTGTGTACCATCTTCTCAATACAATTGCAATTAATAGTTTCTCATTTAAAAGTATTATAAACGTAGTACTTGCAGCTCGTGCAATATATTCCAAATCTTCTGAAGACATACAAAAAGTTTTGGTGAAAACTGCCCAAAATGTAAGGATTTTCATTGAAAATCTTGACATCCATTGCACATTCACAGTGGCTCGCTTGTTCACCCGAGAACTTGCTGCCTGGTCTCATGAACATTATGTGGCTGTGGCAACATTTTTGCAAAACAAAATTATGTGCAATATTACACGTTTAGCTGCAGTTTCCCAGTAAACTGTCCAGCAGGGGGCACCAAAAGCGAGTGAAATGATGTTGTAATCAGATGAGGTTTTTCAGGTGAATATTAGTCGGGGGTTTTAATGAGTAAAACTTGCCTCCCTAACCTAAAACTTTCAATGTTTTTCAAATGATTCCTAAAAGTAAAAGTGTTTCGATATCATAACATAGCAGTATGTGAGGAACAGCGCAAAAAATATGTTTATAAAGTCATAATCAGCCATTGTATTTGTGATTTGTGTGAATCTAAATAAAACGCACAGTTGTTGTAGCGTCTAAAGTGTTAATTTCACCAGAAAAACTGCCGTGAAATGTAGAATTTGGCATGTAAAAGTCAGTTTGCAAAAATGCTGTTATAGTAACGTTCATTCTATATGACTAGGTTGAGAACTTGAGCTGTTTTTAGAGCTAAATCTCCTACACTCCTTTTGTGTTCTGCATGCAAAAAAAAGTTTAAAAGTTTAAAATGACATGATGGTGAATAAATAAAATCTGAATTTGTTTTTCTTCAGGTTATCTATTCTTTAAACTAGGAAATATTATGACTAAATATTATAATAAGTTACAGCTCCTTTAGCACCTTGATTTGCACGTGTCTTTTATATGGCTATTTTTTACTATTTGAAATTGTTCTGATATTTTAAATTAAATTATTCTGAAACTGTATGTAATTCTCTGTAGATGTTTCTTACATATACATATGTATATCTCACATTAGGTGTGAGAGTCCTGTGTTCACGTACAGTATTTCGGCCGTAAGCACTGCACAGGGGCCATTATCTATGTTGATCATTTTGTGCATCATCAGCATCAAGCTGTTGTAAACTTCAACTGGAACAGAACAAATTATTTAAAATGAATGTATGTAACATTTTATGTGTTGTTGGCTATTTTTGATGTAAAAAACATGTCACTCAAAATAAAGTTATTGAAACACCTCAGCCTGCTCCAAGTTATTACATGTGTGTTATAACATGTATTGCTGCATTTCCTTTTAGTCATTTGAGATCATTTGCAAATATGTGGTTTCACCATTTTTTTCCTCGTCCACGAGATTGACACTTTTATTTTTTAACCCTGCATGATTGTTTTATTCATAATGCAATTTTTTTTCTGACTCATCTTATCCCCCAACTTCTTTGGAGAGGAGATATGTGAGTCATTTGTCTTTTGAGATGCTACTTGTTTGCATGTGTAACATCACTGTGCGGTGTGCCACTACAAAGATCTTTGGTAAATCATTTTAAAGTAATGCTCAATCTTTCAATTTCCTTTAGATGTTTTCCTGTGACCATTGCGCACACAGATGCACACATGCTCGCATGCCAGCTTTTATCATTTGTATCAGATACCATCTGTTTCTAACACAAACATTTACTGTATTTTTATTGTGTTTCATAAGCTTTTCTTTGTGAACGCCAACGCTCTGTGTATTCTAAGCAGAGCTGTTACATGTTAGTAAACTGAAGAGGAAGTGGGGGTGGGGGGCGCAGACCACATGCATAGATATCTGAGAACGACTTTCTTTCAAGTTTCGCTGACTTAGATATGTCTGAATTACTGAATCTGTAGTCTGCCCTAACAGGCATGATGGAAGATTCCAACGAGCACAAACCATATGTGCCAGATCCATTTATGGCTTTTTTTGTGATTTTATGTAGTTAATGCATACACTATGAGTCAAAAGTTTGATTTTGAATAGGAAAATCTTTGAGTATGCAGACTGTTCACACTGTGATCACACAGTTGAAATCTGTACATACCGAAAACCCCTAGTGGCTGAAGCAGGAAGTGTTGTTAAATGAATGGGCATGTGTGAGCTCCAGTTTCCGTGTAAAATGTCCACAGAGTGGTGCCAAAAGCAAGTTATTTTTTAAGTAGAAAATGATATAAAGACTCAGACACATTTACCTTTGCAGGGTGAATTTCCACGGGTGAAAAAAGGCGTGGGCGGACGTTGATCGCATGTGCAACTAACAAAAATGGCCAAGCAGCCTCTTTTTAATGCTGCACTTTATACTCTGTGAGACTGAAGTTAAAAAGAAACTCGCCGCTAAAATGATATCCTTGTCCATTGTGAATATTCAGTGTAGCTGTGTATGAAACTCCACCCACACAGAGGTCACTGCCAAACCAAGCAACTTCCTATCAGTCAAAGAGGCGAATTCACCTCTCTTACGAAAATCGAGAGTTCATGGCAAATTTGCAACTGACGATTTTCACATGCAAATGAGCTTTGCGACAAACTTGCGGCAAATTGTCCATTGTTGCCAAAGGTTTGTTGGAGGTTCACCACTACCGGCAAAGTTCAGCAAACTTGAACTCCGTGAGGGGAAATTCTTTGCCACCGGAAGTCCATCGCGCAAAATTCACGATCACATGGATTCCCATTGAGGTGAATGTATTGCCTGTGGAATTTCGTGGTGTGAAGGTAAATGTGACCACGCTTTAATACAGTCAACAGGTATGCATATATAATTAACACTACTCCCTAACCCAAACCTCTATCAGTAGCGCTAGAGGCAAATGTGTTCATGTTTAAATTGAAGCAAAAATGTCTAATGGGGGATGACGCTTGTCAGTTATTCATATGGTTGATATCAGGATACATGAACTTTCGGAAACAACTTGCCAATTTCCGTGTGATCATGTTGGTGTATGTGCCTTTGTTTGATTTGGTGTGTGTGTGTTGTGTATAGTTCCTTTGTGGGAACGTGACCTAACGTGTGTTCCCATTTGCATAATCATTATTTCTTCTGTCGTGGTAGGCTGAAACTGAAAGTTACACCTTTATTTAGATGGATTTTCCTGGCCTTTCAGTTTCCACCCTATAGCATCTCTCAAATATGTGAAGAAATTCTGCTTAACACACACTGAAGATTAACATCAGAAATGTTGCTAATTTCATGAATCAAAAAGCTTATTTTGCTAATAAAAAATGATTATTGATGTAAAATCTAATTTCGTTTTACTTCTCATTTGTATCATATGACAAAACAATTTCCCCCAAATCAGCATTTTCCATTCTCAAGTGAACAATCCGATTCTAACCAACATTTTTATATAGGTGGATAACAGTGAATATGAAACTCTTAGAAAAATGCAACATTACCACTGTAACTTAAAATAGCTTTTGTCAGAGAAAGACATAAAATATTTATAAATAGTATATTTGTCATTGTAAGACTGAATCTGAACATCCCAGGAGCAGCAGGGGGTTAGGGTTTGACTAGTCAGCACCAAAGTGGTCAGGGTTCGGCTGATTAGAGTGGGCAGATAGCCCCTTTAGGTAGATGCTGTAGCTACACTATTCTGGGGTGCAAATAATCTCTGCTGACAGCCATTCAAAGGTAGATGTGTATTCTGACTAAATGAATAGAAGGGCTTGGGACTCTGACTTGCTAAAAACCTTCTGTGTCCAGAACTTAGTGCCCATGGGCAAAGATGGCAGCAAGCGGGTGGTCGTGTACTTCCGGGAATTGGATGTTACTGGATGTCTCTCGCTCTGAAGTACAGAACATTCAAGCGGTTCACAGTGTTCATCAGTAGGTAAAATAGCGCCCCCTGCTGCTGTAAAATGGGAGCTGTATCAGTGGTCCGTCAGAGATAAACTCTTGTAGGCTATTATTGTTCGGGAGAGAGCGACTGATGACTATGATGGAGACAGTTGATGAAATATGTGTCTTATAAAAAAAAAAAAAAAAAACACTGACATAAAAATAAAAACATAATTCCAAAGACTAAAATTTATTTTTATGACTCCAAAACTTGCTAAAATAAAACAAAAAACAGCACAAATTAACTTTAGTTTTTAATTCACTAACTTTTTAAATATACTTTTAATAGAACTGATACTAGAAATCACTGGATAAAACTCAAACTAATAAGCCAGTCACTAAATTGAAATGGACACAGATTCAAAACTACAATAACCCTGATGTGTGATTTGTTTAACACTGCAGATCAAGATAAGAGATATACTGTAAGAGTATATCAAAATTAGCATATTTCACTTTTGGCTACGTTAAAGAGAGCGATGGAAAGAGAGACTGAGAGAGAGAGAAACTGATCTCATAAAACAGAGATTGGGAGATTGAAAAGAAACTGGGTGACTGAACTATAGATTCCCCTTGCCGAAGCAAGCATGGCCTCCCTGTCTCTGACGCAGTCATCAAGCGGAAATGCCCCTTCTCGGCTACTGTGCTGTCTTCTCCATCCTGTGGAGGTGGAAAATGGCTGATTCTGAATGGAGTGGGCTGTAAAATTAGCATCATGGACCTATTGATAGCTAATATTTGGGTGATGAATAACTGTTCTCTTCTGATTTAGGAAGAAAAGTGACATGAAAATAAGAAACAAAGAGAAACACCCACTCTTGAGGAAAGACGGGATGGGAGTTTTACTAGTTGCCCCAATTGTCTATGTATTTAGATTATTTCCAAGCAAAAACAGCTTCCTTTTGGTCCCACTCTTAGCCCTTTTCCACTGACATGGCTCAGGGGTGGGTTCCTGAGTCGGTGCGAACTCTTGAACTGTTCCACGTGTTTCCACCACATAAAAGGCCGTTCTAGGGCTGAAAACCTGTTTCAACACCGGCCCCAAAAGCTTGCTGATTTCCACACAGGAACTGATTGCGTCAGAGGGCGGAGGGTGGGATAATGTTTCGTCACCAAATTTTTCCCAAACAACAACAGTTGCTATCGTCTGCAGCAAAGAGTACTTCTTCACTCTATATAAAACCCACAAAATTATCAGACATCAAATGTGTTCAGGTAACGTCAACGAAAGGACCATTCTACTTGCGATATGGTCTCTACAGAGATCCGAGATAAACTAGAGAGAACGCAAAGGGGAAAAAAATAGTCTTTGAGAAGATCCAGCATGAAATGATGCACGCCGGCTTCCATCAGACAATCACTTAAGGGAGTGCAGGGACCATAAGAAGGACCTAAACAAAAGTGACAGTGGACTCGGACACCGACCAGCCTACTTCCTAACCGGACTTTAAATTCAGCCGGTCACGCTCGAGATAAACACCAAATCGCCGGTGTCCTCTGCAGCTGATCTCAGTAGTTATTATATTTGCCAACTTTGTTTGCTTTGTCCTCTTATTTTGTGCATTGTTTTGTTCAGTAAGGGGAGTTTTGACCAGCTACTCACTAACTTCGGAAGACTGCGGCTATCTGTTAAGTAAACTTAGGGATTCACAATCAAGACGTAAACATAATATTATATGCTATGGCAAAACTCCAAATATAACCATCTGCTACATCAATGTTAATAATGATTCCACTGTTACAGTTGACAGAATTTAGCAAGTTAAGCCATAGTTCATACAAAATAATGTAATTACATAACCTGTCATCTTTAGCATAGATGTCGTCTCTGACAATCTTGTTAAGCAATGTAATAATGTTGGATTGCATTACTCTGTATGTTTAAATATGTCCTCAAAAACAAGAGTAAAATCTGTACACAAACACTGTTGTGACATGCCATGTCTTTTTATGGGCAGGTAAATTAGTCACGTAACCCATTACGTCACTGTTCGATTCTGAAGTCAGTGGAAAAGCACGACCGGCTTATGAAAGGCTCCAGATTGACCCGGCCGTGAACCAGCAGAGCACAGGCTCGGCACGCGAACCATCACCATTTCGGTGGAAAAGGGCTATATGTGGACATTTCACATGGAAACTGGAGTCCACCCATTTGACCACAAACCCTTCCAACTTCGACCACTGGGGGCAGTGCTTCAAATTTCAGTAAGCAGAGACCGAGTTTAGCTGAAGAGCTTTCGACCTCCTGTCGCCGAATTCGCAGTGAGATCAGTCGGGTTTAGCATAGGGCTATCAAAGACCATGTCAAGAAGTCAATCCCATTTGAACTCCATCAAATTCAGGCAGTTTATTTAGTGTAATTCTTAAACAAATGACCATTTAATCCACAATTGTGAATTTGAAGTCAATTAAGCGAGGGTGAATCTCATCTTGCTCCCTAGCTCCCTGAGTCGTGAATCTATATATCGTGAACATGAATTTGGCACTGACAAGGGTGTTCATCCACTGAACATTGGGACACTTATGACTCAATCACCTGCGACATGATTTCAAGATTATTGCGCTTTTAAACACAGCTGGTATTAACCAACAACATTGCTGTATAAAAGACACTATCAGGCATTTTCATTGTAGATATTAAATCGTACAGTGTTATTATGAAAGATAAATGTCAAACAAAAATGTATAACTCTAATATTTAAAAGACTGTTTGCATTTCATACACATTAAATAAGGCTTTGACTTCATAATGCTACACTTGTGCCCGTCTTCTGATGACTTGAGAGACTTAGAAGACCTGACGACGTTTCCATAAAGGGAACATAGTGAGCAATGATGCACCCTGGTTTTTACGGTGCATTCTGGTAATGTTTAGGGAGCGAATGTTTCAGAGCACTGGAATGATTTTGCGATTGAGACAGCCCTTAAAATGGCCGACTATTGAACTAGGGAGCTGATTGAAAAACTTAGTTCATGCAGCGCCATTTTGACAGTGTCCACAGGCGGCTATTTTCTAGTCACACAAGTACAGCTACTTTATACTTGAAAAGAAAGAATGTAAAACACATTTTTTTTTTCAGTTTTATGTTATTGGCTAACTTTTAAATATCATGTCAAATCAAATATAATATCTGACAAACTTGGCATCATACATTTTGGGATTTGGTGTTGCTCCCTCGCAGCAGACATTCCATCTCTGCCAACCGGCAGAGGTGGTCCAGCTTCTCTGGACTGATGGGCTTGTCCAGACCTGCCAAAAAAATTAGCTTGAGGACAGTCCATCAAGATCCCGCCCGGAAGCTGCCTCTTAGTAGTAAGTAGTAATACTCTTTATTTGTCCCTTCACAGGGCAATTTCTGCAGCATCAACAATAAAATACAAAAAACTAACATAACACAAAACATCACAAACCTGCATGAACCATAATAACCTGGGTATTTACGTACTTCCATTTTCCTCATAACTTTAGGATGTCCGAAAAAAAAAAACTTTAATAAACGGTCCATCAAGACCCCGCCCGGAGGCCGCCTCGGCTAACTCCTCAGCAAAGACGTCGACAGGACGACCATGCTGAAAGCAGGCCAAGGCATTGGGCAAATGGGCGAGGCATTGGGAGACCAATACCTCAAGGGCCGGAGCTGGGTTCAATAAAACACCCCTCATGCCTCCGCTGGGTCCAATGTTGGTCAGATCGTTCTTTCACGGAATATTTGAGGTAGGACACAAGACGCAGGATGTCGATGAAAGATGTTTTATTAGAGAAACAAAAACCAACAAAATACAAACAAAACTCTCACGAGGAAGAAACCAAAACAACAGGAAGAGAAAACAAACCGACGGCGCAAACTAGACAAGAACCAACACGATTGGAGACTGAATACAACAAGATGATCTGACAATGAAAACGAAACAAAGGAGGGAAAATATAGAGGGTTAGGAAAGTGCCATAGGTGCTGCTGATCTACTAATGAGCAGAGCAAATAAGCATTGCATAGCAACGCTGAGTGCACTGCTGAGCAGCACCAGTGAGAAACACAAGGGAAAAGGAAAACAAAAGCACATGGACAACCTAATAGAGGTGGAGGAAACTGTCACAATCCTGCCACATAATGAATAAAACCAGACCAAAATGGCAGGATCATGACAAGGTCATACAATAACACAGCTTAAATAAAAATTATTATAATTGATCCTAGGTCAATCATTAAACTTATTTATCCACAGTAATGCATAGATACCTGTACTTTATTTGCACATACAAGGAGAACTTAGACACTTTTAACAGGGTTCAACTTGACCAAAGGGGACACAGATTATCCTAATGGTGACATCACACGAAAAAATTATTTGTGACAAAACAACATTAATAATAATACTATAAAAGAGATAAAACCTCAATGAATTCTTAAGAACAACTATTTAAATGCCTCCATAAATTCCCTTTGGCTACCTATATAGCCACCTTTATATTTTAGGGGACCATTTGGGGGCCAAAAGTTTTGAAGACCCCTCATCTAGGCAAAGAGTGGTTACTTTGAAGAAGCTCAAAATTACCATACTTTCATTTGTGTTATTTCAAAGTTTTGATGACTCTGTTGAACCAAACTGAACCTGCAGGAATTAAATTAAACATTCCTTCATTCATTACTTGTTGAGGCATATACTTGCCTTAAAAGAAAAATGCAGTGAAGGAAATGTTTATTTGCTATTTAGGTCTACAGATCTGTGCACTGAAAAGTGATGAGTGGTCCTGAGTCATAAGGGGCTCCTCGAAAGCCTGCTGAGTGATGTTATGGTGAGAAAGTGGTGCTTACATATTTTTTCAGTTTCTATTCAGATATCCAGGTGGTCTTTCTGTTGATTCATTAAAGCGTGATGACACAGTCACAGTAACACAAATTCATGGCAATATCCAAGATCTAGAAGATCTGCAGTATGTCATAACTAAAAGCCCAATGGAAAAAGAAGGTCGTTAATTTGTGTGTTTTGTAAAGATTACATTTGATACGTTGATTACGTAAGTTTACTGTTACTAAAAGTATGTCAGCGATGAAACCCACAGCACACTGCATATCTTACAGTTAGCACTGCGATGGATTCATGGAAATGAGTCACTAGCGTGTTGTTGTGTTTCTGCCCCCTCACTCCCACCTCCATGGAAAGTCTTATCATTGTCTGTCTGGTTCTTGCAAAAAATATCAGCCAATCTACCATCAGAGTGAATGAGTCATCACAATAATGAGCAAGAAGAATTGAAAGAATGTCAAAAAAGTTTAAGGTTTAAGCTGTTTATTGAAACAATGTAGGAAGTTAGTCTGATTGCAAATAGAAAAGATAAAAAATAGTTTTTTAGGCAGATATATCAGATATACACATACAGGTGCATCTCAATAAATTAGAATGTTGTGGAAAAGTTCATTTATTTCAGTAATTCAACTCAAATTGTGAAACTCGTGTATTAAATAAATTCAATGCACACAGACTGAAGTAGTTTAAGTCTTTGGTTCTTTTAATTGTGATGATTTTGGCTCACATTTAACAAAAACCCACCAATTCCCAAGGGGAAGACACCGCGGAGACCACACCTCGCCCAAAGAGAGGGGGGGATATTTAAGTGGAAGAATACGTCACATGGTCTTTCCAACCACATGGAGAGTCTTCAAGGAAGATTCTACCCGATGGGGGAGGAGTTAATACAAACATGGAGACTGGGGCAGAGGGGCTCTGCCCAAGGAAGATGCAGTTTGCCAACAGGGAAACGAATTAGCGGAAGATATATATCGCATGGGGTTAGCCTTACAGGGAACCACCACATGCGGAGCACCTACCCCAGAACAGGACTCTTAGTTAGCACGACTACTGGGCCAGCAGTGTGTCTCTCCGAAAACTCGACTGCTACAGGGCTCGGAGGAAGTCAACCAGGGAACAAACTTGTGAACACTACTGGGAATTAATGGCACACGTCTTCAGCTCAAAAGGAGGTGGAAGGCGCTATGTGTAAGCGATACACCTGGCCGGCTATCCCGGGCTTATCCGCTTGTGTTGCGTGCCTGGGACGAAACTGGTTCCACCCGGAGGTTGTAGAACCTTGCAAAGGTGTTGGGTGTTGCCCAGCCCGCTGCTCTGCAAATGTCTGTTAGAGAGGCACCCCAAGCCACTACAAACCTGGTAGAATGGGCTCGTAGCCCTACCGGGGGCGGCATGTCCTGGGCGTGATATGCCATAGTTATGGTGTCAGTGAGCCAGTGGGCGATCCTCTGCTTGGAGACAGCGCTAACTTTCCGCTGTGCACCAAAGCAGACAAAGAGCTGCTCAGAGATTCTAAAGCTCTGCGTGCAATCCAAATAGATGCGTAAAGCACACACTGGACACAGCAACGACAGGGCTGGGTCTGCCTCCTCCTGGGCCAGCACTTGCAGGTTCACCACCTGGTCCCTAAAGGGGTGGTGGGAACCTTGGGCACATAGCCCGGTCGGGGTCTCAGGATCACATTAGAGTAGCCCGGATCGAACTCCAGGCACGTTTCGCTGACAGAGAATGCTTGCAGTTCTTCTACCCTCTTGACGGAAGTGAGTGCAGTCAGGAGGGCAGCCTTCAAGGAGAGTGCCTTAAGCTCGGCTGACTGCAAAGGCTCAAAAGGGGCTCTCTGTAGACCCTGAAGAACTACAGAGAGGTCCAATGAGGGAACGAGGTGCGGTCTGGGGGGATTCAGCCTCCTGGCACCTCTTGGGAACCTGATGATCAGGTCGTGCTTCCCTAAGGACTTACCGTCGACTGTGTTGTGGTGTGCTGCTATGGTGGCAACGTACACCTTCAAGGTGGAAGGGGACAGTCTCCCTTCCAACCTCTCCTGCAGGAAGGAAAGCACTTATCCAACTGTGCATCTCTGGGGGTCTTCCCGTTGGGAAGAACACCACTTAGCGAACAGACGCCACTTAAAGGCATACAGGCGCCTCGTAGAGGGAGCCCTAGCCTGAGTGATCGTGTCTACCACCGCAGGTGTCTGTGCAAGTAGGCTCACTAGGGGAAACGCATATTTGCGCATGCCAAGGGGCCAGCTGTGTGCCAGCGTGTTTATGCCGAGGGGGGCCTCGGTCAGGGCGTACCAGAGCGGGCAGTGGGGAGAATTCTTGGGAGGCAAACAGGTGCACCTGTGCCTGTCGAATCGATTCCAAATCAGCTGGACCACCTGAGGGTGGAGTCTCCACTCTCCCCTGAGGGTAACCTGTCAGGACAGCATGTCCGCTGTAGTGTTGAGGTTGCCCGGGATGTGAGTGGCTTGCAGCGACTTGAAGTGCTGCTGACTCCAGAGGAGGAGACGGCAGGCGAGTTGTGACATACAACGAGAGTGCAGACCACCTTGGCAGTTGACATATGCTACCGTTGCCATATTGTCTGTCTGAACTAACACGTGCTTGCCCTGGATCAACGGCCGAAACCTCCGCAGGGCGAGCAGAATTGCCAACAACTCGAGGCAGTTGATGTGCCAATGCAGTCGCGGGCCCATCCACAAGTCGGCAGCTGCATGCCCGTTGCAAACAGCGCCCCAGCCCGTTTTGGAGGCGTCCGTCATGACCACGACGCGCCTGGAGACCAATTCTAGGGGAACACCTGCCCGGTCCTATCGGTCCAAGGGCTGAAAGGACCGTGACAGACCAGCGTGATGACCACACGATGTGTCCCGCGGCGTCATGCCCATCTTGGGACTCGAATCTGAAGCCAGTGCTGAAGCGGTCTCATATGCATCAACCCGAGTGGGGTGGCCACTGCTGAGGATGCCATATGCCCCAGGAGCCTCTGAAAAAGTTTCAGTGCAACCGGTGTTTTCTGTTTGAATGCCTTCAAACAGACCAACACCGACTGGGCGTGCTCGTTCATAAGGCGCGCTGTCAAAGAGACTGAGTGCAACTCCAAACCAAAAAAAGAGATGCTCTGAACCGGGAGGAGCTTGCTCTTTTCTCGGTTGACCCAAAGCCTTAGTCGGCTGAGATGTGAGAGCACCAAGTCCCTGTGTGTGCACAACATGTCAGTAGCCAGTCATCGAGATAGTTGAGAATGCGAATGCCCACCTCCCTTAGCGGGGCAAGGGCTGCCTGTGACAGGCCGAAAGGGAGGACCTTGTACTGATATGCCTGACCCTCGAATGCAAACCGCAGGAAGGATCGAGACGTGGAAGTACGCGTCCTTCAGGTCTACCGCCGCGAACCAATCTTGACCAATCTTGATGCCGGACGCTCGCTAGAATGCATTTTTGCGTCCGCATCTTGAACGGGAGTCTGTGTAAAGCCCAGTTCAGTCATGGCCGTGCTGATGGTACGTAGCGCCTTGGTGGACTTGCAGGAGAGCCATGGCGTGCAGGGCGGAGGCGGCTTGACCAGCGGCACCATAGGCCTTGACCGTCAGAGACAACGTAAACCTACAGGCCTTGGACGGGGCTTTGGGCACCCGCGCCAGGTGGCGGCGCTCTGCGGGCATAGGTGCACCACAAGCAACTTTATCCACCGGGGGATTGCTGAATAGCCCTTGGCCGCCCCACCATCGAGGGTAGTGAGGGCGGGGAAGCTGAAAAGATCAGGACTGGGCAGTAAAAAGTGCCTCCCACGACCTTGTCAGCTCTTCATGCACTTCCGGGAAGAAAGGAACGGGGGCAGGGCGTGGCTTTGAGTGGCGCCGCGAGCCCAGGAACCAATCATGGAGCCGCGAGGGTTCAGGGAAGAGCAGAGGGTTCCACTCTAGCCAACGCTCGCGGCTGCCCGGGAAAGCATGTCATCATCTCCGCGTCAGCCTGTGACTGGGCAATCATCCCCGAAGGGAGGAGCCCAGCTGAGACTTCTGCGTCCGACTGGACGAGCCCGATCTCCGACGCTGCGCTCGAGACCTCATCACTTTCGCGGGCTCCGAATAAGAGGTCGAACTCACCGTGAGACGAGCCGGCAGACTCATCCAGAAGCCCGATCGGGGCAGACGAGCATGCTGGGGAATGGGAGGTCCGCGGGGGATACCCGGCAGAGGCGGTCCCATTGGGGTCCCCAAATCGCACCCAGCGCTAGCCGCGCTGGCCTCATACCCGTGGGTAAAAGGACCGAGGCGGGGAGCCTCTGGGGTGGCTTGCTTTCTTACGTAGGCGAGCAGCGACCGCATCGTTGCCATGGACATGTCCTCGCAATGAGAACATGACCATCCACGAACGCTGTCTCCACGTGAGCAGTGCCCAGACACGAAAGATAGTGATCGTGACCGTCAGAAGGCGAGGAGGGAGAAGCCGCTGAAATGTGCCATCAGATCCAGCAGAGGTGAATGAGCAGTCGTGGGAATTCAGCTCAGTGAGCATGACCGTTCGGCTCCGAAGAGAAAATCTGAATGAGTGGTTGTATACCAGCTCCTTTTATATCCGTATGTCCGGGGGAGTGGCATGCAAATACCACTCGCCAATTTTCATTGGCCTTTTATCAAAGACCAGAGGCTCCCAAGAGTGACCCCTAGTGTCACTACATCGACACAACGTCGAGTGAGTGACAGATAGGGAACATTTATATTTCCTATTGACACAGTAAAGCCGAAGATATAAATAACCATCTTAAGACAAATGCTTTTGTGTAACATCTTATGTGCCTAAGACTTTTGCACAGTACTGTATATGTGTGTGTATGTGTGTAGAAATATAGTCACCCCTCCCCCATCCTGGTTTAATGCTCCAAAATATCTGCTTACCTTAACTATAATGCAATGGGTGAATGACATGAGAAGATGGTCAGAGGTGTCTTACAGAGATATTTTTAATGACTTTGAGTTGTCTCTTGGAGATGCATGAGCACAGAGGCACATCAGTACTCAGGGCTGGCCCGTGGGTCTGTGGGGCCCCAGGCGAAATCATGAAAATGGGCCCCTTGGTGTGAAAATTTTCATAACTTTAAAACATCCACAGATCAACTGCAAATGTGATGAGCAGATTTTTTTTTTTTTTAAATAGAAAGCACTAAAAAAGAAGCACTATACTGTATAGCTCGTCAGATGACAAATAACATGTCCGGACCCACTTTATATTAGGTACTATGTACTTAGACATTTGATACAATGTACTTATTATGTACATACATGTTGTTGCACTGTAATTACATTTAAAGTACTTGCATTTAATTACATTTGTAGTTACACTGTTAACTTTACCCCTAACCCAACCCTTACCCCAAAACCTAACTCTAACCCCTAATCCTAAACCTACCCGTACCGCAACCTCAGTAGCAGCAAATGTGGGAATTCTGCGGAACAATATGTAGTTACACAGTAAATACATAGTCTTGTATGTATTTAATGTTATTACATAGTAGTGAAGGCCACCTAATATAATGTGTGACCACATGTCCAATAGCTTTTTTTCCCATCATGAAGATGTTAGGTTAAAATGTACATGCATGCATAAGGGAATATGAGTATTTTAGGTGCTGTGACAAGTCATCATTTTATCATCTTATTTTGATCACCTTTCAACTTGTTTCTTGAAGTACAAATAAACCAATGTCTCAATTAATATAAGGTAATGGAAACTGCAAGTATGATAATTATTGGTTACATTTTATAATTATGTTTGCATTAGGTATCATTAACAATTTATAATAAAGATTTCCAGCATTTATTAATCTAGTCTAATGTCAATTTATAAAAGTACAACTGTTTATTGTTTGTTCATGTTAGTTCATATTGTATTAACTAATGTTAACTTATACAATTGTTTATGTTAAAAATGGACTATTATATTTAGAAATGAACATTAACCAAGAATATTAAGTACTGGTCATTGTTAGTTCATGTTAATTAACTAATGTTAACAAATACAAGTGTAAGTGTTACCCATTCAAGTAACACAAAATAAGAAAATGCTGTTTAAAATAGTTTGAGAGATTTTTGATAGTGTAGGACACAGCTGACAATGCTTGAAATTCCATTTCAACCCATGTAACCATGTGTAAATGTTTATTTAGAGCAACAAAATCAATGAAAACAAAAAGTTATCCAGAATGTGTGCAAAAGTGAATAAAAGTTCAAACATCAGTGAAAATCAGGTAACTACAGCAATGTATAATGTATAATTATGTATAAATAAAATTAAACACAACACCTCGAAATATATATTTGTAAACAAATGTAAAGAATAAACACACCTCTTAGAGAGCAGAGATCTTTATTTTCCAGATGAATTGCTCATATTTTTGCGCCTTTATATAGGCAGTGTTTTAATTCCTTCCCCAGCAGATTATTCTTAAGAAAACGTGAAGAGCCCTAATGATTTGACAAATGCTGTTTCTGCTATCCTTTACACAAAATAAGCCTCAAAGTCTCAAATAGTCACAAAGCAATATTTTTCATAACTTATTTCCTGTGTTTCTGTCAAGCGTGCGCATTATTCAGCAAGGTGTGTGAACTGTGTCTAACAATACTGTGAAAAGAAGCCGCGCTCCAGTTTCCAGCAATGCTTTGCTTTATGAATAAATTATGCAGATTAGTGTGTACTGCTTAGCTTTACTTGTTGCTGATTTTGATACACTGTTGTTATTTTACTTGTAAATGTAAGTTATTTGTCTTTTTGTGATTATTCAGAGCTTATTTTATACTTAACTTGTTTTTCGCAGTCATTTTGATTTGTATGTTAAATGATCAGGTCCATGCGCACGTTGTTTTATGTGTGTGTGCTCTAGAAACCTTTGAAATGCAGAGAATTTAAAAATAAAAGTCATCAATGTTTCTTAATCTTATGACTTGTTCATTTACTTTGCACGTGTTCGCGGGGCACCCCCAGGCACATCGGGGCCTTAAGCGGTCGCCTGTATCGCCTGTCGGACAGGCCAGCCCTGTCAGTACATCCACAGCTTGAGCTAGGATCGCATTTATGAATGAAGTACTCTTGTTTAAAATCTCCCCGCTCTGCTTTCAGTTATTATGATATCCCCTGAACACTTTAAAACACTCACCCTGGCTGACAACTATATAACGTGTAAATCCACTTCACTAGTTTATTACACTATAAAATCAACACCATAGATTTATATATCGAACCGCTAAAATGGAAGTTCCGAGACCAAATTTTCATGATGGCTGCGCACTAGTTTCTCTGGCGCATAAGGTGAATGTAGACAGTGTTACCCACGCAAAGACAAAACACCATCAAAGTAACACATTTGACACAAAATTATCCAGTAAACATTAATAAACAACATAAAATGAAACAAAAAACACCCCAAAATCCTTGAATCCAATGTATGTAACTCATAACACAGATCAGAAAGAAAGTACTACTATTTAAGTAAAACTTATTTAAGTGTGATGCATCACACAGGGACTTCTAGGAATGCCCTTTTAATGTTTTTCACAGAAAATTATAAAGTTAGGGCTAATCGGGCTAATCAGCCGAGTAGAGGGATAAGTGCAGCAGAATGCGGCAGTTCAAGAGAGAGAGAAAGAGCCACACGCAGCAGCCGTGTGTGCGTTTGTGTTCTGGATCTTTGTTTTAATTTTACATTAAATATTACTTTGACTGTTCAGCCGGTTCCCGCCTCCTCCTTTCCCATTCTAACCCCCCTGTTACATTGATGCCTAAACCCAGGAAGGAGGAGGGATGGCTGTCGCCACTACCAGCCGACCGAGGAGTAGCTGCAGCCGTCCGCCCGGGGACGGAGGCATCACTGCCGGCCACTGAGGATCTGAGGCATGCTGCCATCCCCCAATAGGAAAAAAAAGAAGGGAGAAAAAAAAAGAAAAGAAAGAGAGAAAAGAGGGGGAGGAACGTGACCTTCTGCCCGGGGCCGGAGGACCCACTACCGTCCACCGGGGCAGGAGCGAGCTGTCGTCCGCCAGCGGGCGGGGAGTGGCTGAGGGCCGGGAAACAGTGTATCTGGGCACCAGCGAACCAGATTTTTCCTCTCTCTCCTCTCTCTCTCACTGCCGCCCTGTCTTAATCCTTCCCTCTCGTCTTTTATTCCCCTCCCCTTGTCCCCCTCCCCAGCTCTAGAGAGGTGGGGACAAGCCTGCTGGCAGGCGCAGCCAGAAGGGCAACGTGCCCCCCAGAAAGGAGGGGGGGGAGGGGTGTACATCATGCCGAGGGTTCCCCGGCTTGAGGCAAAGGAGGGAGGAGTGTGACGAGGAGGAGGGTGGGGCCAGGCCGTGACTACGCACGCCCAGCCCCCAATCAGGCTAATCAGTTGAGGAAGAGGGATAAAGGCAGTGGAATGCGGCAGTTCAGGAGAGAGAGAGCCACACACAGCTGCCGTGTGTGTTTGTGTTTTGTGTCTTTATGTTTTAATTTTACATTAAATATTACTTTGACTGTTCAGCCGGTTCCCATCTCCTACTTTCCATTTTAACCCCCCTGTTACACACATGTATAGACTTGTTAAATATTAAACTGATGTTCACCGTAAATGATGATCATCCATTTTACTTCCAAAAACATACTTTTTATACTGTATTTTACAGTAAAATGACATGTCTTGAGAAATATAATTTTTCACCGGATATGGTAAGGTAACAGTTAACCAGTTAACAGGTTAAATACTTCTTACATTCTTTTTCTGTTAAAATGACTAATATTACAGACACAATGTATGCATTTCATTGCATTACATAACAAAATATCAAACCAAGTGGCATCTACAAACTAATTATGTTTGACCTTTTCTCTGAACTTCTGCAATAATTTTTAACCAGCAACTGCGTAATAAATATTCACATAGTGCATCAGCATTCTCAATTAGGAACAATCAGAATTCTGCTCCACACGTGGGCGGAAAACAAATGCTAGAAAATGCTGCCTCCGCAAGCAAAATACGGAGGTAGTAAGACATCAAAGAATATCTGAATCCAATATTTACATCACATCCTGTCTACTGCGATTCCTGCATCTGGTCAGTTTCTGAAGGCAGCATAAATGTGTCCTTCACTGCTTCATTTTTTTTCAACTTATGACTCCATTTCATATGAGAAATAATCACTGTGGTTACTAGATATTCGTTTGATTATCTAAAGCTTACTTGAATTTGTTTCAGATCATAAGACATGACAGAACTATGCCTTGAAAGGCTGTCCAAATCAGTGTATATACGAGGAACCTTCATACATAATGTCATTGACTGACAAGGCAGTGAGGGACGCACATAAAGTGACACAGGACACTGTTTACGCAGGAGAAAATCTTAAATATATTGCAGTAAAGGCATATGGCTTTGTAAATGTCTCTTGAAGAAATAAATAAATAAAAAATACACCTTTTATAAAAACTAGCTTGTCATAAACTCCCTCCAGTGTACCCAGCAGACCAGTGCTTCCCTGCATACTGGAAAGGGAGTCCACATTCTTACTGTCATCAGTCCATTTCATCTGAAAGGGCTTAGATTCAGGCTGATCATAGTTTGATCACACCCAGGTAGGTTTCAAAAGCAGAGATTTTTATTTTGGCTTTAGGAGTGCATGTTACCCTTAAAGTGTTTCCTTTAGTCAGAACAGTCCCTTTACCCATGAGGCCTGTTGAGAGTGTTGATCTATTGATATAAGCTATTAAAATAAGTTCATCTGGGTTATTCAGTTGTACTGTCACATTATAGTTCTGTTCTGGTTCTCGAGGGTCGAGGGTAACCTGCATGTATATGAAATATAGACCATCCTCCTCAATCTTCAACTGATTCTTTCCCTCAATGAAACCTGGCAAATTTGTTTTCCATCGGAGTTGCTCCACCTGTTCTATGTGCTCCCCTGTGGAAAGGTCAGCAGATAAATCATTTTAGGTTTATATGATGCTTATAAACAAGCAGACAACCTCATAATAAAGTGATGTGTTTAATTTTTTTAGTGTTTTTATTTTTTATTGTATGTCAACAGTCCATCTGTATCCAGTTGGGGAATTTTGGAAAACATCTGAGACAAAGTTGATACTTGAATAAAATATACTGAGAACTTAAGTTTCATGAAATATGAAAGAGCAATTCTGAGCAATTAAAATGTTCCTCTGGGCATATTGAACTTAAAGGAATATTCTGGGTTTCATACAAGCTCAACTGACAGCATTTGTGGCATTATGTTGATTGTGACCCTCCTTTTCTTAAAAAAAAAGCAAAAATCAAGGTTACAGTGAGGCACCTACAGTACAATGTGAATGGGGCCAATTTTTGGAGGGTTTAAACACAGAAATTTGAAGCTAATAATTTTATAAAAGCACTTGCATTAATTCTTCTGTTAAAACTAATGTATTATTTGAGCTGTAAAGTTAAGTTTTAGGGTTTGTTGACATTACATCAGCATGGATACGATGTTGTGAAATTGGCTATAACTTTACACAAGAAAGCTTAGTAAGTGATTTTATCACACTAAAATCATGTCACACTCATATCCTTTATGTCTTGTGGTTGTACTTTTGAAATAGTGAGTGTTTTTATGTTTACGGATTGGCCCCACTCACTTCCATTGTAATTGCCTGACTGTAACCCAGATTTGTGCTTTTTTAAAGAAAAGGAGAGATGAGTCGAAATTCATTTTTGTGGTAATCAATATAATGCCACAAGTGCTATCAATTGAGCTTAACTTGTATTGAACCCAGAATATTAGTTTTCATTTAAAGTCATTTAAAGCTTCCAACAACTATGTTTAAAATCATCGCATGTATAGCAATTAATAAGGCACATTAAGATGTGTGTCTTAATGGTTAAAGGTTCAACTTACAATCAGGTTGAAATGTGACTAAACTGTTTGGAGGAGGTTGGAGGTTAATGGGCATAGTGACATTTTGGGTGTGTCTGAAGTTTCTTGGCTCCTGTGGGGACAGAAATATGTTGATAACATCAAAGCTTTTAATCTAACTCATATTTTTTAATTACAGTTCATATAATAAAGAAAACTAAGGAAAGCTCACCAAGACTTGTTGTTTGGTAAAGGGATATTTCACCCAAAAATAAAAATTCTCTCATCATTTACTCACCCTCATGTGTATTACTTCTTTATTCTGCTGAACACAAAGATTTTTAGAAGAATATTTCAGCTCTGTAGGTCCATACAATGCAAGTGAATGGTGACCAGAACTTTGAAAGTCAAAAAAGCACATTAAAGCAGCATAAAAGTAATCCTTAAGACTCCGGTGGTTAAATCCATATCTTCAGAAGTGATATGATACGTGTGGGTGAGAAACAGAGCAATATTTAATTCCTTTTTTACTATAAATATCCACTTTCACTTTCACATTTTTCTTCTTTTGTTTTTGCCGATTAACATTCTTCACAAATATAGATTTAGATTTAACGACTGGAGTCATATGGTTTACTTTTATGCTGCCTTTATGTGTTTTGTAGAGCTTCAAAGTTCTGGCCACCATTCACTTGCATTGTATGGACCTACAGAGTTATTCTTCTAAAAACATTCTTCTAAAAATCTTTGTGTTCAGCAGAAGAAAGAAAGTTAGTCACATCTGGGATGGCAGGAGGGTGAGTAAATTATATCATTTTTGGGTGAACTATTCCTTTAATGACTTTTGAGGCTAGACAAATTCTTGCCTGAAAGTTTCAAAAAGTTTCAAATGACTTGAAGGTTACTTGTATACTTGATTACTTTACTAAGATCTAGACAGATCTATAAAGGGTAGTATATAATAGTCAGACAGATATGGATGGATATGGACAGACAGACAGACAGATAGATAGATAGATAGATAGATAGATAGATAGATAGATAGATAGGTAGATAGATAGATAGATAGATAGGTAGATAGATAGATAGATAGATAGATAGATAGATAGATAGATAGATAGATAGATAGATAGATAGATAGATTAGATATTTAACACACTTAATCTCCTTTTGCTCATATATTTTTGTTTTTCAAATAAGAATTTCAAATTCAGTTAGCAGTGGTCTGATGACAGAGAAACAGAATGACAAACATAATCAGGATGGAGAGGTCAGAGTGGCATTTCCCCTCAGTGGAATGATGTCATATTGTCTTGTTCTGCGGTTACTGTTTTGTCTTTACCAGTCTGATATGCTCTAACCTTTTGTGTGTGTTCGAAAAAAAGAAAGAAAGAAAAAAAAAGTAACTTTCAGGAGAAAGTATGGTTTCAGAACTTAACCAATTTCATTTTCAAACATCAGCCTTGGGTTCTCATATCTTTTTGGTGTTACTTTTGAATGAAACCACCAGTTAATTTTAACACAATGAGGTAATACTCTTCCACCAAAACCTGAAAAATTACCCGAAAGGTGCCTTGACTCAATAGTAGCTGAGTTTCATAATACACCTGACAAAACAATGACTTAAAAATTATGTTAGAATGAAATTGCATCAAAAGCGGATCTCATTTTCTTTTTTCACATTCTCTTATGCTAAATTGCTTAATGGGCAGCTAGAACATGTTCTGAACATGTTCTGACATGACATGGGGTGGTGGTGGTTTTTGGCGTAGAAAGATGAGGCGCGTGGAGACAAAAACGGAGGGGAAATTGTGCCCAAGACAAAACATTACCAAAACTGCAATTGCGAGTGGGGTGGCCAACTGAGTGGCCAGGCTTCGGTCCATGGAGGCCATGGCCACCCCTCGCCACCCCTTAGCTCCGCCCCTACCTATCTGTCAATATGAGGCTGTTGTGATTACACACTCAGCGTTTCCCTAGCTGCGGTCCTGAGTCATCAACCCACTGTGGTCTGACTGTATCCCACCAATACTGGGTACAATATGTGTTACATAAACAAATGTGTGCCTATCATGCTCATTATGAGATTTATTCAACCTATTTAGTACTCAGCACACATGACAGTAATCTTGGGGTCACTTCAATACCTAGATCAATACATACTTTAATACATGCTGGGCCAATTAAAGTCAGAAAACCTCATAGAACAAATAATACTATAACCAGTTTATTCAAAACACTATCAGTGAAAAGTTTGGACATATTTGATTACATTTTTTTTTTTTAATGAGTTAAAAAACCTTTTGATCTAAAGCCTTATGTACAAATGCTAAATGTTTTGTAGACTGTATAAACTATATGTATGAATTTCTAAACAAAACTTTTTTAAACGTATGAGCTGGACCAGATAGTGAAGTAAAAGCAGCCAACCTGTGTCCAACAGTTTTGATTTGTCTTACAATTTTTGGTCACTACATAATTCCCATTCTTCCACTTGTATCATGTCATAGTTTTGATGACTTTACTGTTATATTCACATGTGGAACACAGTATTAACAATGAATGAGGTGTGTCCAAACCTTTGACTTCTAGTTTATGTTCACAGATTTCACACTGTCTAGATCTCATTTCAAAGGCAGACCATTGTCTTAGATCATAGAGAAGTAAATCTCAACCATACCTGTGATTGTACCTGCGCTGATGCTCCATGGATGATCTGGACAGTTATCGACGCAGCCAGAACAAGAGTAAGCAGGGTGGACCAAACGAGTAAGCCCCAGATCAGCCTATTCTGCTGGGCCAAGGCACCACCATCCCTGCCTCCTGTTTTTTCTCTGCAGTACTCAGCAGAAAGAGACATCATGTCCAACAGCCACGAGAGAAGAGTGAGTAAACTGAGTCGAAAACACCGGCGAGTTCAGCAGGGAAGAGCTGCTCCACTCTCCTCGACTTCTGGTTGGCCCGTAGAGAAACCTCAGAATGTGTCAAGCTTCCTGTCTGCTGGGTTTGGTCTCTGTGAGAGTGTGGCTGTGTTCCTGTTCAGGGTTTCTCAGCAGATGTCCAAGTGGAGTACTAAAGTGTACTTTCCCCTAAAGCATGGGTGATGAGCAATATGAAACACCTCTCGTTTGGGGAGGGATGAGCCCTCCTACTCGCTGTCAGACTTTCATAGTCGCAATAATAGACGACTGGGAGTTTTTACTCTAGAAAATCTAGTTTGACGCACTACATCATACCTGGGACTGGCTTCTTTTTGCTTGCCGTTAATTGTACAGTGAGCATGTTGTGACATCTTCAGAATTTAAAAGGCAAGAATCCAGTATGGGTACCACATTTCAATGTGTCAGATCTGCAATAAATATATGATAACAGTTTACATTAATGTTCACTTTGTTAAGGGTTTATAAGGGGTTTATTAAGGACTAATAAGTCATTTACAAATGCATTATAAATAACTGATATGTAGTTATAACAACATGAACAAAAAGGGCGACTTTCGTGCAACACTTGCCAAATAGTACACATTTTAACTTCCATGATATAAATGCTTAATAAATTCACTTATTCATACTTATATAAATCAGTCTATTCATGATTTGTGTCACACTGCAGCAAAAATAGATTATCACAGAGACATTAAATTTAGGGATTAATCTTGCAATAATAGGAGGGGTTACTTATGTTGAATAAGTGTTATTAAGCATTTATAACATGTGAGGTAAATTGGCTCACAATTTGGCAGGTATTGCATGAAAGTCAACCTTTAATCCATGTAATTATAACCGCATATCTATGATTTATCATGAATTTGTAAATTAATTATTAGTCATTAATGAAGCAATTTATAAACCTTATAACAAATGAAACAAAAGTGTTAGCCCATATATTGTACTATAAATATATGGTTCCTTTTATGTCTTGCACAAGTTTGTAAATGCTAGCTTGAGGGTAAAGTTGACGTGAAATGCTTTAAATGGAAAGTTCTGTACAATGAACTACAGTAGTGATGGCAAAAAGGTCATTAAAAATAGGGAACAACTAAAAATAACAATCAGAAATGACACAATTTCTCTACATTCATTTACATTCTTAACCCACAATATTGATGTTTACTAAACAAAAGATCATAGACATATGTCAACTTCCCTTAAACCTTTTCTGGCATGTTCATGTAGTGCCTATACAGGGTTCAGGTCCACCAAAGCATCTGCATCATGGAAACATCTTTGTGAACAGACTGATCACACTGTGAATTTGGCGACAGGAGGTCAAAAGTTTTGCTGCTGAAATCAGTCTGTGCCCAGTGAAATTAAAAGCGAAATCAGACCACATAAAGCATCATATTGTCAAAATGGTTACATTCAATAATGTGTTGCATGGTTCTCCACATTTGTGATTCCTGTCTTTACATTTATGTTGCTTTTGTGCCTAATAAAACACACATTTTCCTGTATATAAGTCGTAGCATCTTTGCATTGATCGAAACACCTGCAAGCCAAGTATCAAGCCACCGTTCCGAACAGAGAGACCCTCATCCTGCTGATGGAGAGGAAAAGTTACGCTAAAGTATCCAACACGTTACTTTTTGTAAAAAGTAACGATGTAACAGATCGATCATACTCTAAATTCAGTTCTACTGCTGAAATCGGTCTGTAATTCCATAAATTTGAAACCACTGTCCCTAGTGGCCAAAGCTGCAAGTAATGTTGAGGTGAAATGTTCACAGGGCGGCGCCAAAAGCGAGTTGTATTATTGTATGTAAATTATGTAATAGTCAACAAGAATGCATATTTTAATAACTCTAGCCCCTAACCCAAACCCTTACTAGAGTAAAAATACAACCTCCATCATGGTCTATTTTTATCCGTCATATTAGTTACATTTTCCATGATACATAGTATATTTTATGTAGATATAGTCAACATTTCCAGATAAAAATGTCTGTAAAGCACGTGGCAAGCACATCCATCCATCCATCCATCCATCCATCCATCTATCTATCTATCTATCTATCTATCTATCTATCTATCTATCTATCTATCTATCTATCTATCTATCTATCTATCAGAATGTATGACAATCCTATATGTAAAGAGCATATCAATATGAAATTTTGACAAACTGAAATTCCAGCCACACGGCTTTTTCACATCCAAAAAAGAGGACATGTCCATGGAAAAAGGGGATGTATGGTCACCCTAATTTTAAAACCATGTGCATTAGGAAGTTGGTCATCCCTAACAGCATCCAGTTTATTAATCATTGGAGAAGGACTGCCAGGATTTGCTTCCATTCATACATCAGACAGGGATTTTGGGTGATCCTGGCTCACAGTCTGCATTCCAATACATCAGTGGGGTTCAGTAAATCATCATGGACCTCACTTCCTGTATCATATGCACTGGGGCATTGTCATGCTGGAAAAGAAAACGACCTTCCACAGACTGTTGCCACAAAGTTTGAAACACAGAACTATCTAGTCTAGAATGTCATTTTCTGATTTTACCATACATTTTACTCGCCAAATATTACTTGGAGGAATCTCAATGTTTCCATCAATGACTGCCTACAAGCAAATAAACAAACATTTTTTTAAAATGTTTTTTATTATGAAAATGCACAATTCAAAAGCAGAAACATTTCAGTACCTAAGGTGTCCGAATGACGTGTGTACTGCCATGTCCTTTTTATATTGTGACATGCAGCCTGTGGTTTACCTATGAAAGTTTTGTAACTAGAGCAAAGGACACTTACTATTTGTCATCAGGCAAGGTAAATGCTTCTGAATAAACACCTGCAGGAAAGCAATAAACCACAAGAGACAGGTGAAATATCAACACTTTCCAAAGCCACAAGAGATTTAGAAGAACTTTAACTTTTCAAAATCTTGAGTGAGATAACAAATCAGTTAAAGAAAAAAAAGAAAAAAAAGAAAAGAAAAAAAGGAACTGTTTCAGTATATGATGTTTGACCAAGAGGAACTGAAACAGACATGGAGGCACATATCAAACATTCGGTAATGCAGTAGCTATAGCTGCGGTGGGTGATGCAGGGGAGTGGTCACTCGTGTGGGTGGGCCCTCTGCCTATGGAGATGGAATTGTTGCATATTAACTTACAAATGGAAAGAGATCCATAAATAAAAAGTTTGTTCACAGATAAATTGAATGAGATCCACAAATAAATATTAGGAGTTTCACAAAAATGAAGTGAATTCACAAATAAATAAAGTTAGATTTGCATATGAAATATATTTTTAACTCACAAACACAACTCTGTCCAGCATTAATTTGTGAATCGAGCGCATTTATTTGTGGATCGCTTCCTGTGCATTTTGTGGATCACTACACGCATTTGTCGATTTTGAAACAAAAGTAGCGTCAAGATGTGCACACAAATCTACAAATAGGTGGACTCCACCCATCGTCTACTCAAGCCAATTAGATAATGACTACATTACTCGGACCAATCATAGCACATTCTATCTTCAACCAATCATGCTTCGTTTTACTGTCAGGGTGGGACCAGAGTCACAGCGCTCTCATGAGCATGGAATCAAGCACATACAGATAAACTCCAATCTGACGAATATCAGAGGAATCAGAGAAATACTGTGACATAAGGTTTGTATAATTTTCTCTCAGTTATAAACATGTGTAGTGTCTTGTTAAATGTTGACAGCTGAAAATAGCCCATTTGTAGAGTGTCCTGATCATTAGCTTTTTAGCTAACCTGGCTGACTGTATAAGTCTGCTAGTTTAATTTTAACCAAGTTTCTTGACTGAAATGTGTCATCAAAACCTTTACTCTTAATGTTACATGGCAGATCCAAAGAAGACACACTACTAGACACTACAAATATCAGTAGTACAGATAGTGTCTTTATAAAACATGAATCATATTAGATGATCTTAGGAGCACAAACCATAAATTAATACCCTATATTACACAGTGTACAAGATCTGCTATGCCAATACTTTGGTTTCACATTATGTTAATGTATTAAAAAAAAATATTAAAGTAATATTTCAAAGGATTTATATTTTTAGCACTTAGTGTTATGGCAGACCAGCCCAATGTTATTCACAATAAATAATTATGTTAACCCTGTAAAACAATGCGTGTTTCACTTATTTAGTCAGGAAGTATATGGGCTGTGAGATACAGGAGGACAATAATAATAATAATAATAATTAAAGAGTTGCAAGGATACTGTAGAACTGGTGCTCTCTGCTCCACATCACAAAAAGATGGAAACAGTTGTGGGAAATTTGTGCTACTGGTGGTAAGACATCACAAAGCTCCATGGCTTTGATGTGCTTGATTTTATGCTCATGAGAGCTGTGACTCTGGTCCCACCCTGATAGTAAAACAAAGTGTGATTGGTTGAAGATAGAACGTGATACGATTGGTCTGATTAATGTGGCCATTATCTGATTAGCTTGAGTAGATGATTGGTGGAGTCCACCTATTTGTAGATTTGTGTGCACATCTTGACGCTAGATTTGTTTCAAAATCGGCAAATGCATGTAGCGATCCGCAAATGCACAGCAAACGATCCACAAATAAATGTGCATGATTCACAAATGAATGCTGGACAGAGTTGTGTTTGTGAGTTAAAAATATATTTGTAAATAATGTTTTTTTTTTTTTGTTTTTGCAAATCTCATTTAATTTATTTGTGAATTCACTTTATTTTTGTGAAAAACCTAACATATTTTTATAAATCTCATTCTTTTTATTTGTGAATTCATTTCATTTTTGTGAAACTCCTTACATTTATTTGTGGATATCATTCAATTTATTTGGGAACCAACTTCCTATTTGTGAATCTCTTTCCATTTGTATGTTAATGTTCAACAATTCCATCTCCATATCTGCCCCACCAGAGGAAGTTCAGGCCTTACAGGAAAACATCTGAGATTTGTGGGGACACGAATTTGGGAAAATATTAGTGACTTACATGGTAGTATGTGTCTATGACTGACCATTCTGTCTCCTACACAATATCCATCCTTTACCAACTGACAGTTCTGACATTACAACTAATTATTGATGTATATATAAATGTATAGTATATATACAGTATGTATGAGAATGTTCTAGTTTAAAGCACTAGAAGTCAAACCCATCAACCAGCCCTGACATGCTAAACAGCACTCATGAGGAAAAGAGTGCTATTGTGCCATGCCAAAGTCTAGCAAGTCAGTCCACTGGCGGCCATCTTTGAAATGCTCCTGGGAAGCTATTTCCAGTCGTGAAAGTGCAGCTCCTACCTACTTGAATGGGGGAAAGACTGAAATCTCCAAAACGGTTGGTCAAAGTTACGATCAAAGAACATATTTCAAATCATCAGTAAAATCTAGGGATGTCATAAAATATAGATATATTGATTATTGATCGGCACATTATTTTATCAATATATTTTTGAGGCATCTATATATTAAAATTAGCCAACATTGAAAACAGAAGCCCAATTTGCGTGCTTTCCAATTCACTCAATTGGCCTTCTGCTTAACAGTCTGGCGTAATAGCTTTGGGAGACCACAAGAGGGTGATATAATATAATCTCTCTCTCACACACACACACACACACACACACACGCACACATGTTGGGTTTTCAGGTTTTATGAGGACTCTCCATAGACATAATGGTTTTTATACTGTGCAAACTTTATATTCTATCCCCTAACCCTAAAGCTAACCCTCACAAAAAACTTTCTGCATCTTTTCACTTTCTAAAAACATCATTTAGTATGATTTATAAGCTGTTTTCCTCATGGGGACTGACTGATTGTCCCAACAAAGTCAAAAATGTCAGGTTTTACTGTCTTTGTGAAGACATTTGGTCCCCACAATGTGGGGAAAACCTGGACACACACACACACACACACACACACACACACACACAGGACGAGCTGAAGCGGCGCAGGAGATGGCAGTCCAGAGTTCTGAAAGTTTTGTACTTCTTCAAGAATTAACTAAGTGATGATGATTTTGCAGGTTAGTTTATGAAACTGGTAAAACTGCTTAAATTTAAGGATTAGAAATGGCAACGTTTATAATGCAATTTCTCTATATGTAGCCTTGGATAGGTCTTTCATTCAAGCTGTCAAACCACAAAACGACATACTTGTAACTGAAAATACATTGTGTAGGCTACATGAAAGATACTTTCACAATAGCATATCTGCCAACACTCCTGATTTTACCGGGTTTCTCCCGTTTTTCCACCATTTCTCCCTCTGTACTCCCGATTTACAATTTCTCCCGATAAACTCATGATCTTCTGCATCCACACTTTGCTCATGAGAATGTATTAGACCTCCAGGTAGGGTTGCCACCTGTCCTGTGAAATACAGGATCGTCCTATATTTAAATATGAAATGATGCGTCCCATATCAGTAAGGGATGCGATTTTTCCCATTAGCTGGTCAGATGGCGTCACCACGAAATTGTTCCAGATTGTTAATTTAACACTGATATAAACTGAACCTTTTTAATACGATGGATAAGGGACCGTCTGAAAAGTCCACACATTGTGCTAAAACGGTGGATTGTTTTATTAAAAAACAGAAGGTTCAATATAAATGTTTAATAAGATGTGCAAAATTACACAGATCCAACAATGTATGAATACAATCACTGAGTCATAAAGACAAGAAGTACAAAGTGAAGGAAAAAATTTATTAAAATAAAAAAAATAAAAACATTAAAAATACATGTAAACCAACACAGATGTATTACATATTTAAGATAAAGAAGATCAATAATCTAAGAAACAGACATGGGTCAGGAAAAGTCTCAACATATAAGAAAGGATATACAATAAAAAAGCATTTATTGGTAAAACTGTGAAGGATGTGGTAAGGGACCATCTGAATACATTTCTTGGTATTATTATTCATCTTCAATGTAGTATTACTGACTGGTACTGCCACCCCCTATTCACATATTACCCCGGGGGAGCACCATCTTACCCTAAGGGGGCACCAGAAACTCCAGCGTCTGCCGTTCCACGCACATACGAACAACGCACTGCACAAAAATCAAAACAAAAATCTCCCTATTTTTCACAATCTGATGTTGGCAGGTATTCAATAGATTATCCAATAATGACTAGAGTAAATAATATTTGTCTTTTGATAATGATTTGGGTTGAATTTAATGGAAAACTATGCAAGTTGCGCTCTGTGGCACTTCAGAATGTTGACGGTGAGTATTGGCAGTGTGTGCGTACCTTTTGTAGAAAATAAATGTTTCTAACTTTATAACACGCAGTGTTGTCCCCCAGACACGTCCGGTGTGTGACCCTCTTTAATTTACCCTGCTGCTCACACTTTATTAAAGTTGTGTTGATAAATATGTCTGAAGAGAAAAAGACTATTGTGCAACGAACAGCCGTAATCGATAATATTTGGGAAAATCTTCAGATTATCAATGCATGAGAAAGGCACCGATCCCAAGCCTTGTAAAATCTGACAAAACTGCTATCATAAATTGTGCTTCTTTACCTCAGATTATGCTAAAAAACACAGTTTTCCCGGCTTGTATAGCTAATGTGCATGCATATTCTTTTTTTATTTATTTTTTAATTTCTCCCTTTTTCTCCCCAATTTGGAATGCCCAATTCCCAATACGTCCTTGTGGTGGTGTAGTGACTTGCCTCAGTCCGGGTGGCAGAGGACAAATCTCAGTTGCCTCCGCTTCTGAGACCATCAATCCTTGCATCTTATCACATGGCTTGTTGAGCGCGTTACCGCAGAGACATAGCGCATGTGGAGGCTTCACACCACTGCGGCATCTACGCACAACTCACCACACACCCCACCGAGAGCGGACCAAATTATAGCGACCATGAGGAGGTTACCCCATGTGACTCAACCCTCCCTAGCAACCGGGCCAATTTGGTTGCTTAGGAGACCTGGCTGGAGTCACTCAGCACGCCCTGGGATTCGAACTAGTGAACTCCATTGGTGGTAGTCAGCGTCTTTACTTGCTGAGTTACCCAGGCCCCCACTTGCATGTGCATTCTTAAGTTTATTGACAGGCAAAGTCTGTATCTAGAAGGTAACTGGCTTTTTGGCCATGCACAAAAATATAGGGTTTTCAAACTGAAAATCATCACCCTTACTAAAATGTATCAAGATTTTACAATAGTAAAGGCTCGGGTATACTTAGTTTTTCTGCGTTCCGGATCAAATCGCGCCTGGTCGACCGCATTGCCTTTCAAAGTATACTCTTTTGACCATGAGCCAATATGAACGTGTTTGATGCATACACTCTACGATAGATACCAGATATCTTCTATACAAATATAACAACCTCCACCTTTTTAACACTGGAGAGAGCGCAATGGTCAACTAGCGTATTACGACAATAAGTCACCATTTGCTGTTTCCTCACAAAAGCAGTTTATTCGGCATAATAAAGCATTTCCTACTGAAGCATCCATTAAAGAAAAAATGGCGTCTTGCCTCCTCGCCAGTGTACTGCCCATAGAATGTCTATGGGACCGATGTGTTGTGCTATTTTAGGCTAAGCTTGTAGGCTTCCTCATAGATATACATACATAGATGCCTCATTCGGCTGGTTTGGAAACATCAACCACGGCGCCATCTTGGAACAGTCAACAATAAGAGCTGTTTGAATGTAAGTGAATGGAGAAGAAGCCTCAGACCGCTGACTAAACTGATTTTGTGTGAAAACAGTTCATCATGTAATGAATTGACTGACTGGGTGCTAATTTTCAGTATGTTTGCCATGATATATACATTTGTTGAGGACTTTATTTGCAGTTTACTATCAGAAAAAAAAATGTCAGGATTTTTTATATCATCTAAAATATTGCCTAATGTTTATGGAAAATCAGATAATCTGAAAGTTGGCTGGAAAAGACAATAGTTTTTGTAGACTGTATCTGTCAGTTTAAATTCATGTGTTGACGGATGGCTCTTGACGGCTCTTTATAGATATATATGGGCTCACCTATGTAGAAGGGTTCTGGTGATACTGTACAGTCATCGGTTTGGGCTACAATTTTATTTTTTAAACAATTATTATTATTATTATTATTTAGAAAGATTAGCTACATTGACCCTTACCACATGAGGAGCCATCTGGTCTTACCTGTTTTATATGGCATTGCACTGTAATTATAAAGGCAAATACATAAAGACTTATGGACAAATTATGGACAATGTTTTCCTCCTGTGTAATAAATGTTCTGTTTAATGATGATTGTTAGGAAATAAACTAGAATATAATAGGCTCATATAAATAAATAGGTTCATCAAGTTTTAAAAGTGGTGAGAGAAAACGTATTTTGTTGTTAACATCAACAACAGCAACAGCAACAGCAACAGCAACTTATCTGCCATGATTATAAGGGTGCGTTTATAGTCATTTTATAATGGCTTTGAACGCAGCTCATCCAATCAGAATTTAGAGTCAGAACAATTAGTTTTAAAACAAACAACCAATCATTGTAAATTATGTGTATTATGTATAATAAGCCCTTGGAAGTGGGATACAGTGTTGTGTGACATTAATCCAGCTCAGGATGGATTTACTGGCTGACAATAAAGACACCACATCAAAATCATACTGTTAATTAGAATAGAATATTCCAAAAACATGTCAAAGCTTGCCTGTGGATATTTTCCATACATTCAATGTTCACTTACATCGCAAAACCCACAAACACACACATCAGTGGTTAAACCAAGAGTAGTTTCGTGTAACAAGACTTTTGACTAATGGCACAAAGTGTGGTCCACATTGCGTATTTTTGACAGGAAGAGTCAACCACAGTTTGTTTTGTTTTTATGTGTTGTTTAGGGATGAGTTTGACTGAAATAGATACACCACAAAAATAAACTATCATGGAAAAAAATATTGCACAACAGTGTCACTCAGCAATTGCTTGTGCAGAAAAGATCAAAGTTATTAACAAAAATGGGGGTACCTTTGTAATCAGAAATTCTGCCCATCCAAAAGTAGTAAGCCCCGATTATTTCACAGACATAACTCTGAAAACAAAAGGTAATGTATAGTTCTGCTTTTGTTAATGTCTTGTTTGCTCAAAAAATTCAGATTATCCTTCAAAGATTTGATACCATTAACCTGGCTAACTTTGGCAAATCGGATAATCAGTCTTTCCTCAAAAGCATTCATTGCATCAACCTGGTACCTTGTAAACACAACTTTGTTTAGAGTAGGATTGATAAAAACTTGTGCATGGCCAACCTAGTCTAATAGAATGTACGTTACTATAACTACATTTTTGCAAACTGACTTTTATGTGCTGCATACCATGTTTAGCCACATTTTTAGATAGGTCTTTCAAGGTAGCATTGAGAGGTGTGGTGTCCAAATAACATCAGCTATTACTGGGGTACCTCAGGGATCAGTGCTTGGACCACTTCTGTTCTCTATATACACAACATCACTGGGACCCATCATTCAAGCACACAAGTTTTCTTACCACTGCTATGCCAAAGACACCCAGCTCTACTTGTTTTTCCAGTCCAACATCCCCACGGTAACGGCCCGAATCTCTGCCTGTTTGGAAGAGATCTCGGCCTGGATGAAGGAACACCACTTTCAACTCAACCTAGCGAAGACTGAGATTCTTGTCTTGCCAGCCAACCCTGCTGTTGAGCAACATCACCGTTCAGCTGGGTTCATACACAAAATCACCATCCAAAATGGTCAGAAACCTAGGGGTAACCATCGACAACCAACTCAGTTTGTACAGCCTCAATATCCAAGCCCCTCCAAATCTCACGAACAGCTATTCCTGTTTTTCTAGAGAGAAACCAGGATTTGGATCTCCTTTCATCCACCACTATTCCTTTTCTTCATCACACTACCGGACGAAAAGCCACAGCAAAGAGGAAACATATCTCCAGTGACAACACACCTTCTCCACCTCCGAAAAAAGCAAAGCTGCACCACACCACTCAAGCCTCCATGCAACAGAGAGACGATCCGATTCTATCAGCCCTGATTTCCATCCAAGGAACCCTTTCTGACATGGATGGAAGGATTCAAGTGCTTGAAGCCCAGCATTCTGCTCTCGTTCCGTGCTTTTAGAGGACCAGTCTTCCGGGTCTACAATCGTTGGCAACCCCACTCATTAAATGGATATATCTAATTCCTTCCTCCCCAGAAGATCACTTGAGTCAGCAGTACCAGCTGCACCCACCGGAGTACCTTTTTTGCCCCCAGCCACAGCTATCACTCCCCAGCTGTGCGCTCAAATTCTGTCAGGTAATGACATCGATCTAGTTAAAATCATGTTATGTGCAGAGACTAATGAGAAAAGGATTGTAGATTGTGGGGACATCACATTTGTCTTAAAAGATAATGACCCCAAGCTGTCAAAAAGCTTAAAAATGGCAGAACTGAATGTTGCTTTCTGCATTTTCAGAGATGTAATTTGCGAAAGTTACCCAGACAGGAGACCAGAATTAGACACTTACCTCGCAGTTATATCTGACCTGACCATGACTTACGGAGGCACCCTATTTTACGAATATCACAAGTCGTTTTCAGAAAAAGCAGCTATGTATATTCAACGTTTTAACCAACATTTGGACTGGTCTGTTGTTGATTTGGCTCTCATTAGCAGACATTTCATGGACCACAGAGCCCTGTCATGTTCCATCTGCAGTTCTTTTTCCCACACCACATTTCTATGCCCAAAGACTGTCACTTCAAAGATTGACACCAGCCATTCAGTCTCCAACCAGGTGAAACCTGAAAGACAAACCCCTTTATGTTACCAGTTTAATGAAAATGTCTGTACACGACCTAATTGTAAATTTTTGTTATTTACAATTGTTATTGCGGGTACAGCCATCCAAAATTTGCTTGCCCATGATGCACACGCTTCTCAAGAAAGAAACAAAGTCACCTGTCAATGTTCAAGAGCTCTCCAAAGCTCTCACTAAGCATCCAAACCACAGTTTTGTGTCTTACTTGTTAATGGGACTGGTTTATGGTTTTTCAGCTGGCCTTTCTTATATTCCTACTTTTTTGCACTTCTGCCCCAACCTTCAGTCTGCAACTAAAGAACCTCATGTCATCGACGAACTTCTGTTAAAATAAGTAAAAAAAGGATATATGATCGGCCCTTTTGACAAACCACCTTTCAATTTGCTTCGAGTAAACCCCATAGGAATAACTACAAGGAAATATTCAGAGAAAAAGAGATTAATTTTTGATTTATCAGCTCCACATTCTACTCTAGGCGTTCCAAGCAAACACAAGCTATGTTGTGTTTTCTGTTGTTAATATCGCTGGTGGTCCTGTTGAAGCGAAACAAAACTAGTTTTCGCTTGAACGCCCCATCTCGCGCTTGTACTTGTGCAAGGAGCTCTAAAGCTCGTATAGACTCAAGAACATGCATAGCAGATCAACGGTCGGTCAAGAGTTTTGCTTATTAATACGTTAGATTTTGGTTGGTTTCTCACCAAACCTTATCGGATTCCTTAAGAACAATCATGAGTCTCATGGAATAATTCCTCTGAATTATACTTTTGTGTCCTTTTAAAGCTTGAAGAGGTGGTCACCACAAACTGCCATTGTATGACATCACTGAGCACAAAGTTTTTTCACAATTTCTCTGTTTGTGTCAAGAAAAAGAAAGAAAGTCATATGGGGTTATAACAAAACGGGGGTGAGGAAACAATGCTGAATTAATTTTTTTGGGTGAACTATCCCTTTAAGTATGTTTTCTATTATTTTGCTGATTTTATGCCTTTCAAAGTTTGGTTCATCTTTTTATCAGACAGATCACACTGTGAATTGGACAACATAGGTGGAAAGTTCTGCTGATTAAATTGGTTTGTACTTACCGAAAATCGAATCACTACCCCCAGTGGCCGAAGCTGGAAGTGTTGTTGTACGAATGGGCACATGTGAGCTCCAGTTTCTGGATGAAATGTCCACAGAGTAGCGCCATAAGTGAGTTGTTTTTGGTTGTAAATTATGTAATACAGTATACAGGAAAGCATATTTGATTAATTCTACTCCCTAACCCAAACCCCAACCCTAAACCTAACCGTCAGTGGAGTTCAAATATACATTTTAGACTGAAAATGCAAACTCTAAATCACACTCACCATTGTTTTGATATGCGTGCGATTACTTCCTGGTTCCCACAGAACCATAACCTGTCTCTCACAACGTGCTATCAGTAGCACTAGAGGGAAATGTGTTCCTGTTTGAAGTGACGCAAAACATCTGATGTGGGATGACGCTTGTTAGTAATTTGGCTAAATGGAGTTGATTTCAGGGTACAAGAACTTTCAGAAGCAACATGTCAATTTCCTGTGAGATCATGTTGCTTTTTATAACCCTATTAATTACTACATACTCATTGTAATGAGTTATAAAAAGTAGTTTATGTTAGTTTCATATGACTTAGTTCTTGTTCTGGAATGTGTGAGGGTTTTTATCTTTCTCTATGCTGTCTAAGTTTCTTGCAGTTGCATTCCAAGTAGACCTCAATGACTCTCTGCCATGGAGGGAAGAGTGATCGCCTCTCTTTGTTCTATCTTAAAGTCTGTTTGTAAGAATTGTTTAGAAGCACATTACCATGTTGTAATATTAAGTCTCTAGAGTCAGCTGCCAAAGAGTGAAATTCACCTCAGAACTTTTGCTTAAGTGCTTAAAGGGATAGTTTACCCAAAAAGATAATTCGGTCTTTATTCACTCACCCTAATGTTGTTCCATACCATATACATTTCTTTATTATGTTGCACACATTAGGCAGAATGTTAGTCAACTAGAATGTTTTTTTCTGTACAATGAAAGTCAATAGTGGTGACTGAGGCTAACATTCTGCCTAACATCTCCTTTTCATGGAAAGAAAAAAATAAGTAATACGGGTTTGGAATGACATGAGGATGAATAAATGATGATTTCATTTTTGGCAGAACTATTCCTATAAGAACGTTTTTGTGGCGAATGGGATTAATGTTAAATGACCTCATCACATTCTGTTTTATTTAGAAATTGTTGGAAAATTATGAAATGGTTATTTTGTATTTTTAATCCAATTTTGTCTAAAAATGTAAAAAAATAAAAATAAAAAAAACTCGGCAGTATACTGTTATTAGTCAAGAAAAAGATAACAAAACTGACGTCACAAATGGTCGAAACAAATGGTTGTTTGTCTCCATCTACAGGTCTTAAAAGATTTCTACACCTTCTATCTAATGTGATGCCTTGTTGGTACTATGAGGCTTCAGTTGAATAATCATTTAAATGAAACTGAATTTATTAAGCCATAATTTGTTCCACATTAGTCACAAATATTTAGACACTTGTTAGAAACGTACATAAAAAATAAATAAAAAAATGCAGCTTTCAAAACAGATTTGAGGTATAACTGAATATAACTTATGTTGTAGAAATAAATACATGAAAGTCTCTAAGTAATATTAACCTTATTATAGAGTTTATATAGGAGAATTGCTAGGCTATATATAATCACAACAGTCTTCATACAAATGCTTCACTTCTTCATTAGCATCAAACACTGGGTGCGTTCCATTCAGAAGTGATCTACCATCCACTGTGAGAGCTCTGAATTGCTAAAAAGAGTTGGCTCAAATATAACTGTCATTTGGAACTCTCTTTTAAAGTTATTTTCATTAGAAATTCTGTTTGTAATGATTGTTCTCTCTTCGAAGTTTCCCTCCGAAGGCATCATTTAGGCCGTTTGGAACACAGGGACCAGCTCATTACAGCATATTTCCATTTCCTAGGCAGAGAGTGCATGTGACGTCACAGTGGGCTGAGTGTGTGGATGTGTGGCTAAAGGGGCATTCATACTGATTTGCAGCGACAAAGTGACCAAAAGTCATTACAATGAGATTAATATTACAGTGACAGCTGACATTTTCTCATGACATAAAGGACAGTGACTGTTGGTTTTGGTGATGCTACAAAGTTGAGCTAAATAGAGTTCATGAGCACTGATGTGATACAGTGACTACCAATGGAAGTGCAGCCATGATCCACCTCTTGAGACAGTTGAATACTGCTCTCGATAAGGAACACCTATTAACAACCAACAGCAAAGACACTTGGCCACCTCCAGTGATTCACTGTAATCACTTTCAATGAGGCTTGAGAGTGCATAGCAAGAGAGCCAGACTCCAGCAGAACTGGACTACATGGAAAATGTCATTGTTAAAAATACTCACCAGATGGCAATATTTCCCAATTCTCCAAAGAGCACCAAACTGTACTTGAACCTGCTAATACTTGAAAACATCACACTGGAATATTCAAACGAAAACCTTAAGATACTGATACTATTTTTCCGATTTTTTATTTTGTAATAACTTGGATAGAAAATATATGATTGTAATTAATACCGATTATCTTCAGAACTTTATGGAATAGAAAACTTCTACATTTATAGCACATTGTTTACTAAGTACGGAAGCCCAGAACCGCACCGTGAAAAAAAGGTGTCTAGTGCTAAAAACACAGTTAAACATGACACAGTTGTCAAAAGACACACATCTATGAATGTTTATATGGTAAACGATTGAAAAAGTGTGTGGACACAAAAACACATTTGGCTTAAACAGACCCTTAATTCACATGACACTGAACTAGCTGAAGTTTCTCGAAGTTACCTCTCAACATAGTCTTTTGTTTCAGTTGATTGTAGGTAAATATTAGCTTTATCCAGCGCTGTTTGTTCTCTCTGTCCTTACATATCATGATACTGTTTTAATGTGTGAGAAACCGCTCCAAATTATTACATTAGAGAGCAGTCCGAATGAACTAACTGGATGAATTACGAATCGATTCAGACCGTTTTGCAAGCCTGTTTAGCCAATTCATTGAAAAGAACTGACTCAAAAGAATGATTCATTCGCAAATGGGGCATTGCTGGTTCTTTTAAACAGACAACAGAAATATGGGACACATGTCATTTTTGCTAAAATATTCTCAGAGAACATTTTTCTTCAGGTCAATCGGAGCTCTCAAGGTACGCACAGTGCATACGGCCGTACAGCTGCAGGTGCTGTCATCTGTCATCTGTCACCTTGTAAGAATAAGATTTCATATGCCTACTGTTAGTGGCACCTTGTGGCCGGTTGGTACCGCATGCTAATTGTTAGCTAGCAAGCAAGCAACAACAACAACAACAACAACAACAACAACAACAACAACAACAACAACAACAACAACAACAACAACATAATAATAATAATAATTCTCATGTTGCCTCTTGAGGAGAAAAAAAAATAATTTGAGAGAATTATTTTTTAGAGGGAACATTTTTTTTACAGAGACCAAAACATTTAAGAGAGAGAACAAATTGGAGATAAAAAAAAAATGTAGCGAAATTATTGTAAATACGAGTTTCCCACTCGGAAGTTGTGCATGAATGACCGCTCAAGTCGTAATTACACTGAGATCATTTTGATGCTAGAGTTGACAGGTTTTATTCAGTTTTCTAAATTCAGCTAATTGTTAGCGCTTACCGCTTTGGCCATATTCATTTATGTATATCAGCAACCATTTGATGCATGTTGTACATTTTGACACCGTAAAAATAGCTTGTATTTGACCAAAATTCCATTATAGTCAGGAAGCTGAGTAAATTCTTTTATGGTGTCAAAATAAAAGTTAAATATATATGAATGAAAGTTTTTTTTCCAACAACAAAGCACTTGAATGCAACATACTGGTAATTGCCACTTCAGAAGTGGGAAGTAGTATAATTCCAATAGCACATGCAGGCAGCATAAAACTAAGCTTTTATAGACAGTAGCGCCATCTTTGATTTTTGACGAGAATGAAAATGAGTCTTTGAAGGATAGATTTTCAGCCTCTTCAATGTAATTTTCCAGAACTTATGTTTTCTGGAGTTTTTTGTCTACTGAAATTTCTTGGAAAAATAGGCTATTTTATTTAAATGTTTGGTGAGCAGAATGTACTAAAACACTTCAACTCCACAACCCACTGAAGAGACTGTAGATCTATCCCTCACAGCCTCCTTGTCATTTCTGTCAAAGATGGCGCTGCTGTGAATAAGGTCTTCATCTCATGTGAGTGGTCGGGAGTTTATAGTTATATTTCATAATTTCAATTAATTTCTTTAGGACTAAAACTTTTTTAATGAGCAAATAATTACTGCACATTTAAAACGAGCCCAAACATGCTGTCTAAGCAGGCAGCTCATTAAGATTTGAGACACAGCCCTAGAGAAAGAGGGCGGAGGAATCACACTAATTCCCACAAATGAAAACACGGTCCGCTTAAAGTTTTTCTCTGTCAGTGAAAGAAAGAGGAGTGTAACATGTGGATCAGAAATCAGAGAGGATGACAAACTTTTTACGGACATATGTTTTCAGGAATGTGTTTTTCTACATCATGTCCAGATGATGATGATGGCAAAACTGCAGCTGAAACTTTTCTTGAGTGATGGGCAAAGGAGTTTTCATTTAAGACAGAGCGGACCAGGATCCCTGTACAAGTCTGATCGCGTTATTAATTAAAAGACTTTTACATATCATCTACACGTGCGCTTTAATGTGCTGGGACATTTACTAGATTGTAAAGAAAGATTCTAAACTTCAGCAAAACTGTATTCCTGAACTGTTAAATTGGTTTTATTGACAGTGTAAAACACAACCTATCCGGTGTATGTGTTGAACTGAAATCACGGGCATCATGCAGAAGTTGAATTCGGTTAACAGTCACACGGAGCAACAGCAGCGTCTGGCCGATCACGGCGGATCCGGAGACAGTGCGATCGAGAACGGCACGAAACACATCGTGAGCCCCGCTGAACCTGCCGACAGTGTGGAGTGCTCCAGCAGAAAGATGCTGGTCGGGCTGGACATCCTCTGTCTGCTCGTGGGTAAGAGCAACAAACTTGAGTGACACATTGTAATAACTCTCATTAATAACAAGTTATTACACTGTA
Organism: Myxocyprinus asiaticus; assembly: GCF_019703515.2. Taxonomy (NCBI): domain Eukaryota; kingdom Metazoa; phylum Chordata; class Actinopteri; order Cypriniformes; family Catostomidae; genus Myxocyprinus; species Myxocyprinus asiaticus. Next base: position 38,672,255 of record NC_059357.1, on the reverse strand, counting down.
AAATGTAAAACTGCACCACAATTGTTGCCTTCAGGCACTAATTCTACCTGACCTGATATTGGTGTAACCTTACGCAATCAGTTCTATATAATCATATTAAAAATAATAATAATATTTTCAACTTGAATTTAAAGTTTATATGTTACCACATTTTAAGTTGAGCATGCATTAGTGCTGTCAATAAAAGTTAGTAGCCTATAATGTGCCACCAAAACCTGAACTGACAAGTGGGTCAGTTTATACTATATATATATATATATAACTTTATAATAACTCTAACTAGTAGCTCATTAAAAAACATGATACATTGCTCAGATCTGTAGTTGGTGTGCTTTCAAATATGAATACAAATATAGGTGAATCAAAGTTTCATGGCATTTCTATTGTAATGTACATGAACTGATCTGTTCGGCATTATGTAATGTAATAATACATATTGTTATAATTAAAAGTTAATGTAAAATGTCACCAAACTGCAACTCCTCTGAAAACAAGTGGAAAACAACACAACAGAATTATTGCAGGGCTTTGAATGTTAAAGGAACATTCACTGACACATTTTCCTATGTAAAGCCAGACATATCAATTTGTGTTTTTGACAGTTCTTTACAAAGATGTTGATGTTTTTCTTCTTGTCAGAAAGTGGAGAAACTTTTAAAAGTAGAAAAATCCAAAGTTACACCATCTCAAGAATCCTCTCAGAACTCAAACCAGAGCTTAGAAAAGGAATAATAAGTTCATAACCTCTACACATGTGCTGTGTGTGCCTTGAGTTTAGAGTTGGCAGCAAAGTTTGTCCGGGAAATTATGGGGTATCCATGGAAACAAGCAGTTCTCTTGAGAAAAGTGAAAGTGCCCTTTCAGATGGCCCCACCGGCGCATGTTGTTTATTTCCCAGAGTTTTGCTTCAACTTTATTATAACTGTAATTACAAACATACCTTTAAAAGAAAAAACTGCACAATTGTTTCCATAAGGTACTCCTTTTGCCCAATATCAACCTTAAAATTGCTTTATTTGTAATTTTGTTTAACTAATGTATTTGTATTAAATTGTGTTTTTGACTAGAATGAAACCAGTTAATTCAGAAGTTACCACAAGAAACATTATATATATATATATAATGTAATTAGGGTTGATGTAGTCATATTGTTTAAAAAAAAACATTTTTTTTTTACTTTAATCAAACCAGTTGATTTAGGTGCCACTGTGTATAACATCTGAAATATCATAAAAATTTGATTTTTTTTTATACTGTAATGCTTAACAGATCATTTTTTATCCTATACATATTCACATTTGAAATGTACATGAACCAGCTGTATGGATCTGTTTTGCATTATATGCTACTTATACTACTGAAATTTATTATAAAATGTTACCAAAGTTTTTCAGTGATAAAGAGTTTTTCCATCCATTAAAATCAAAATGATCTATTAGTTTCCATTAATTAGTTTCTATTATCTATTGGTATCTATAAGTTTCTATTTATCTATTATTAGTAAGGTGTGGATTGAATTCCTTTCTGTTATTTTATATTTGTTCATTTTGAAACAATGCACCTGATTTCCATTAACGGAATAGTTCACCCAAAAATGTAAATTCTGTCATCATTTACTCACCTGAAATAACTTTCTTTCTAATGTAGAACACAACAGTAGATATTAGACAGAGCCACTTTCCCGTTTACATGCATTGTGTAAGCGGCGTACTCTCGTATACATGCACTATCGCATACATTACGGTCAGTAAGCAGCTTTCTCCACAGCGACCTAATTTCCTCACGACGCTTGTGTAAATAACAAACATAACATCCGAGGAAGACTTTGCTATTTTATTCTCCGTTACTTCGTTTTATTTCCAGATATTCCAGAGTTGCTGTTGTGTTGTTTTCTTAACTTTCTATTGCGAGCGAAAATGTGCTGCAACAGTGGGGCTTCCCTCTTACTTAAAACTCTGGGATTCCCCCAGTGTACTTCAGCACATATGTGAATATTCGAACATCAGGGACCATTGATATTTTACATGGGTATATTTTATAGTGTATGTGCTTTTCCCACTGTACTCCCAGAGATGTTGAACTCTTTCCGCTGTGTTGACTTATTGTTGAGCTTCATCCTATGATGTTTGTTATTCGGTCTGTTCACGCACATGCACACCCCTCAAAAACCTGTTAGAATGCTGCTTATATGTTTACATGGCCACATTAAGCCATGTTCTACGAAAGAAACCTGGGTGTGTTAAACCGCTTTTTCTTAATCCCTGAAGTGGCGCAAGGAAATCAGCGTTCTTGTTTACATGATGGTTCACAACGCCGCTTTCTGCAAAAACTCTGGAAAAAAGTTTTCTTAAGTGCATGTAAATGTGGTCAATGAAAAATAATTGTGACTGAGACTGCATTGCACATTCTCCTAAACATCTCCTTATGTGTTTCTCTGAAAAAAGAAAGTTATACAAGACTAAAACAGCATGAGGTTGAGTAAATTATGACAGAATTTTCATTTTTACCAATGGGCAATATATTATTTACATCATTTATTAATCTTTGTTAATGTTAGTTAATAAAAATACTATTGTTCATTGTTAGTTCATGTTAGTTTATAGTGCATTAATTAATGTCAACAAATGCAACTTTTGATTTTAAAAATGTATATGTTGAAATTAACATTAACTAAAATTAATAAATGTTTAATAAGTACTGTTCCTGTTAACTAATGTTAACAAATGTACCCTTATAGTAAAGTGTTATTATTGATATTTGTAAGCACAGAACAATTTTTTTTTTTTTTTTTTGTGGGGGGATACTGTTAGTTTGTTGACACAGTTGTTGTTTTCTGCAACACTGCTTGTAAAATCAGTGCTTGCTTCATCAGTTTTAGCCGATTTAATTTGTCACAACAACACTCACAGCAGGGATGAGGGGATAAACACTTTAATTATGTTTCTATGTCATTGCTTTGCCAGACAGAACCTGTCCAGGCAGACAGACAGGTTACAGTGAGTAACTTATTCATAGATGTAACTGTACAGATCATTTAAAATGCTCTATGAACTCAAACTGCTCTTGGCCTTCAGGTGAAAAAATGTGACTGTGTCCCCCTCGCAGAGTCTGTTTTTAGAAATGTGAAGTGTCTGGTCAGGTTTGAGGTTTCGGGAGGAAGTGTCGTGCAGAGGGGCTCCTCTGATTTTGGCTGACTGCCTGATTTTTCAGTCGGACAGCAGTCATCACTTTCTGCCTTGTAATGTTACAGTCATGCACTTGACAGTTCCATGTCATCCAATCTGATTAAATTGTGATTAAGAAACAGTATTAGTTCATATCCTTGTGATGACAGGATGGAGAAAGCAGCGTCGGCAAAGAGGAAATGTGTTGTGGAATTAGCATGATGTGAGAAAGGATGAGGTCATTTGTGACCGCTCGCTCTGGCTACCGCCACACATATTTCCCCCTTTGACGTGGGGTTTGTGTGATTTCCTCCTGACTAATCAATACTGTCAAACATGCATGGCCACATGAGTTGGACCTCATGTTTCTCTTATTCAGCTTATGTAGCAAACCTGGAATTTTAATATGTTTGATTAAGTAATTTAGGGTCTATGCTTTACAGTGTCCTAATCAGGTGCAATGCATTTAGTTTCCAGTGACAAGCAGTGTGTCTGTCCACATTGAGCACAGAAATGCTGCACACCGTCACAGCCAATCAGAACATACTTGGCGTTTGCAAAATGGGATTTTGGACCAATGAAATTTCACGGTGAGCGGGGCTATGTGGCATGACCTTTTTGTGATTTTGTTTTGATTTGACCATGGGTAAGAAGTGTTCTTAGGCACGATGCAAAGCTTTGACAACAGTAATATGATTAAAGACACCAATGTTCATTTAATAGTTACATTTATGAATATTAATAATTGGAATAAAAACATTTTCAGGCAAGTAGTGTAGTTCATAAGCCTAAATGTAAACTTTGTGTGTTAGAATAGATCGCATCAGTCTGATTCCGGAAATAAAAATCCCATTATTAAAGATGTACTACTCTTGTACCTTTGCCTTTTTGTCCGACTTTTAAATACTGTTTTGCTTCAAAGTTTGTAATGTTGTAATTCACCTCGGAGCAGATTGGTTTGGTTCATGGCTTACAACTTTTTATAGAGGATTTTATGAAATCCCTTTGGAAAAAATGAATGGGAAATATACTTCCGGAACTAAGACAGCTGAAAAGGGGCGGGCACCGTTGCGCTCTACATGCTGTCACATGTGTGTGTTTGTCAGTGTTTAACAATAGCTTTGAAAACAATTCATGTGATCAGAGTGTAGAGACTCTAGAGAATATTTACCTGTAAGTCACATTCAAAAATCTTTTAAAATAGACCATATGCACTCATGTAACTGCACATCAGTTGAATTCTATATTACAGCGCTATGTTGCTGTGTTTCTTTGCAACCGTAAACAGCCTGAAGTTAGGCTAATGAACTATACTGGCTCCCAAAAGATATTTGGAGACTTAAACACTTAAAAAGTGTATGTGTAATGTATACAAATGCATGCTATTGCAGTTTATATACATATATAGGGCTCGACTTTAACACTTGTCTGCTTGTTGGGGACAAGTTGATTTCTGAAGGGGCAAGTGAAAGAGAATTTTACTTGCCCGACAGGACAAGCAGACTGATTAAAACGTCAATAATGAAAAAATAACTGGCTATATTTGTGATAGGAAAGGGCAGTGTCACTTATTACAAAGTTCATATTCTTATTCTTATCCAGAGTGCATAATTTTATAATTCACTTGCGGTCTAGTAACAGCTGCGCCCTGTTTGATTGACAGGCGGCGTATGTGTGTGTGCAGAAATGCTCGCGCTAACCAATTTACTTGTCCGTAGGACAAGCACATGACAATGCTTAATGTCGAGCCCTGTATATACACACATATGTACACTCACTGAGCACTTTATAAGGAACACTATGGTCCTAATAAAGTGCCCGACGTGTCTTCTGCTGTTGTAGCCTATCCGCCTCAAGGTTTGACGTGTTGTGCATTCTGAGATGCTATTCTGCACACTACAATTGTACAGAGGGGTTATCTGAGTTACCGTAGCCTTTTTGTCAGCTCCAACCAGTCTGGCCATTCTCTGTTGACCTCTCTCATCAACAAGGCGTTTCTGTCTGCAGAACTGCTGCTCACTGGATGTTTTTTGTTTTTGGCACCATTCTGAGTAAACTCTAGAGACTGTTTTGTGTGAAAATCCCAGGAGATCAGCAGTTACAGAAATACTCAAACCAGCCCATCTGGCACCAACAATTATGCCACAGTCAAAATCACTGAGATCAAATTTTTTTCCCCATTCTGATGGTTGATGTGAACATCAACTGAAGCTCCTGACCCTTATCTGCATGATTTTATGCATTGCACTGCTGCCACACGATTGGCTGATAAGATATTCTCATGAATAAGTAGGTGTATACATGTTCCTAATTAAGTGCTCAGTGAGTGAACATATATATATATATATATATATATTAGAGCTGTCAGAATTAACGTGTTAACACGTGATTAATTTGAAAAGTTTAACTCATAAATGTTTCTTAATTGCAGTTAACGCATTTACCGTTAATACAGCATAAACATTGGTGTGAAGGGCAGAACCTTTGTAATATGTCCACCCAGAGTCATTACACTGACGCACACACCCTTCTACCAAGGAGAGCTTACAAGCTTAGCAAAAAATAGCATAACGCGGCGGCCCATAGACATTCTATGGGCGGAACACGCTCTTAACACGCTAGTTGACCATTACGCTGTCTCCTATGATAGAGCTGTGGACGTTGTTATATCAGTAAATAAATTAATCTCTGACAGCGCTTCCCTGTCAGTGATCAAATGATGGAGACCTTTTTTTTTTCCCCTTTTCTCCCCAATTTGGAATGCCCAATTGCCAAAGCGCTCTAAGTCCTTGTGGTGGCGTAGTAACTCGCCTCAATCCGGGTGGTGGAGGACAAATCTCAGTTGCCTCCGTGTCTGAGACCATCAATACGCGCATCTTATCACGTGGCTTGTTGAGCGCTTTACAGCAGAGACATGGTGCGTGTGGAGGCTTCACGCTATTCTCCACGGCATCCATGTACAACTCACCACGTGCCCCACCGAGAGCGAGAACCACATTATATCGACCACGAGGAGGTTACGCCATGTGAATCTACCCTCCCTAGCAACTGGGTCAATTTGGTTGCTTAGGAGACCTGGCTGGAGTCACTCAGCACACCCTGGATTTGAACTCACGATTCCAGGGGTGGTAGTCAGCGTCTTTACTCGCTGAGCTACCCAGGCCCCTCATGATGGAGACCTCTTAACACTATTTGATGTACAAAACAAGCCAAGATGGGACATGTGATAGAAATCGATTACTTCTCAGCCAATGTAAGGCACGTTTTAATTACCATAGAAGCACGCCAAGTCTTAACTATTACCAAAAGGCAGAATGAGACGTTTTTGTTTGCAAGTGCTTTTCATGGTGAGTTCAAATCGGCGCACAATGCTATCGTTGATGCCCTGATGCGAATCATGAACCCAGCTTCACCATTGCTGTAACAAAGCGGTCTACCAGCAGATTAATATTGTGGAGGATGAGAATTAAGGGATTTAATGCCCATTGCAATGAATATGCAGCCTGTGTGGGGACTAGTTCTTTCAATTAGTCAAACTCCCACTTTGGGAAACGTTTAATGTTACTCGAATTGGTGATATTTTAGTGCATTGCCTTTATATTGTTGAAGGCTTTGTTTGGAAAATGTTAATAAAGCATGTTTTCTTTCCTAAGATGGAAATGAATGAATTTAGACAAGAAAATATGTATATGTAGTGTCAAATTTCAGCACTTTTAAAATCTGTGATTAATTGTGATTAAAAAAATTATTCGACTGACAGTACTAATATATATACACTATCGGTCAAAAGTTTTGAAACACGACTGAAATGTTTCTCATGATCTTAAAAATCTTTTGATCTGAAGGCGTCTGCTTAAATGTTTGAAATTAGTTTTGTAGACAAAAATATAATTGTGCCACCATATTAATTTATTTAATTATAAAACTACAATTTAATTACAAAAAAAAGTTTTTGAAATTGATGACTTGGACCGAATAATAAAGAAAAGCAGCCAATAAGTGCCCAACATAGATGGGAACTCCTTCAATACTGTTTAAAAAGCATCCCAGGGTGATACCTCAAGAAGTTGGTTGAGAAAATGTCGAGTACATTTTGGTGACTACTTTGAAGATGCTAAAATATAACACAGTTTTGATTTATTTTGGATTTTGTTTAGTCACAACATAATTCCCAAAGTTCCATTTATGTTATTCCATAGTTTTAATGACTTTACTATTATTCTAAAATGTGAAAAAATTATAATAAAGAATGAGTAAATGTTTCAAAACTTTTGACTGGTAGTGTATAATCAAATATCAAGTCAAGTGGCATTTATTTTTAAGAAATATAGAACAATTAAACATTTCAGAAAAATAAGTTTTTTAGGTTTGAAATTATAAAACAATTGAGCTATTGCTCAAAATTAAGACTTTTTGGACACTTTTTGGTTGTTAAACTTTGAGGGATGTTTTCATAGGCCCCATCTACACTAATATGTTTTTGTTTGAAAATGCATTAATTTTGTTACATTTTGTCCTTCCGTCTAGCGAAAACTAAGCTTTTCGAAAATGCTCTCTCAAGTGGATACATTTGTCTTCGCATTGTAGTGTGGACAGGGAAAATGGAGATATTCGAAAACAATGATGTATTTGTTGTCATGTGACGCAGTCCATTCAACCCAAACCATTCAAGATGGCGGCCCATGTTTTAGCGGCATTCTTGTGCGACGTTGTTAAAGATAAATGTTACACATTGCAGTCCTTCAAAGGCGACGTGTAATTTACTCTGAATTACTCTCCGGCGAGGACAATTGCGTTTCAGACCGCACACAGTAATGATACAGGACCAAGCTTCTTATATTTTAGAATTTTAGAAAGTTTGTTAAAAAGCTAAAGAATCACTTGTTTTCAAATGCCACTTGATTTGATATTTTGTATGTCTTGTATCTAATGCAATGTTATTTTTTAATCATCATATTGCTTTTGTTGCCCTGCTTAAAAAAAAAAAAGAAAGATTAAAACTACCTAAACCGGTTTGCTGGTTATAGCTTGTTTCAGTTGGTCTCCTAGCTTGGCCAAGCTGAAAAGTGATTAAAACCCCTAAAACCACCCAACAGACCAGTCTGACCAGGCTGAGAAACCATCTTAGACTGGTTTTCGCTTTTTTTTTTTTTTTTTTCAGCAGGGTGCCGTTTTGTAAAAACCATAAGTCTCTTGTAGCTTATTGCTTCATTATAGTAGCGTGAGACTGTTGCAGGCTGAAGGATTGGAACTGGTTTCAGTTGGGTTTTTTCAGCAGTGAATAGGGTATTCATACCATGGCATTCTGATCCACTTTTAATAAGTCCACAAAGCCGGAATAAGAGCAGCTTTTATTGGGGATCTGTCTGAAAAACTCTTGCTGTGCATGTGAATGTGAGTGCTGACTGCATTGGCTGCACAGAACAACGCCACAGATTGTTTACAGCCAGAGACGATCGATCACTCACTCGGCTCCGTTTCTCTGCAACTCTTTGTCAGTGCATTCCTCTTGGCCAGATTGTGATATGCAAGGAGGTTTTGCAGAAATCCTTGTCCTGGAGATATGCATGAGTACCTGTGGCTTGAGCAGAGGTCAACGGTCACAGTGTGAAAGAAAGGTCACAAGCATACCTGAGTGTGTGTAAGAGTGTGTGATCTGGGAAGGCATGCTGAAACAAACACCAATGATCTCCTATTTCACAATCTTCATAGATGAGTTGCTAGTGTGAATGTTTACAGTTTTGTACATCGGTCAAGCTTAACTGGCCTAAAATGGCTACAGGACTGCAGAGGGCCAAATCTCACTATTAAATACAAACACAGTTTATATACTGGCAGTGGGCTGCCTAGTCAGTTTAACATTAGTGTCATATAAATCATGTGAATGGTCCTCTACAAAAACTGCCAAGGTATTACCATGAAAGTACAATACCAGTCAAAAGTTTTAATGATCTTAAAAGTATTTTAATGTGATGGTTTATGCTTGAATGCTTGAAATGAGTTTTGTAGACAAATATAAATCGTGCCTGGATAAAAATGTTTTTACAAAGCTTTTAATTAAACTTTCAATTTTAATTTGAAATGAATGAATTGGAGCAGATAGTGATGGAAAAGCAGCCATCAAGTGTCCAGCATAGATGAGAACTATTTTAATACTGTTTAAAAAGCTAAAATATTGCAAATTATAGAAGATATTTATTTTATTTGTTTAAAATTTTTGGTCACTAATAATTCCCATACTTCCATTTGTATTATTTCATAGTTTTCATTACTTTACCACTATTCTAAATTGTGGAAAATAGTAATAACAAACAATGAGTACAATAGATGTGTCTAAACTTTTGACTGGTAGTGTATGATATAACCATTTCATACCATTACTAAACTACGCTACTATTACATTTTGTAAGTGGTTGCGGTACAGTGATTTTGTTGTAGCTCTGCCTCATTTAATCAGTGACTATGTTTACATGGACACCAGAAAACTGCTTATTGTGAAAAAGTTGCGTTCTTGTTTGCACATACTGTATAAATGGTATACTTTTTACTCCCGTATACGTGTGGCTCGGTCAGTAAGCAGCTTTCTCCACAGCAATGAAATTTTCCCACGACACTTGTGTAAATAATAAACATGGCATCTGAGGAAGACTCCGCTATTTTATTTTCTGTTGCTTCGCTTTTTTTTCCAGATATTCTAGAGTTGTTGCTGTGTTTGTTTCCTAACCATTCTTTCGCGACCTGCAGCGGAATTGCGCTGCAATAGTGGGGTTTCCCTCTTACTTAAAACTCTGGGATTCTCCCAATGTACAAATGCATATACATGAACCTGTGTGTGTGACATTAAGTGTGCTGAAAAGCCATTTAGTTTTGTATGTGTTAGACAGAAAAGTGCTGACAATAAACAACTTAAGTTGGATTGTTTATCCGGCTCTCACTTCCTTCTTCAAAGAGACGTAGATATTTGTCACAGATCTCGCTATCGATTCTTAAACCCCAAGATTGATCTTTTACTCTATGCTCAACCCTCTACTACATTGAAAGAAAAACGCTTGCATTAACAACCAAATTATTAATATATTTATTTACTGAATACATTTGTTCATTTTTAAAAAAGCTCAAATGTGACCAAAATGATGAAAAATGAATAAAAATTAATTAGTAAAATTTATATTTTCGTAATGTACCTAGTTAGAAGGTCCCCATATAATTAACAGCATTTATTTCATATGTAAGCAAAAGGGACCTTATAACTGCAATATACCCATATAAATCGAATTCAACCCGAATCGAGAGCTTGTTAATCAGAATCGAATAAAAAAGTCTGTATCAATACCAAGCCCTAATAGTTTAAATTGTACATGCTTTTCCCACTGTACTCCCAGAAATGTTGAATTCTTTCCGCTGTGTTGACTTGTTCTTGGGGTCCATCCTATGAAGTTTGTTATTCGGTCTGTTGACGCACATGCACACCCCTCAAAAACCTGTTAGAAAGCCGCTTATGTGTTTACATGGCCAAATTAAGCCACGTTCCCCGGGAGAAACCTGGGTGTGTTAAACCACTTTCTCTTAATCCCTTTAATGGTGTAAGGAAATCTGTGTTCTTGTTTATATGCTGTTTCAGAATGCCGCTTACTGCAAAAACCGTGGAATAAATTGTTTTCTTAAGTGCATGTAAACGTGGTCACTGTCTTTTGTAAACTTGAGTGCAACACCAGACTTGTAAATGTGAGACACCCACAGATCTGATCAAAAGGAAATTACTGAGACATCAAAGCAGAATGCATAAACACAGCAGTGTGTGTGTGTGTGTGTGTGTTAAAATGTTATTGAAAGAGTAAAGCATTTATTGAGGGTGTTCTAAGATGGAGTGATACTGGACCTGAATGAAACCCGCTCTCTCTGTTTATCTCTGTCCTTCACCTTTCTTCTCCGCCATGCTGCGGAGCATCTTCATAAAATGCTGCGTTGAATCAGAGGTGCTCTAACAAAGGACCCACTGGAGTGTACTGCAGTGTGAGGCTAGTAAGTGTGTGTGTGTGTGTTTGTGTGGAAGGTGTCTGTTTGTGTTTCTATTCAGTTGGCAGTGAAAGCTGTCAAGTGAGACAGTGAGACTGCAGCATGCTGCAGCATGTCAGTGATGTGGGCGGAAGCACATTCAGGCCTGCTCATGAGCACATGCTGTCTGCTTTATCATGTTGATAAATGCACCGGGCCTGGATCTCTAATCTCAAAACGTAAAATATTTTGCATGCAGTTTTTATTACCATATTTTTTGTAATAACTGAGAGACTACATGGAATATTTGTGAACTACTAAAGGCAAAAAGGTGTTCAAAATGGTGAAAAGCTTAAAAGAAATGGTGACCAGTTATAGGACCTTAAATATAATTTCTCTTATACATTTACATACATTTGAACCTAAAATCTATTTATTGGACATGTTATGCTTTAACTACTTATAAATTTAAATCTAAATATACAGTCATAAATTCTAATATATAAATGTATATCTGAATATACTGTATATTTGTAAATCTAAATCTAAAACTGTAAATCTGAGTATATAGTTAATATAGTTATATAGTATAAAAAATTTGTATAATATCTATATACATTACATATATATATATATATTATAGACTATATATTCAGATGTACATTTTAATGTTCAGATTAACATATATGTATTCAGGATTTATATATTTAATATATAGAGAGAGAGATTTATAAATGTACATTTATAATAGGGCTGTCAATAGCTAAAAAAGTTTAATCTAATGAATTACATGATATGCTGATTAATTAACAGAATTAATTGCAATTATCACATACATTAATTCTTTCCACAAAAGGCCCCCAAATAAAAATGATTCAATATACAATGATTAAAGAGGCTAATTTTTAATAATTCTAAATATAATATATATCATAAATAGAATCATTCTGATAATTAAAATGAATTACATTATTATGGCAGAAGAGTAAAGCATTGATTAGACCATACAAAAAGTGTCTTTAGAAGGCAATATATTGTTTATTTCCATATTATTAAACGTAAGCCTATCATTGGCCTATAGTTCACAGCCATAAATTTTGCAACAGAATTCGTCAGTCTGTCCGAGATAGATTTATTGTGAGGGTTTTTCAAAGGATGCGTCAATGCAAACATGCTTTATACTTTTGTCATAAACAGTAAAATGTAGTTTGAAAGTTAAAAACACGTCTCGAGACCCCTGCCTTCGGAGTTGCACTCTATTTAGCTGGATTTGAACTCAAGAACATGTCAGCTAACAGTAAGTGTAGACTGATGTCTTTACATCTGCGTGTTTCAGCGATTACTGTTGACTGAGACTCGTAAAAACATGAAGGTGTTATTGTGCTTTAAGCTTGAATTGCTCCTATGGCATGATTAATTATGTACATTTTTTAACTTGTTATTTTTTATATAATTAATCACACTGAAGTAACGTGTTAAATCAACATTATTTACTATATATTTATTAGTAAAATAAATCAATCTTATATTTAGATTTTATTCATAGATTTTTTATTATTTAAATATCCAACCTAGTCTCATAGAATCACACTACTATACCTATATTTTTGCAAAATTATTTTTACATGGCTCGTTGAAGTCATGTACTATAGCGTAAGGTGATATATTTAATGCTTACATTACAAAACCAACTAGCTTTACAAGCTTGATCAAATAGTGCGATAACTGAACTGATAGAGTGTTGCTCTTGTGAAGAAAAGGACCAGGGTACAAGTCCTGAAGAGTATGCTAATCGACACAGTTGCGTTTTTTATGTCACATTTGCTTTTTATGACATTATCGGTTAAGGCAAGGGTGGGCAATTATTTTGGTACAGGGGCCACATCGGGCTTTAAGTAGTGCATGGGGGGTCACATTGTACTCCTTTTGAGATACAATGTTCTGCATTGATTTGGTTCTTTTAAGCCCAGAAATAGTTGTGTACTCAGTTTTCTGAAGTGTTTATGTGACTGATGGGACTATTCTGCAATTGCACGATCCAATCCGGAATGCAGAAAAATGAAGTATACCCAGGCTTTTAGGTTTAGGTTTAAGGTTAAGGGAGGTAGATTTTGTTGATTTATAACTCGAAACAGCATGCACCCTAAAAACCTCATCTGTTTGGGAGAAAATTTAAAGGTGAAGTATGTAATTGCTGCGCCACCGAACGGAATTGCAAAAATAAACAATGTTTTTAAAACAGCTTTCTGAATACGCCCCTTGTCTGCAGTTGTTCAAACAGTCAGATAGTCCCGCCCCCAACTCACGGCATTGACCATGGAACGTTGTTGGAGAGGGTCTAAGCGGGTCGTTCAAAACAAACACAGGAATTTAGATACAGAGCCACAGAGATACAGTGTTTAAAGTTTTCGAGAAAATTAACCGATGAATGGCTTACTAATAGTTGTCTATGCATATTAAGCATTAAGCATTATGGGAGTGAAGAATGTATAGCTCCCATATATATAATTCTGCAAAGAGGCATTGTAAGAGGCATACTGTATATACTCAATTTCATCATACTGTAAAGGATATGTTTTAACACAAGCTTCTACACCTTTTTCTTACCAAATAATCATTGTGTTAGAGAAAGTGTAGTTTTTCAGTATTCTCTAATTTTTATAAATGAGCATGGAGACCACACTGACATTATCTCTCTGTGTTCTCCCTCTGGCTAAAGTGCATTAGTCCAGCACCAGACTCGCTCTAAGCTACTCAGCCCTGCCGGAGCCTGCCAACTCTCTCCTGTACACAAAGTTACATCTCTAAATGAGGAAAGCGCCTAAGGCCATCAGAGACAGAGAGAGTGAGGTTTAATACTGTTGTTATGGATCTGGTGAAAGGTCAGAGGTTAAATCATAGTGCTCAGTGAGATCTATGACAGCAGCCTATCTCCTTTATGAGTGAAAAGAAGCCAGAGTGAATCCCACCGAGAGGCACAACAAATTAGAGGATTACAATGATATTTGCAAGAGAGGAGCAAATGAGTGGCAGTTAGCAGTACTGAAAATTACGCACAGAAAAAGTGCAGCCGTGTCTGTTCCTGTCTGTCCTTTCTGTTTATAAAGGGGTCATATCACAAGAAATCCAGTTTTCCTTGATCTTATGAGATAAAAGAGCTTGATCTATATAAAAACATACTATAAGTTTAAGAACTCAAAACCTCCTCCACAGTTCCAAAAGAAACTGGGATAGGAGACAAATTATTTGGTTGATTCAGCAGTATAAGATGAAAGTCTAAACTAATGAGTCCTTGGACTGACAACCCCCCCCCCCACCCCCCCCCCACCCCCCAGATGTGTCATGATGACTGTATAAGGCATTAGCGTTTGTCAAGCTATTTCACCCATGACCTGTTTCAACACAGTCCCATTCCTAAACACACATACACACACACTCTTAAAGAATCTGGAGGCACCGTTGACCCCCTCAGCTGCTAGCTGTCTCCTGTATACAGTGTGTTGCATGATGAGGCAAAGCAAAACCCCCAGCCTGAGGATTCATGTCTGAACTGGGATACAGTAACACCAGAGACACGCCACTGCCAACGGTGGGCAGGGAGCGATGCTGGGAAATGCAAGCAAGCTCCAACTCATCTCTCCCTCTGCTACTGCTTTCCATCACCTCAATGTCAGTCATGTTCATGTATTTTTAGGTGTGAAGTTTTTTTTGGTGGTTTGGGAATGCTTGAAGAGATTATGCGAAGAGTTGGCCGTGTTTCATAGAAATGCAGTAATGTTAACCTCAGTAAATGTGTGCTTTTTAAAAAAAAATGTTTAGCAGTTCTTTGCAGCACCTTAGGTTCAGCAAAGAGCTCTCTACTTATCAAGAAGTATAATGTTTACACTGTATAAGGCTCTTGAGTTGGCTATAATATATATATATTATATATATATATTGCGGTAAAATGTTTTAGTAAATTACTTCGGATGAGCATATTAGTGCTAGGTATCAAAGAAAGAATGTTTTTTAAAGAATTCTATTACTTAAAAAAAGGCATTCTGTGTCTTAGGATTTTAAAAGGTTCTCTTATGGCATCATAGGACTTACAGGAATATTCTGGGTTCAATACAAGTTAAGCTCAATCGACAGAATTTGCGGCATAATGTTGATTACCACAAAAATTTATTTTGACTTGTCCTTCCTTTTCTTTAAATAAAAAGCAAAAATCGAGATTACAGTGAGGCACTTACAATGGAAGTGAATGGGGACAATTTTTGGAGGGTTTAACCTCGCGCAACCCTGCATACACATTGTATTTTGGCTTCGCTATATGCAACGCATCATTTAATTTAATTTAAACAGACTGATCTCAGTTCCGGAGACTCTGGGCTGTCAGAAAATGGTTAAACTTTTGAGTCATGTGACAAAACAACATGGCACAAATCACAGCAGAGTTTGTCTTTGGGAGAAACACCAACAAAACTACATCTGCTAAGAAACCTAATTAAGTTTTTACATTAAAACCTGTTAGAGTCTCTAGTTTTATCCGATATGCAGTGTTTTTTTTTTTTTAATTTGTGATTTATTGTGAAAAGCCACACTGTTATACACAGTGTACAATAATGTTTACACAGTACCACCGCTCCCTATATGCATATTGTGCATGATTGCATGATTATTCGGTGCTTCTAGTTACAAATTAAACAGGGAAATGGAAAATGCACACAGCAGTCTCAGGAGGTTAAAGGCAAAATGGGAAGCTTATACATTTATAAAACCATTTGCATCTGTGCTTCTGTTAAAACTCATGTATCATTTGAGCTCTAATCGTTTGTACGGTCATTTGAAGTTTTAGGGATTATGGCGTTCCATCGTCTTGGCAACAAAATTGTAAAATTGGGTATAACTTTACACAGAAAAGGTTAGTAAGTGATTTTATCACACTAAAATCATGTTAACATGCATATTGTTTACGTCTTGTGACTATACTTTTGAAACAGTGAGTATTTTAACGTTTATGGATTGGCCCCCATTCACTTCCATTGTAAGTGTCTCATTGTAACCCAGATTTTTGCTTTTTTAAAGAAAAGGAGGGGCAAGTTGGAATACATTTTTGTGGAAATCAACATTAAGCCACAAATGCTGTCAATTGAGCTTAACTTGTAGTGAGCCCAAAATATTCCTTTAAGGCCAGTTTATACTTACAGCATGGGCTACGCGTAACTACGGCGGTTATGGCGTAACCTATGCCATTCAAAATGTAACCACACATCATGGCTATGCAGACCACAACAGCTGTGATTGGTTGCTTTGTATCCAGACTTTGCAGAGACACTACCCCAGCATGATTACTGTAAAAAAAAAAAAAAAAAAAAAAATTGGAGGTAGCTTTCCATTTCCCCCAAGATTATTTTAAGATCTATGCATCCTATCACTTTGTATCTGGGCTTGTTTTAATTGGGAGCATCTACTGTTTTTAAATGTTTCATGAAGTTACAAGCAAAAACACTGCAAAAGACATAAACTATATAAGATATAGATATAAAAATATAGATATAAACTCATATAAGTTATGAAAATGGAACACTTGTAATTTTTCAGCAAATTAAAAAGCTTTTATTAAGAGTTGGTCATATTGCCTAAATGCATTGCATAGCCAGTAGTTGTTAATTAATTTGAAGCTGTTTTTTCAGCGTGGTGCATCAAAGAATACCAAAATATTTATTTATTACTATTCAAGTGAATCGAGAACAAGCATACGGAATTTGCTTGATTTATTTTCTCTTCCTGCATGGAAGAAAACATGTATAATAAATAATATGTTCATTTCAATTCATTATAATGCTACAATAATATAATGAATACTTCTGCATCTACGAATTGTATTGCTTTTGTTTATTTATGAAATTAATAGTTATCTCAGAAACGAAGGCATTTTATCTCAATGCACAAGCATTTTGTCTGTGCACTTGCAGAACACCAACGCAGAACTATAAATGCAAACCACTGCGTAGGCCACTGTGTAGAGGCTACCGTGTAGGTTCGACGCAGAAGTATAAGGCCACATCCACACTATTCTCTTTTCATTTTAGTTTTCTAATGTCATCGTTTTCCAAAGTAGGCCTACAGTATGTGGTAATGGAGAGCGTTTTCGAAAAGCTAAATTTTTTGTGGAGGAAAATGCTGTTGTAGTGTGGATTAGAGCTATAAATGTAGCAAAATGTATGCATTTTCGAATTCAAAAACATTTTAGTGTGTACGTGGCCTAAATCGGCCTTTAGAAAGATTCTCTTATCGCATCATATGACTAAGAAAGCATTTCCTATGACATAACAGGACTTATGGCATCATAGGAGCTTAAAATGGCATCAGGCTGTAAAACCCGTTCTAAAACCTTTATTTGTAAGAGTGTGTATGCTGTAGTTTTGCTATATGTTGGTGCTTGTATCTGTGATTGTATGTGGTTCCTCTCTGTCTCTCCAGGCCTGTGTCTTTGTTCTTGGTGTGATTTGTCTTTAGTGTGAGCTCATCGGGGTAGACACAACAGAACACCAGGCAACAACAGGAAGAGTAATGTCACCCCTTGAGCTATCTCTCTCTTCACAGAGATCAGCTCTGCCCATCTACCCAAACAGACTCTCTCTCAGACAATAGCTTTAATTAGGAGTTTAGTGGATGAAGGTCCTATGATCCAAAACACTGCCACACTGCTAGAGGCTATATCATCTGTACTGCTCTGTCTCATCAGTTTGTTTGTGTATATGTGTGTCAGAGAGCAAACTTGTGTACACCTGGCTCTCTTTGTCCGACGGAAAGACACCGGAAACAAAAGATAGACAAAATCAGAGATTTAACATTTTGAAACTAAAGCAACAAGCCCCAAAATGCTGTGTGTTTAAGTGATTTTACCACGGGTGGTCTTAGGTTTGACATGAAGCATTGTGCTTAAAGCCCACGTACTCGTGGTAAAATCACTGCAATGCAGAGACAATCAGAATTCAGAGTTAGAACAATCCGTTTATGATTACATCTCCTTTGATAGCCACAGGTAAGTACTATCTCACATTTTTCATATTACATTTCCAGTTTAATTTGCTTTGGCATACATACATCGGCCATATTCGTTGTTGTACATTTGTCATTTCATGCAGACAGTAGACTGTCTAGTCTACCTGCTTGGGTTTCCATTGCTCATAGTTTGTATAGTCCAAGGCCGTCTGGGGTCGCGCGGTTTGTTTAGTCTGCATTTGTGTGGTGTTTACGTTCATGTGGACTTTGTGTGGATATATATTGACTCTGTGGTGGCTGTGGTTTTGAGAGGTGTTTGTGTATCAGTGTGCTGGTGCTGTTTGCCCCCAGTGTGTTTTCTGTTATGATGACTTTGATGGTGATGTTTGTCAGCAGGGTGTTTTTACAGTTTGTTGAGGGGTTGTATATAAGGTTTGGGTAGGGGCTGGTGGTGATGAGGTGTTTGTGTGGACATTTGGGGTAATAATCGTATATTGTAATAATGAGGTGTTTGTGTGTGTATTGTTATGAAGATGAGGGGCCCAGTTTACAAAGCAGGTCTCCACTGAGCTTCGTTCTCTGACCTCACATTCCAGAACCGCCGCTAATCGCCTCCGTCTGGTTGCTCTCGGTCTCTCTTTCTCTCGCTCACCGCTCACGCACTAATTAATTTTCCTGTTTTCTTTTCCATCTCCTCAATCTTTAGGGGTTTATAGAAGATTTACACATTTGTTTATTATGAATTATTATATAATGAATGGTTCACCCAAAAAACATAAATTTTGTCATTGTTTACGCATTTCGTTCCAAACAGTAATTTTTCAGTGGAATGCGAAAGGAGAATATTCAAAAGTTTTCCATTTAATGACCACCAAAAAGCTCCATAAAAGTGTGTCTCATGCTCTATATTTCGAGTCTTATCCAGACATACGATAGGTTTATGCGATGAGTTCTCAAATCTCGTTGTCCATCCCACATTTTCAAAACAATTCCGATTCTTTAACGGTTCCATTAATGATTCTTACTTTTGAGGAATAAATATTTGGAAATAAGAAATGCAATACTGATTGCATTTACTGCCCTCAGCAGTCTGTTGTCTGTACGCAAAAAGGTGTTTACATACATTTTAATGACTTTTAAAAGACATTTTTGAGGCATAAATGCAATCCAATAATTATCCCTACTGTAACTGTGTATTAAATAAAAACAAAACTCAACAACAATGTGCTAGCACAGAAAGACTAGTAACGTGTAGGCCTATCTTTAACTTCACATTTACATATGAACAACTAGATTTAAGTGATTTACTACAAAGAACCGGCTCATAAGATTCATTTGTCTCCCCACAGACCTCCCATTCCCCAGTACGCTCGTTTGCCCCACTGGGATGAGACCGCCGGCTCGTCTCAGGGCGAGTTCGCGATCTCGTTTCGGCGCTCGCGAAGTGGATGGGCTCTCGATTGCAGTATCGGAGAGCGGGCTGTCCAGTCTGACGCTGAGGACTCGACTGGGCTCCCACCTTTGTGTGCGGTTGCCCAGTCGCAGCCTGACGTGCAGCTGGCAGCCATGCTTGCCCAGGCAGCTGCGTGTGTCGGCTGGAGTGGAATCTTCCACCACCCCTGAACCCTCGCAGCCTGACGATTGGTTCCTGGGCCACTTACGGCCACGCCCCTTCCCGGTCCCTTTCTTCCCGGAGGTGCATGAGGAGGACATACTTCTGACAAGACTAGGTAAGACCATGTGATGTCTTTCCACTCAAAATACTCCCCTCCCCCCGGGCGGGGTGTGGTCTCCATGGTGTCTTCCCCTTGGGAGTGACACCCCCCCCCGACGTAGACACTAATGGCCCCCAGTCGTTAACAATTCCACTCTTTTTGGGGAGAAAAAAGAGGAAAAGAGGCCACGGCTGGGCTAGCCTGTCCCTATTTTTTGGGCAGTCGACTTGTCCCCGAAGAGACCGTTCGACACTCATAAGAGCATTGGGGGAGGTTACTTGATGGCCTGGTGCGCTGGCTACGAGGCACACAGCGGTCTGCCCGTCTCGCACCGCCAGTCCACGTAACACAGTTCAGCTTATTGTGGCGTTTCGTATAGGGACCCCTAGTGTCACTACATCGACACAACGTCGAGTGAGTGACAGATAGGGAACATCATGGTTACTTTCGTAACCTCCGTTCCCTGATGGAGGGAACAAGACGTTGTGTCCCTCTTGACACAATACTGAACTACCCGCTGAAATGGCCGGGACCCTGTCTCGGCTCCTCGGCACAAAACCTGAATGAGTGGTTGTGAGCCAGCTCCTTTTATACCTGTATGTCCGGGGGAGATGCATGCAAATTCCACTCACCAATTCCCATTGGCCTTTTTTCAAAATCATAGGTGTTTGGGGCTCCCAAGAGTGACCCTTAGTGTCACTACATCGACACAATGTCTCGTTCCCTCCATCAGGGAACGGAGGTTACGAAAGTAACCAGGACATTTTCTGATAAACAAACGGGTTTTCGCTTGAACTCCCCAATGTCACGAGGGGGCTTTGTGAACTGTTGCTCTCGTGCCCTATCATGAACGCGCACAGGAGATCAGCGATCATTGAACATTTTCACTATAATACATTCGATTTCGGTTTGTTTCCACCAAACCTTATTGTATGCTTTCATAACGATCTTTACTTTTGTGTCCTTTTGAAGCTTGAAGAGGTGGACACTATAAACTGCCATAGTATGACATCACTGAGCACAACAATTTCTTTTACAATTTCTCCCTTTGTGTTAAGAAAAAGAAAGTAATATGGGACTATAACAACACGGGTGAGTAAACAATGACTGAATTTTCATTTTTGGGTGAACTATCCCTTTAACTGGTTAACATTGTTCTGGAGCACATTAAGGTAAACAGAATTGGTGTGCTGTGCATAATGGAGAGGCTCGAGCACAGGACTGGGCATGAACTCAGAGATCCCCCCTGGACTGTCTGAATAAAGCAAGAAATAGAAAGACAATTTTTTTTTTAATAATAATTTGCATAGGTGTCATGAAATATAAAGGTGGAGATGGGGAGGTGGAGGGATGCCAAAGAAATAGTCACCGCTGAGAGGGAAGAATCCACTTATATGTCCTTGGGATAAGATTGTCAAGCCTAGATGAACAAGAACCAGTTTTCCTCACACAATGAGCGAATGGTTTTAAAAGACTTGGAATATAGCGCACAAGTCGTATAATCTCATTAACGACATTAGAGTAAGTCAGTAATGACAGTAGTTGCTTTTTGGGTGAAATATTCCTTAAAATTAGCTATACACAAAAATGTAATATGCGCCACTGCTAGTTTTGCGTACTCCTGTTCACTTCCTCTCTCGCTGTTTTCTCCTTTCTTAGTCCCTCTTATTTTATTGTTATTCTTTCACTGTGAGCT
The DNA here is from genome assembly GCF_019703515.2 of Myxocyprinus asiaticus. NCBI lineage: Eukaryota > Metazoa > Chordata > Actinopteri > Cypriniformes > Catostomidae > Myxocyprinus > Myxocyprinus asiaticus. Next base: position 38,650,695 of record NC_059357.1, on the reverse strand, counting down.
CATTGTGGGCTGAGGTTCTCCGAAGTGTAAATTAGAACCAGAGCAGTTTCTCTGAGCGAAGCACAAATTGCCTCTCATCATGTTCTGTTGCATTCTGTTCCCTCTCTCGTCTGACAGAATTATGGCCCTGACTGAGAGCACGTTCGTTGTGCAACTAGATGGCCATGTGCACTGTTTATCTCCTATCTCCTCTAGCTCATTTTCTCCACCTATCTTCTCTGTATTCTCTCCTCGGGCCAGGTGCTGCAGTTTGCTAACAACTGCTTGACAGATTATGTGCGGCCAGTCATCGGTTTGGAGGTTTGTTGTGAAGCTCTGTACGTCGGGCCAAAAGAGTGAGAGTGAGAGTGTAGCTGTGGTTGAAGTGGCCCCACAGTACTCATTTGGACTCATGCACACTGCTGTCTACTGTGTGTAGTGTGTTTGATTTGGGTTTGGTTAAGGCCAGGTTGTGGTGTGCTTCGCTGTAAGGGCTGAATTACGGGCTGTGTTTGTTTTTTTTATGTCAGGAGCTGTTTTCGGAATAGCATACTAATATATGCTATACCTAACTAATCTTGGTGCCACACCAGCAGACTCAAAATGACTGTTTTGGTTGACGGTGTCACACATGCAGACTGTTTTGCTGAGATCTCGCTGTCTTCAGTCGGTGTGACACACTTACCAATACAAAATAGTGGTGGAGTGACACACAAACTCTCTCTTTCTGATTCCCTGTCATGCTGAGCTCACCGAAATCACAACAGAAGTACTGCGTGAGCATAAACAATTGTAAAAGAGTGAAATAGGAGGCGATTCATGGAGGAACCTTACCTTGTGAAATTTTGTGATTATGTATTTATCCCCTCGAGGCTTTCCGGAGAACGCGGATGTCCATATGCAGCTTTCAGTGAGTAAAGAAAATATGTTCAATAAAAACTGTGCATCCGTGCTCTGATTTCATTAGTCATTCTTTTTAAGGTAAAACTGGAAAAAAATGCTTGGTGACAGAATCATATGGATTACGATCAGTGTTTGTGATGAAATGCAGCTACTGTAAGTGCGATCGCAAATGAAAATGTTCAGATCAGCTTGATGTCTTGTCAGTGCTTCAGTAAAAGGTCATTGGTCACTTTAGGAGAACAAAAGAGCCCGCCTTGACAACAGAGTGATTTTTTCTAACATGTTGGATCCTTTTTTCCTGTTGTTGGAACAATTAACTTAGCAGGGAATCCTGATGGTCAAGTGATTAACGATGTCCCGCTACCAGATGCTAATGCACGCATTGTCTCCCTCCGCCTGACCGGTGATTGTTAATAAAGCTAACACCTGAAAACCACTCAAAAAATGGGCTAGTGTGACAACGGCTTTAGCAAGACAAAAGAGTCTGACAATTTATTTAAAAAACTTAAAAATGTTAATTTCCATCACTGTCATTTCCACCACGACTTTCAGAAAAAAATGACAAATCTCCTGTGATGCATGTACTTACACTTTTGGACATTGTTAGTAAACAAATAAAAAAAAAGAAAAACACTGAGAGTGTAAAAATGTCAACAAGGCTTAACTCTCTAGAAATCCACAGTGCTATAAGTACTGGATTAAAATTGGATTAAAAATTATTATTTCCAAGATTATCACTGGACGGCACTTACTGAATTGAACATTAAACAACGTGATGAGGTCATGTGAAAAACGTAGTGTGTAACAATGTACAGTAGCATACCACGGTTTTAAAGTTTTATCGTGGAATAATGCCTTCTGTTTCACTTACTGTTTATTAAAAATAGTAGGCAGTACACATTGTTTACTGTGCAGTACAGAGTTAACATTAAGATAGTATTCCATTCTGAACATAGCCACTAGTTCTGGGCCATGGCTTTTTAGATCTGCTAATGGACTTCTGTTGACCTGCTAACTCCATCTGCACACCAGTGTGTTAATGGAACAGCATGTAGAGTGTACCCGAATCAATACCATCGACTGGGTGTAGGTTGTACTGTAGATGGCAAGAGACTGGTGGATACGGGCTATTGCATTACCACTTGGATCTATTAGCAATGTCCTCTAGATAAGCGAGCTTGCTGGGGTGGGTCACTGATCCTGACATCGTCCCGGTTAATGGAACTGTTTTGCTGTGTTTTACACAATTCTCTAGTAGGGCATAGATTTTTCTGACACCAGCTCTTTTGGCCTTGTTCCATGAAATGAATCAGATGTCCAATGAAAGTAAATGCGAATAATGACTTGGCCTGTTCCTCACACAAAGCTATCGTACAGCTTCAGATCTTTTGGAAAACTGTGCATGGATTACTTTTATGATGCATTAATGGTGCTTTTGGTCCATGTCCACCTTTGGTGTTCCACAAAAGAACGAACGTAACGGGGGTTTGGAGCGACAAGTCTTGGTGAAACAAGCATCAAAAGTCTTGGTAATTCTGCAAAACTATTACATTTGAACTGATGTCTACAGTTTCATTTCCATCTTTGTTTTCTTTCTGATTGCTCTGAAATAGAATGAGATATGATTAAAACAAACTGCTAGGCTGAGAACCGAAATCCCATTAGAATGATGTATGGGGTCTTTCGAGGACAGATATTGTTGTACTAATTCTCAGTCCTTGACCTGGCTGTCTGCAAGAGGAGCGTACGTGTTACCAGTTTAGCATGCTTGATCTAGCAAATCATTAGCTCAGCTGACAGCAGCTAGCCGCTGGCTAACATGGAGTTTTGGTGATAAGAAGCTTCCTTTGGGGGTGTGAGCTAATGGACCACCCTGAGCATGGCCTGTAAGGTCACTGTGTGTTAAGTGTGTTCGACTGAAGCGTTGGAGGCTGAGTTTAAGGCAGTATCTCGCCACTGGTTTCTCAATCCACTCCAAGTGTGAACGCACAGCGATAAGGGAATTAGCACACTAAATTTCTAAACTGTACTCGTACCACGGCACAGGCAAAGCCAAGAAACTGAGAAGAGGATGTTTCTCTCAGACAGCACAGAGTCTTGAAAGATCTTTTGCAAGAGCAAACTGTTGTTGGTCAACTTAAAGACAAGGGATGGACTGGTCATAGGGAGCAGTGGGACTTTTTCCAATGGGTCAACTGTTGAAATCAAATTTAGATACAAAGTAAATATCAAAAGATTTCAAAGGAATAATAAAAACATTTCTAGGCCAGTCCTTTTAAGTCACAGTGGTGGACAGATTGATCCCACGGAAAAATCGACGACAGGAGGTTGAATGATTTGTGTGCTAAAATAGGTGTATGATTTCCGAATGTCCAAAATGTTTCCGGATGTCCAGAGAGAGGTGCCAAAAGCGAGTTGTTTTTAGTTGTAAATAATGAAATACAGTGAAAAGGAATGCATAATTTATTATCCATACACCCTAAACCAGGGGTTTTCAAAGTGTCAGGGGAGGCGCAGAGAGTGGTACAATTTTATTAAATAATTTATGTGTGTATATATATATATATATATATATATATATATATATATATATTATATTGAGTTTAACTATTATATTTAAAACATTATTTAACAGTTCTGAAAATAATAGGCAAAAAAATATATATTTATCAAGAATCTTTGTGAAAATTCTCTGATATTTGTCAAGCCCACCAATAAAGCAGACATGACGTATAAGTCTGTAATTACAATGGAGCAGTTTCTGAGACCACTAAATTCGAATCCTTCAGTTTCAGGGGTCAAACACAAAAGACGACGATACGATGTGCAGTATTTAAGTTTAGGATTTACATGGACAGGATCAGTTGATGCACCACGACCTTTATGTGTCATTTGTCAGGAGATTTTAGCTAATGACAGCATGCGACCTGCTAAACTCCACAGACACCTTGACACCAAGCATGCGGGAGGAGGTAGCGGGAAAACCTCCTGAGTTTTTCCAAAGAAAACGTATAGCCTTTCAAGGTCAGAAAAAAGTTGTCGGAGAATTTGTCAAATTAAATGAAAAGGCCACTGAAGCTTCATATCACGCCAAGGCGGGCACAGCACATAACATCGGAGAGACATTGATTCTGCCGGCAGCCAAAGAAATGTGTTCCTTAATGGTAGGAGAGGCAGCGGCTTCTAAGCTTGATTCTGTTCCATTCTTTGTTAGACAGCAACAGGCACAGCCCATTTTTTTCACTCCAGATCGACGAATCCACTGATGTGGCCAGCTGAATTAACATATGTGAGGTACGTGAAAAACATGGACATTCAAAAAGAGTTTCTGTTCAGTATTCCTTTGACTTTGAAAACCCCTGCCCTAACCCAAACCCCAACTCTAAACCAAACCATCAGTTGAGTAAAAATGTAGTCTTAGAGGGAAAATGTAAACTCTGAATTGCATCATTTGAATAATTAGATTAGTATACTCCTAACCATAACCCCAAACCTAAATCATTTGCCACATGGTGGCACATGTCTGGAATTCAACACATTAGGTCTGAATATGGGAAATAATGCGCCAGTTCCCCATGTGGTCATGCTTGTGGCATATCCTGGTGGAGGTGACAAATACATTCTTTACATTATTAATATTCCTTTTAACCAACCAAACATTTTACATGATTAGATATTTATTGTTTATTGTTCAGTGTAATCGTGCTGCTTAGCTATTTCAAACATATTAAAGAAATCAATACATATGAGCTAGATCAGTGGTTCTCTCAGTGGTTCAATGGTTTTGCTTGAGGAGATTTTATATTGGATATGAAGGGATAACCCAACACAGTACCAGAATTGTTTACCCCTTTGTTTAAAACCCACCAGTTGAGAATCACTGATCTAGACAATTTAAAAGGTTATAGTTTGTATTAGGCCAGCATAGGTCCCAAGCTGTTTTTTAGTCCCAGTAATAACCACTTAATGAATAAATTTGATTAAAAATGCTCTAAAGGAGTCTCTTGACTTGTTGAAGGAGAACTGACTGTAGACCTCTGATAAAAAGCCTGATGGACTGGAACAGGAGCTTGGTCACCTGACCTTCATATCCTGCATAGTGACTAGGGCAACAGTTAATGACTGAGGTCTCAGTTACACTCAAATACACATGCAGCCCAGCCTGAAGAAGAACCTGTAGGATAAGTCCTGCCCGAAGCATGGATAAAATGCAAAGCATACCATACAATAGTGAGTGAGTGCAAAGTTTATCTAATGAAATTACTAACAAAATGTTCGATGTTAAAACAAAAAACTGTAAAAATGAACAGTGAACCAGTGAAAAGGAGATCGGGGTGAGATGAGGGTGTGCTGACATGGAACTCTGTGCTATCTCTCCAGCAATATGCCTTCTTCACCTCTTCATATTTGACCCTTCATGCTCTGAAGCGCAAGATGTAGCGTCTTACCTTATCTTTGTTTGTCCTCCACTTTTTCTTAGAAAAGCACCCATCAGCGATATACACTGTTTCAGTTTAGCCCTAAATTTTGTCTTAAGCAGTGGTTTTCAACCAGGGGGCCGGGACCCACTAGGGGGCCTCAGCACACTTCCAAGGGGGCCTCAAGTTGACTTAAAATTAATTTAAAATAAGAAATAGAAAAATAATTAAAATAATTCATGCTAAAAAATACTTTAGGATGTATGCCTACATATTATAAACAGACTCTATAAACAGACTTTTTCTGAAACTTCTAGAATCAAAAATGATCCATGATTAATTATTTTAATCAGACACGTCTAGTTTTGGGCGAGGGGGCCTTCAAATATTGTCTTGAACAGTGGGGGGCCTTGGAGTCAAAAAGGTTGAGAACCACTGGTCTAAAGGGAGTGTTCAGAAGCATTCGACCTGATTGAGTGCAGGTGTGTATATGTTTGTATAGGGCACCTACGCACTAGAGAAAGCATAGATGTTTGATGGATAGAAATGTGCAATATGCATTTTGAGGGCATAGAAAAAGCCAAGTCAGTTTGAAATCAGACTACACCATTATGCTGTCTAAAAGCTTGTTTCTTCATAGACAGCCATTCAGAAGAAGTCTGAAAATTTCTGATGAATTGTTTTTAATTTTTTTTAGTAAACAACACATAAATCACACACACGCCCGCACGCACGCGTGCGCACGAACACACACACACACACGCACACAATCATATTATAGTAGGTAAAATAATGTTTTCAGATTTTGGAGTGATCTTAAAGCGTGCAATGGGCTTATATTTTTACAACATAACCACTCGGGAAATTGATATGTTCATGTGCCATGAAATCGACCCCATTCTGCCATCTTGTGCTGGGCGATATGGCCAAAAAAATTATCTCAATCTTTTTTTTTTCATATCGTTCGATATTGATATTTATTACAATATACATTTCATACCATTAATGGGAGCGGAGCTGCATTCCACATGTTTGTTAGACCTCAAGAATGAATTAAACATTAAATTAATTAAATTACAAGTAAAGTCCAGAGGTTAAGATACTTTAAAGTACAATCAGTTTAGGATTTAGTCCTACATAAGGTGTTTGACCTCTTTTAGATGAAATTTCACCAATTTCATCATCTTCAGCTGACGTTTGACTCCACTAAAAGACTTTCTTGTGACGCTCCACATTTCAGCTCAATAGGTGGCGGTAATGCACCATAAACTGGATTACCAACCGGCAATCACAAGAAGAAGAAATACTTTTTATTGCCTGTGACAGCAATATGGATCATGAAAAATTTTTGTTGTTTTGTTCAGTCGATAGCTGTATTGCATTGTCAGTGCTGTCTTGTTCGGTACACAACGATATCATATTAGCCGGATAGCTAGCTGTGAGCTAGCAGCTACAGAGCCTCATTACCTGTTTCCATGACAGCAGGACTGCCTGCTAATGGGCATTTAACTTTCTAACCTGCTGATTTCCTGACTGTGATTCAGTTAGCTAGTTGTGAATATAACTTTGCCAAACTGCTTGCGTTTTTAGCGAGACATACCTGCTCCGATCGTCTAGATGTATAACATAGGCTAAATTTAGAAAATTACTGAAAAGATGTCGAAATTATTATTTTTAAATTTTTATAAATATCTATATCGTTTTATCGCCCAGCCCTAGTGCCATCCCTCAACAGACATTTTTGCATCAGTTCAAACATGTTTACTTTTCCCTGTGGTGCTACCAACCTCGGACAATGGGTTCAGGTCCAGTGGAAACAAGGAAATATTAATGTTCCCATAAACAATGGTGAATGCTATTCCGAGGCTGCATATTTGCTCTAAAATAACATTTGTACTTGGTTTAGGGTTGAAGTTTGAGTTAGTGGGTAGAGTTCCCATAAACTAGCCGCAAACTTGCAGCAAATTTGCCACTCGTTATTTTTACATGCAAATTCGTTTTTGATTTGCTGAAAATGTTTGCTGGAAGTTTGCAACTCTTCGCTGGTAGTGGTGAACCTCCGGCAAACCTTTGGCCACAGTGGACAATTTGTCGCAAGTTTGCAGCAAAGCTCATTTGTATGTGAAAATTATCAGTGGTGAATTTGGCCATGAATTCTCGATTTTTGTAAGGGTTAATAAAATATGCATTCCTGTTGACTGTATTATGTCATTTACAACTAAAAATACAACGTACTTTTGAAGCCACCCTGTGAACATTTGACCTCAACAACACTTCCAGCTTTGGCTACAGGGGGCATTGGTTCGAATTTTGGTAAACACAAATTGATTTAAGCAGCAGAACTTTCGACCTACTGTCGCCAAATTCAGAGTGTGATCAGTCAAATTTTTCCCTGTCTGCTGCCGTTGACGTCAAAGCTCGGGATAGTCGCTAGTGAAGGGTTTGGGGCTGTGCGTGTTCTTGTGGTGCCATCAGCTAATCAGCATTTCCCAAATATCATTTTCTGCAGCTCCAGAATAATTAGTTATGGCATTTACAGCTCAGGCGATTGGCCAAAAAAAGTGCCGGGAACTAAATGCTAACAGCTCTCTCTAGGTATATTTGAACTCCTTAGTTTACTGTAGATGCCCTTATTCTCTCTAGTTAACAGTGATTGTAATGAATGATGATGAAAAGTCAAAGTGTAGTTGCTGTTCTGTTGATGTATTTCTGCCATTGGCAACCTACTTTGCACTTTCCATCTCTGGAGCTTTTTTGGTCCCCCTGCAGTGTGTGTGTGTGTTTGTACGAACATGTGTGTGTGTGCCCTGAAAGCCGTGCAGTCACGTACACTGAGAGATTCCCTGGCAGGGACTGTGTTTGTGGCTGGGTTTGTTCCAGCTGGGGTAGAGTGTGGAGGGTTGATGATTACTCTCATGCTCTGAGCGCCGGATCAAGGGCATGGGACCGTGTGGGCCCCGGGCCTGGGGGGAAAGAGAGAGAGAAAGAGAGAGAGAAAGAGAGAACACAACAGCTGAATCACTCACCACTTCTATATCCATACTCAAATCCTGGTGCAAACCTGTATTTATAGATCAGTACTGTTTACTTGTTCTAAAATCACCTTACATTTTTTTCATTGAAGTTGTAAACAAAAGTTTGTTAATTTCTTCTGGTATCCTTTCACCACACAAACACCACCTTTATCATTTATTAACCTCTAACTCTTTATCCATTCATACCTCTTCCTTTAATCAAGTAGTCCAGGGCCTGAGTCAAAATAAAACCAGGAATGTGTATTTAGAAAGTAAATAGGGTCAATTTAGATTGAAGAATAAGGATCACATGAGCAAGTGAACTCATGAAATTAACTTTATGCAGCCTGATCTCATGAAAAGTTACTTTTTTGCAAAATAACACGATATCAGTTGAGCTACCATGCAATTTTACCACGCTTGAACAAGCTCGTAAATGTAGTTGGCTATTTATTTCAAATGTTAAAATGTCGCATTTCAAGTCATGCACTATAGTAAAAGTGTTTTGATGTCAGAAGATAGCATTGTGTGAGGAACAGGGCAAAAAGTAAGTGTTTGTGAACTGATAATCTGCTTTTTAACTCCTGATTTGTGTAAAAGGGAATCAAAGTTGTTGTAGTGCCTCTAGTGTTTGTTTTGATACGTACAATGTCAGTGTTTCCTCTATATGCATTCAGAAGTGGCGCACCGCTAGCCCAAGTCAGCTGGGCGCAGTAGTGATGTTTCATTCGTGACCGAATCAGTCTTTTCAACTAATCTTTTAAGTGAACAAATCATTCTTGTTCAGCTTCATACACTGACTAATATTTCTCATTCATTCTTTGGTGGCTTTTCATGCTTGTAAAGACTGGCTATAGCGCAGTCCAATAGCATTCGAGTGGGCTGTGAAGGAGCATATCATTGGTTGGACCCACTGAAATAATAAGCCCCTTTACTGAACGATGAAGGATCAGGATCTGTTGACCGACTGATGGAGAGGAGGAGGTTTGTCATTTGTTTACTTCGGTTATCTTGTTATCTAATAAAGTATAATTAGTTTTGTTTCAGTTGTGAATGAGTCATTAAACCATTGAAGAGTCACTCAAAACACATAAAAGACATAGAAGTTGTAAAATTATTGATTCATGTTTAAAAAAAATTGTTAATAAATGGAGAACAAAAAGTAATGATTAGGACAGAGGAAACATACTGCCAATAAATAGAAAGTTACAATAATATATGCCTATATTCGTATTTTTATAACTTTATAAGTGTTTATTAGAGAGAATGACAGTATTTTGAATGAATATTAGCTGGCTAGCTTAAATGTTGAAAAAACCTAGTTTAAAAAACAAAACACCATTTATGAGTGGAATACATTAAATGCACACATCTTTTGGGGGCTGAGCCCCCCTAAGTTTGAAACCCTAGAATCGCCCCTGGTTTATATGATCTATTTGAATTTATTTTTAATAAAAGTACTGCAAGTCATTTTCTGCATTGAGGCATTTTATTATTCAACAGTTATAACTACAGTTATATGGACTTCTAGAGCCCTTCAAGGGACAAAAGCTCCCAGTAAATAAACACACATGAATAACCCATCTACAGGTGCATCTCAATAAATTAGAATGTCATGGAAAAGTTCATTTATTTCAGTAATTCAACTCAAATTGTGAAACTCGTGTATTAAATATATTCAATGCACACAGACCGAAGTAGTTTAAGTCTTTGGTTCTTTTAATTGTGATGATTTTGGCTCACATTTAACAAAAACCCACCAATTCACTATCTCAAAAAATTAGAATATGGTGACATGCCAATCAGCTAATCAACTCAAAACACCTGCAAAGCCTTCAAAATGGTCTCTCAGTTTGGTTCACTAGGCTACACAATCATTGGGAAGACTGCTGATCTGACAGTTGTCCAGAAGACAATCATTGACACCCTTCACAAGGAGGGTAAGCCACAAACATTCATTGCCAAAGAAGCTGGCTGTTCACAGAGTGCTGTATCCAAGCATGTTAACAGAAAGTTGAGTGGAAGGAAAAAGTGTGGAAGAAAAAGATGCACAACCAACCGAGAGAACCGCAGCCTTATGATTGTCAAGCAAAATCGATTCAAGAATTTGGGTGAACTTCACAAGGAATGGAATGAGGCTGGGGTCAAGGCATCAAGAGCCACCACACACAGACATGTCAAGGAATTTGGCTACAGTTGTCGTATTCCTCTTGTTAAGCCACTCCTGAAGCACAGACAACGTCAGAGGCGTCTTACCTGGGCTAAGGAGAAGAAGAACTGGACTGTTGCCCAGTGGTCCAAAGTCCTCTTTTCAGATGAGAGCAAGTTTTGTATTTCATTTGGAAACCAAGGTCCTAGAGTCTGGAGGAAGGGTGGAGAAGCTCATAGCCCAAGTTGCTTGAAGTCCAGTGTTAAGTTTCCACAGTCTGTGATGATTTGAGGTGCAATGTCATCTGCTGGTGTTGGTCCATTGTGTTTTTTGAAAACCAAAGTCACTGCACCCGTTTACCAAGAAATTTTGGAGCACTTCAGGCTTCCTTCTGCTAACCAGCTTTTTAAAGATGCTGATTTCATTTTCCAGCAGGATTTGGCACCTGCCCACACTGCCAAAAGCACCAAAAGTTGGTTAAATGACCATGGTGTTGGTGTGCTTGACTGGCCAGCAAACTCACCAGACCTGAACCCCATAGAGAATCTATGGGGTATTGTCAAGAGGAAAATGAGAAACAAGAGACCAAAAAATGCAGATGAGCTGAAGGCCACTGTCAAAGAAACCTGGGCTTCCATACCACCTCAGCAGTGCCACAAACTGATCACCTCCATGCCACGCCGAATTGAGGCAGTAATTAAAGCAAATAGAGCCCCTACCAAGTATTGAGTACATATACAGTAAATGAACATACTTTCCAGAAGGCCAACAATTCACTAAAAATGTTTTTTTTTATTGGTCTTATGATGTATTCTAATATTTTGAGATAGTGAATTGGTGGGTTTTTGTTAAATGTGAGCCAAAATCATCACAATTAAAAGAACCAAAGACTTAAACTACTTCAGTCTGTGTGCATTGAATTTATTTAATACATGAGTTTCACAATTTGAGTTGAATTACTGAAATAAATGAACTTTTCCACGACATTCTAATTTATTGAGATGCACCTGTATAATGATTCTAAGGTCATTTTAAGCTATTCCTCCACCAACACACATAAATACGGGTCTGGCATTGCATGCTCAGGGACGCATGCACAACAGCACCGCTGCTGAAAAAAAAAAATCCAAGGGGAAACACTGAACATGTTACATAAAAATAATTTTGTAAAAATGTAGGTATAGTAACGTGATTCTACTGTATGAGACCAGGTTGATTTGATGGGCTTATTGCCTTCAATGGGATAGGTAAAGGTGAAGAAGAGACAGGAAATGGCAGGTAGAAGAAGGAAGGTTTGGGATTTGTTCTGTAAATGTCCTAAGCCAGGTCACCCGCATGGAAGCACTACTGTGCAACATGTCGGAGCACATTCATTACCAGCCAGGAGAACTATTTTTGATTTTGAAATCACCTATTTGCTTACTGATTCAGACCTGGAGAGGTCCAGTACAACATCCTGGTTCCCTTACCTGGAAAATTCAGGAAGTAGGCCAGGTGTGGTACCACCTACTGTAATTTAAACATTGTTTAATTCACGTGTATTTACTTTAAAGAGGGAAAAGACACTATCCCACACACTATCATAGCTTGTAAAATGCCTTCCTCTAAGGAATTCCAGAAAAATTCCATAAGGAATCCTGCAAGCTACAACAGTGTGCTGGACTTCTTTCTACAATATTGTCCTTTCTAATATATTGTCTGAGTCCTACACACCTGCATGCAACCATCCAGGTTAAAGGGGTGTCTTTTTGTTTGCATTTGCCTGAATGAGAAAATATTTCATGCACTCTCAGTGAACCATATTCCTGCATTCCCAGGAGAACTTAGAAGACATTTCCATCCTCCACCGCACAGCCTCTATCCTCAATTTTTCAGGGTCTTTTCTTCTCCAGATTCCTCCTCTGTCCATGCTGTCATTCTCTTGCACTCCCCCCCCCCACCCCCTTCTGCTGGAGTTATGCATGGAATGTCGCTTCTTGGGCTTGATCTCGATTCCCTTCAGGAAGACAAGAGTGACAGTCTCAATATCTCATTCACAATCGTATTTCTAATTGCACATAATAGGACATTTAAGATGTATCTATGTCTGATCTTGTGGTGCCAAAGAAACACAGACAGAAGAACATTTCTCCAGGTAGTTTCGACATGGGCACTTAACCCATCTATCTCTCTCTTGACAGCCTCCATTCCATTCTTCGCCTGCGAGCTCAAAGCAGTGACTCCGTACATGAGGGGTTTCTTCTGTGGGGACTCAAGCATCACCTACCCTTACATAGAGAGTGAGGCCATTTCTGATAGCATGCTTATAGCTGGGGGCATCATCATCACAGGGCTTACAGTGAGTACAAACACACACAGAGAAGATATTGAATGACTCGCAGGAGGGCCTTAAGAGACTTCCTGTCCATTGCAATAGTAGCCCAGGGTTCTCTGGTTACTAAAGTCTATTGATCCACTCTTCCCGTCTAGTTTCCTATAGAACAAGAATTTTGTTTTGTGTAAGACAGCATGTCTATTGTTTTGCAGTGAATTATTGAAAGGAACATCCATACAATTTTTATTTATTTATTTATTTTTTAGTAATACAAAAGGAGAATTTTTTTAAAGAATCTTTACATCTCTTTCCATACAATGACAGTTCATATTGACCTCATAAAAAAGCACCATATAAGTAGCCCACATGAATCTGTGGTGTATTCCAAGTCTTTTGAAGCCATACTTTACTTTGAAGCCACCAGCTTTATGTGAGGAAAACACCAAAATTTAAGTCATTATTTGTCTATGGGTGATGTCATGTTTGTTGTAACTTGCACTTCCTATTTTATTTTAATTTTATTTTTGAATTGTTGTTATTGTTATTATTTATTTATTATTATTTTAAGTATTGTTTTGTGTTTTTGTTACAGACAAATGCAAATGTATATTCTAGAAAAGTCCAATAAATAAAATGTTCAAAATTTGAGTCATTCACTGATAATCTTTCCGGCTGCCAAAGCTCACAAAAAAGGCACATCAATGTATGATGTTGATGCCAAAACGGCATTAGTTCTCGCATGTGTAGTAACCAAACATGATGCACCATTTTTTAATTCTGGACACGAAGGAAGATTATCAGTGAATAATGACTGAAATTTAAGTCTGTTCCTCACACAAAGTTTTCATATGGCTTCAGAAGACATAGAATATAGCACAAATACTTTTATGGTATTTTATAGTACTTTTTTGGAGCTTGACAGCCACTGCTCACTATGAAATTTTGTTGTATGGCAAGAGCAATGGAACAATTCAAACATGTCCACTTTTGTGTTCCACAAAAAAACATAACAGCTTTGGAACAATATAATGGAGAGTAAATAATGAGAGAATGAAATTTTTTGGGTAAACTATACCTTTAAGGCTATTAGTAAACATACCTTATGCTTCATAGGCCTTGTAGTATTTAACTCTGTGTTGCATGGCAATAACCTCAGCGGTATACACTGTCTAACTCAGATTGCTGTTGGGGAGTGTTACCGGGTGCGATTCAGAGGCGTGCACTCGCGAGCATTTGTGCGGAACTGCTACGTGTCTTGCCTGTACAAGGAGCTGGGTAGCTTCCTGTTTGGTTGCTGTGTGGGGCAATCCTTAACCAACATGGCAAAGCTAAGTGTAGGCCGACTTCGTCCCCACTTCCTGTCGGTGTGTAACGTGACGTACGATTCACTCAACTGCATACCTGGAACCTACATCTCAGACATCGTCTGCAAGAACAAAAAAAAGATGGTGGAGGAGGCCAGGTCAGTGGAGAACTAGGGTTTGTATGATGAGATGATGCTATGCTCCAAAAACTAGTGAGCTGCCTTGCCGTTTAGTGCCAAAGGCAGCATCCTAACTTAAATGGAACCTCAAAAGTGACTGATTCGAAATGCTTTGCATAGGTAGAAACTTTGCGTGCCACACAAATAGCACTCATTACGGGAAGCACATAGGAGATTTGACTCAATTGATTTTAATAGAGTTTGATGTTAGCATGTTGCTAAGCTAAAGAAACGATACTCAAGTAAGCAAAGATACATAGGCTAGCTCACACAAGTATTGGGTAAAATCAACCTGGTCTCACAGAAACACGTTACAATACCTACAGTTTTGCAAAATTATTATTTTTGTATATTTGTTTGTATCGCAGCAGTTGCTTGGCACTATAACAACAATTACTTTTATTAACTTTTACACAAATCATGTGTTAAAGGGCAGATTATCAGTTCATACATACTTACATTTCACCCTGTTCCACATATAAAAAAACTTTAACTACAGTGCATGACTTATAAGGTGACGGATTTAAATGTTTGCATTACATAACCAACTATATTTATAAGCTTGTTCAAGTGCGATCAAATCGTGCGGTAGCTCAACTAATAGAGCGTTGCGCTTGGGATGCAGAGTCTCGAAGAGCACACAAGTCGACAAGTGAGCTGAAAGTGTCGTAGAAGCACCACAAAATGACACAGTTTTTCACATTCATATTTTTTCCTTACACTGTAGGTTAGGTTTAGGTTTAAGGTATAGGGTAGGGAGGTAGGTTTTATGGTTGAAAACTCAACAGAGCATTAACCTTTAAAACCTCGTCTGTTTCAGAGAACACCCAAACTTTAACTCGCTTTTAGCGCCACTCAGTGGACATTTCACTTCGGAACTGCCGCAATACGTATAATGAACTACGTAAAGTTATTTTGAAAAAAAATAAAAAATAAAATTTGCCACAGTCACGTAATTTCCATGAGAGTCGGCTTGGTAAAATAGTTTTTTTTTTGACCGATTCTTTTTGGTACTGATTGAAATAGATTTATAACCAGCATTTCTCTCGACATATCCGCCATCTTCAATACATTTTTTCACTGATCTTATTGTAATGGATTCTCATATTCCCTTCTTTGTGAAGGATACATAAAATTAAATGTCTTAGAATTTGGCCACAAGAAAGTATCTTAGAAGGCAGCATAATCATAAATGTGTTCAAATAAGTTTCAAACACTCCCCTTGTCCACCGTTGTTCATACAAACGTGAGGTTCCACCCCAAACTCACGCCATTGGTTTAGCCAATGTTGCTGTGTCAGACCGCTGAACCAAACAGATTACAATTCCGTTTGGTGCCAGTAGTTCTTCAGAAATGACACATTTCACCTTTAAATTGCTGTCTAGGTAGGTGGCTCACTAGGTTTTTTTGGTTAAGGATGAAATAAAGTCCAAGTATTAGATTTTTAAACACTCATATAATATGTTTTATGGAAAATTAAGTAAATTACTTGGTATAACATGTGCTCTTGTGTTTATCTATTATAACATTATGCAATGATATGGCCCATAAACCAGTGCAGTGGTGTAATGATTTGTGAGATTATGACATGTGGTTGGTAATGTTTCCCTACTGCTCTTTTTTCACAGAAAGTCCTTCTTCTCGGGCCATGCATCGTTCGCCATGTACACCATGCTTTACCTGGCAGTGAGTATCAGCATGTGTGGCCATGTTTACCTCATGCACACTCAAACACACAAACACACGTCAAGATATCACCGAACGCCTGAGCTTGCTGTCAGATTCCGGTGAGGGGCTTCAGTGCTGTCAGCTTTCACTTCCATCCCTGCCATGTGGGAAAAATGCTCAAAAATGACTACTGACAAGAATGTGTCTCAAACTTCAACTCACAAACACACACAACTGTGCATAAATACACTCATATTGAAAGAGGACGGCTCTGAGAAAAACGAAAAACTCCCAGAATGCATATTGCTTCAAACGAAAAAGAAAAGCTTGAGTGAAAGAGGGAATGTTCTCCAGAGGCCTGATGAATAGATGAGTGGGGAGAGGGAGAGAGAGAGTGAAAGCAAGCCTGAGACAGAGGAAGCCTTGTTTAGTTGTGGGATGGGTCCGGGAGGGGGGGAGCTTTGGCCTGCTGAGAGATAGACAGGCTTCTTTCAGTTAAACCTCTCTCTCTCTCTCTCTCTCTCTCTCTCTCTCTCTCTCTCTCTCTCTCTCTCTCTCTCTCTCTCTCTCTCTCTCTCTCTCTCTCTCTGTTATGGCCTGGGGAAGGGGTACAATAAGGGAGGAAAATGACAAAACTGTCACAAATAATCATAAAGCATAATATTCAATAGCATTCACATTTCTTTTTCACTCAACTGGCCCACAAAACTTGTCTTAATTTATACTGCCCCGTGTGTCAATCACCCTGAAAAAAATACATAAATACATTTATATATTATATTATATTATATTTAAGAAGCAAAATTGCCAGGGGGGGCCTGGGTAGCTCAGCGAGTATTGACGCTGACTACCACCCCTGGAGTTGTGAGTTCGAATCCAGGGCGTGCCGAGTGACTCCAGCCAGGTCTCCTAAGCAATCAAATTGGCCCGGTTGCTAGGGAGGGTAGAGCTACATGGAGTAACCTCCTCGTGGTCGCGATTAAGTGGTTCTCGCTCTCAATGGGGCACATGGTAAGTTGTGCTTGGATCGCGGAGAGTAGCATGAGCCTCCACATGCTGTGGGTCTCCGCGGTGTCATGTACAGCGAGCCACGTGATAAGATGTGCGGATTGACTGTCTCAGAAGCCGAGTCAGTTGAGACTTGTCCTCCGCCACCCGGATTGAGGTGGGTAACTGTACCACCACGAGGACCAAGTAGTGGGAATTGGGCATGCCAAATTGGGGAGAAATAAAAAAAGTTTTTACATTTTTTTAAAAAAAATTGCATGAGATATGAAGACTTAATTTCAGGGAATATATCTTACATTTTGAAGTTTGTTTTTCTTAATCCATTGGCAAATAGTTTTTCTTGTTTTAAGAATAAATATTACACAGTTTAGTGAGTTTTCTGTTTAAACATGAAAAAACGTTGCCATTGGGGTTAAGATAATGATAAAAAAAAAAAAAAAAGTACATTTAAAGTAAAAAAAAAATTAAGTCTTAATAGCTTCTGTAATTGCATATGTTTTAAAGTGATATGTACCTATATGAAAATACAAATTCATTCACACACCCATATGACTTTTTTTCTTCTGAGGAACACAAAAGGAGATGTTTGGCAGAATGTTAGTCTCAATCACCATTTACTTTCATTGCATCTTCCAATTGTTTGCATTCCCTCACATTACTTTCCCTCTCAATTATGTTCAGTTCCCTCACAATTGCTTTATCCATATGAAAATTGACCATGGTTTTACTACAGTAAATGTAGTTAAACTATATGCTATTTGTAGTTAAATCCTAACCACAACATTTACCATGGTTTTACTACAGTAACCATATTTTAACCATGATATTTGTAGTAAAACCATACAGAAAAGCCAAAACAATAGTAATAAAAATCATTATTAACATAATAATACTAAAAATAATTATTACTATAGTAACACCATGGTTAATTCGTTGTACATGTACCATGGTTTTTAAAACCATGATTCTTACCACAAAAATTATTACCATGATAAGCAATGGTACTTGTACCACCTAAAATAATTGCAAGGGAACGCTAAACTTTTTCAGCAAATAAATTCCCTCCCTGTCCTGAATAACAACATTAGGGTGAGTAAATTATGACATTTTAATCTTTTGGGTGAACTATGCCTTTAAGGATGTTTAGTTATTTTCACTGAAAAACAAGACAAAAACACTGATTAAGAAAGTGATTTTTTTGCAGGCTTGACATTCAGTAGCATTCACATTTTTTCAGTCAACTGCCCCACAACCCTTATCAGAATTTACGCCGCCTTGTATGCCAATCACACGTTTAAAACGGAAGGAAAATTCTCCCCGCTGTGTAAAAACAAGCTATTTTCTACCATTCAGCTGATTCAATTCATGGGCCTTGCCTGCTCTAAAAGAGGGACGGCTCTTCAATTCTTACTGAGAGGGACGGAGTGAGGGAGGCAGAACAGGAACAGAGGAAGAGAGCTGGTGAATCCAGAGCTATAGAAAAGCTGTGCCAGGCTCTTTTCCTCCTCTGTCCCATCCAGTGGCCACAGTGTTGTATCTGAAACCTGCGACCACATGCTCTGAGGAACAGCTGCTCTAGCCTCTAGGCTTTACTGCAGGAAGCCAAACACCCGTGATGGGGCTGCTGGGAGGGAAAGGGGTAAGAGGGCCCTTAAAGTCTGGAATGTTCAACGGTCCCTCATGTGACATCAATATCCATAAAGTTCATCCACAGCCAATACTTCTGCTGTGACCTCTGACCCCAATATTATTTTCAGACGTTTGCAGTGTAGCTAAGCTTGCTTTTCATGGTGGAATGATGAACACATGTCAACATGCAATTTTTCTTTTTGGCTCTGTTCCAAAACCTGCTGAGCAGCCTTGCTGTTTACAGTATATAGTCAACTGGTATATAGTCAACTTAAATTAATCTTTATTATTTCCTGTAATTTTATTATTATTTATTTATACTTATATTTTATTCAACACTGAAAAATATATTTATAATAACAATTTGTCTTGCTTCGTGTAGCATCTTGGATCCACACTGGGATTGCCTTATCCGTGATGTATACAAGTGATGCTACATTAGAATTTGGTCTAGTGGAGGTGTCTAAGGGGCTGAATACATTTTTGTGTCAGTCTGCACTGTTTTCAGTTTGTCAACATGCACTAGACAGATGTATTTGATCGCAGGGACTAAAAACGGTTCAAGGAGCAAAAAAGAAAAATGAAAACGAACGCAATTTTTTGCAGAACATATCCGAAAACGGGAACAAAGTGATTTTTAATTAATTCAGGCTGGTAACTGGTTATAACTGGTTCATTTTGTTCTGATAATTTTTTTCTTGAAACCAAAGGCCAAAAGGTTTATCACAGTAATATTTTATCACAGGAAACCACTTCGTGTTGTATGAAAAAATGAAATGTGCTTTGATCCTGAGGGAAACTGCTGCTTCACACATTTCTTTGCCTAATTGCCCATTGTGGATGTTGCAATCTGTGAATGAAGACCTTTTGAACAGCTATGTATAATTACTACATATACATGCACGGCTAATCCAGATATAAGGAAATCATTATTAGAGGTAAAAAGTACATTTCTCAGTTGTTTCCAAGTCTTCACTGAATTATTGTTAGATATGATGCATTAATACAGATCTGATGCTGATGGGTTTTGATTGAGAAGCAGATCTGTAATTAAAATTATACCCTACTGTTAATTAACTGTATGATTGTTATGATTTCTATGTTGATAAATCCACTACTCAGGAAAAAACATAATTGCTTATTTTCACTTATTTTGGTGAGGCAAGTGGCTTATTTTAAGCTTGTTGTTCCTGACTAGATTGCTTGCTTCTCTTGTGAGATCTGGCAACACTGCAATTGGTATTTCACCTACCCCTTATTGCAGAGTACTGTCATTTTAAAAAGAACGTTATTAACCCTTCTTTTATTTCGCTCTAACCAGTTACCATTTGGAAGGGAGACTGTGAAACTTCTTAACCGGAACGAAACACACAGAACGAATAGAAATGAAAAACATTCCGTTTTTAGTCCCTGTTTGATCGTTCCGTCCATCGCGTCTCACTATATTTTTTGTGTCTCGCACAGGAGCGCCACGTTTTTTAGATGACATATCAAGTTAAAACAAACTTCAACTTTTCTAAAACCACCTCTTCTGCTTGATTTGTAGCGCAAGAACAAGGACTGGGTAAAAATATAGATTTTCCAATTAAAATAATAAAAATTGATCTTCATTTAAATGATCCTGATAACAATTTTTAAAAACGTTAAATACATTTTTTCCTCGATGTGCAACCCTCTTCAATGAGAGTAAATCACTAAACGTAAAAATCGTATAAATATATTAGGGCTGGGAAATTTAGCACTTTAATTGCTGCGATTAATAGTTGACTGTTTAACACGTAAATAAATAAAGTAATTAATGCAGTATTGTTTTTTTCTTTTTTCATTTCCTGTGGCTAAAATTTGCATATATAAATTTCCAAGAGGAACACGCTCGACTTGACTGCACATCCTAGCACAGAAACTGATTGTGTGGAGCAGTGCACGCTTATTCATTATGCGCAACACATGTCCCTGGCAAAATAAACACAGGAGCGGATTTACTGTGTGGAGAATGGACGGTAAAGCAAGCGGTGAGCCAGGTGTGGGAGAGATACAAGCAAGCTGCCGTATCTTTTCGTATCACCAGAAAACGCTCACTCACTGTCATCTGAACCAGTGTCAAAAGCAAAACCATGTGAGTGAGACCCAGCGTGTGCACGATAGAGACTTAACGGCAGCCAGAGAAATAATAGTTTTAATAATTGAGATAAATTTCAGTCTATTTAACTCTATCTGCAAAAACTCATTTTAACATGTATATATTAAAATAATTAAAATAAATGATGACTAACCAATTTCTTGCAAGTTCTTTGAGACAAAGGATAAAATATATACTGTATATATTTATGATTATATTTAAATGTTTGTTTTAATGTACGATTTACCATGGTTAATCGGGATTAATCACAGAAAAATGTGTTGAAAATTGTATTAGTTGAAAAAAATTATCATTTCACAGCCCTAATGTGTATATATATATATATATATTATATATATATATATACACACTGGTGGCCAGAAGTTTGGAATTATGTACATATTTTGCTCGTTGGCCGTGGCAGGCGTGAGCACTGGCTCGTAGAGCGGAGGCGGGTCTGTACCGTGGAGCAGAGGCGTTCAAAATAAAAGACATGAACACAAAACATGAACAAAAACACATCTAGACATGACACTGTAACACTTGCCATAGATGTGGCTGTCTTGTCGGGCACTTCTCACGCACCTTACAGTCTAGCTGATCCCACAAACACTCAGTGGGGTTAAGATCCATAACACTCTTTTCCAATTATCTGTTGTCCAATGTCTGTGTTTCTTTGCCCACTCTAACATTTTCTTTTTGTTTTTCTGTTTCAAAAGTGGCTTTTTCTTTGCAATTCTTCCCATAAGGCCTGCACCCCTGAGTCTTCTCTTTACTGTTGTACATGAAACTGGTGTTGAGCAGGTAGAATTCAATGAAGCTGTCAGCTGAGGACATGTGAGGCATCTATTTCTCAAACTAGAGACTCTGATGTACTAATCCTCTTGTTTAGTTGTACATCTGGCCTTCCACATCTCTTTCTGTCCTTGATCGAGCCAGTTGTCCTTTGTCTTTGAAGACTGTAGTGTACACCTTTGTATGAAATCTTCAGTTTTTTGGCAATTTCAAGCATTGTATAGCCTTCATTCCTCAAAACAGTATATGTAACAATATATACAGTATATTTATTTATAATTATTGATGGAATTCATGAAATTTGTAAATTTTAAAAAGCAAACATTTGACCAAAATGAAAAACTAATGATAGTTTTGATGATTTTTGTAATGTACCAAGTTAAATTGTCACCTGTATAAATAAGAGCATACATGAGAGAGAATTTCTTTCATAAGCAAAATGGACATTATAATTTAAATATACCCCAAAACTTCTAAATCAAATCAAATCAGAATCAAATCGAATGGAAAACTTGTGAATCGGAATCGTTGCAAATAGGGAAAGCTGTATCAATAACCAGCCATAGCAGGAACACTACTTACTTGGAGAAACATAAAATATTGTTGTATTGTAGTAGTAGTAGACTAATAGTAGTTTCTATTAGCATCCATCTGTTGTTCTTTAAGATCATTTAAGCTGTTGTTCTTAAGATAATTATATTTACTATAGACTAACACTACCCCTAAATTACAACTTTTGGCTTTTTTTTTTAGAACCAGATAATAGACAATTAGTTTCTTGATTAATTATTTTTCCTTTTGAGTAAGATTTTTTCAGATTTAGTAAACATTTGGGGACATTTTTTCAGTAAATTTGTCCTCAACAGTATACAGTGGTAAGGTCAAACACACACACACACACACACACATGTACTGTAAGCTACATTTATCAGTCAGTGCACTTGTTTATCAGCTTATGTGTTAATTATTTCTGAAACTTCCTCTCTTTGTGCAGTTCTACCTGCAGGCACGGTTGTCATGGCGAGGGGCGCGGCTCCTGCGACCGTTGCTGCAGTTCATGTTGGTGATGTTAGCAATGTACACAGGACTCAGCCGCATTTCCGACTACCGCCATCATCCCACTGACGTCTTGACCGGCTTCCTGCAGGGAGGACTCACCGCTTACTGGGTGGTAAGAATCACGTCTCTATTCCTGCACGCTTCAGACCAGTGTTTCTCAACTGGTTTTTCTTCAGGACCCAGATTTTACATTGGACATCAAGTGGCAACCTAACAAAGTAGCAAACTTGTTTATCGCACAAAAGTAAACAAAAGTGGCCTTATAACCAAATATTGAAGTTTATTAAGAATATTCATATAATATAATATTAATAATATATTTTAGAATATTTTATAAATACAATAATGTTACATAAAATAGTAAAAGATAATGTTGTCACCTGCCTAATTTGGATAGTTTCTTACAAATGACTATATGATTGTTGCAAAATACCATAGAGTTGAGAATCACTGCTTTAGACAACTGTTGAAGTATGTTTTTGTGTGTTTCTCTGTAGATTGTTTGAATCTGTGTTGTTGTTTGTGTTGTCACAGGCCTTTTACATCTCGTCCATGTTTAAGACATCTCGTCCAGACCTGTCCCCTACGAGCCTGTCTCTGGAGAGCCCCCTGTCCAGCCAGCAGACGGTCTGCTAACAGAGCACACCTGGACATAGAGACACCTGAGAGACATGAGAGAGATTGACAGTGAAAGTGAGAAGAAAGGGGGGCGTGATGGAATGAAGAAGGGGACGGGGACGAAGAACTTCGGAACATGTTCATATCTTGACAAATCCTCAGAGAAAACCGTTTCCTGCCCAGAAAGAAGAAGAGCAGTTATATACTTCTAACCCTGCAACAAACCCGTCCGCAATCTATCAACCCTCCATAGATAAATGATATTTTTATATAAAAAGTTTATCCTTTATATTTTTGAAATGTGTTATAGTTGAAGCTGCTAATGATTGTTGTTTATAATTTGTCACCTGTAGTCCATGCTTGTTCTTGTAGTTTCAGTCAGAGATTCACACTTTACAGCGATTAAAATATAATAACTACTTATTTCTTGCCATATGTAACTCTAATAGGGACTTTTGACATCAGTATGTCAAGCTATTTGGTTCACGTTGAATGAGGCCCACCAGTCAGTTGTGCTGAATTGTGTTCTGCCATTGGACAAAAATGGACCAATCACGAAAACACTTTGGCCTGAGACCACACCCCCTTTGTTATTGCTAAAGAGCTGTTCAGTTTGTAGTCCTAAAACCCAGGACGTTAGTTACGTTAGCAGTTTACAATTTTAAAACACAAAGCAGATTTAAAATGTACATTTGGGGTATGACTGTGAAATATATGTTGTAGAATAAACTGTGGAAGTTGTAGTCCCTAGCTTGTAGCTTGTTAGCAAGTTAGCATGTGTTAGCAACAGCTTTTAATGCAAAACAATGGCTTCTAAATTCACACCTTCATGAAAAATCATGAAGATCTCTTCAAGTAATGTTAACTGCAGACCTTATTTTATAAATTGAGAACAAGTATTCTAAAAACTTTGGAAATTATAAAGGGAACCCAAAAATGCTAGTTCTGCAAGTTCTGGTTTTAGGGCTAAAAACTGAGCAGCTCTTTTGCACCTACCTAGACCACACCTCTGGTGTGCTGTTGCACAATCGTAGCGCAGTGCTGATTGTAGACACCCTCTGTTTATTAAAAGCACAGATTTGATATATGATTTTACGCTAATGCAATTTAGCTTGACCCATTGTGTTGTATTAAAGTGGGCTACACCCCATGTTACTAACCACTTTAATTGCATGAGTCAGACTACAGAGCGACTGAAAGGAGGTTTGACCCAAAAACCTCCTCAACCCCTGCGTCTGCACCATGAGGGCTTGAATCCCACCATCAGCAGACCAGGGGTCTATACCTGTGTACCCTTTACTACTCATAGCACTTGAATTACACTATGGAAACTTCTAATTACTACAGATAATATTTTATATTTTGTTTTGTTCAATCAGTGTTTTACTTTCTGCCTGCAGTCAGTGCCATTTGTTTGTGTGTATGTGGGTTTTAATCCCCCAAATTATAATTATTCAGAATGAATGTAAATAAATCATTTTTTAAACGATCCAGATTTTCAGAAGTATTAGCATCAGTTTTGTAAGTTTATGTTTTACATGTTTATATGTGTTTTTATCGTTCGTGTTCATCAAGGAATGCAGAGTTATTGTTGCTAATTGTAAAAGAGACTAGTGACTGAGCCAGAGATACGTTACGTTGTCAGAAAGCTATATTCTACTTATCTAGTTTCATTTCATTTGTTGGTTTCCCCTGTGAAAGCCTGTAAGGCTGAAATAACCACTGTATTAATAAACCAAACCAATAAAAGGAATGTTCAATCTTTGTATCTCCCTTTGGCCTTCTCTCTAATGCTAAGAACTAACAGCACGTCCACCCACACACACTAAAACATATCTACACAACCCTTGTGAGTGCCTTATGCTCTCTTTAATAAAGCTGATGTGCTGTGCTATACTGTTTATCTTTTTTAGATTAAGCTCATGTGTTATGTATTAAACTGATTTATTATTAAACTAAAATCAGATTGGTTGAACAATTCTACATTTGGATTTGTATTAATACATGTAAATATTGTTGAACTTTGGTAGGTATCTTTCTTTAAACGACGTTGTCCAACATTTTACTCGTGACTCGCAAAGACGTATATTTTCTGAATGGCTATTTATGACAAAAGAAAATATATTTGAACCAAATTAAGTTTTGCACTCTGAATTGAATGTGAGGAGATTAATTAAATGAATCATAAAAATACAATAAATAGACCATCTATCTTTCCACTGCATTGCATATTGATTTGAAGCAAAAGACAAAGGTACAAGAATTTGAACTTAATGCATTTAATGAGGGAATGAACTACAATCCCATGAAGCATTGTGAATGACGTAATCGAATGAAAAACTATAAAAATGTATAAAACTATTGATTTAAAGTTGTTAATTATGTGTATAAACAATATATTTTAACTGTATTGCAAAATATTCAGATATATACACTGATGAGTCAAAAAATTATGACCTAATATGCCTAATATGCTGTTGGTCCTCCGTGTGCCGCCAAAACAGTGTCGACCCTTTGAGGCATGGACTCTATAAGACCCCTGAAGGTATCCTGTGGGATCTGGCAACAATACATTAGCAGCAGATCCTTCATGTCCTGATAGTTGCGAGGTGGATCCACCGTGGGTCGGACTTGTTGGTCCAACACATCCCACAGATGCTCAATTGAGATCTGGGGAATTTGGAGGCCAGGGCAACACCTCTTCATCATGTTCGTCAAACCATTCCTGAACAATGTTTGCAGTACGGCAGGGCACATTATCCTGCTGAAAGAGGCCACTGCCATCAGGGATTACCATTGCCGTGAAGGGGTGTACCTGGTCTGCAACAATGTTTAAGTTAGTGGCAGGTGTCAAATTGACATCCACATGAATGGCCGGACCCAGGGTTTCCCTTCAGAACATTGCACAGAGCGTCACATATCCTCGATATTCGGCCTGATTGAGAACACACCCGGTTACTTTTATGCATTCTCCATACTCGCGTTCTTGAGTATAGGAATTGAACTTGTTGGCAGTGGATGATGACGTCGAACAATTTCACGAGAACGTTAAGAACACAAAAGAATGCACACTGAGAAACAGCCTTTCTCTGTCATCTTGGATTGTCAAAAAGCATTATAGGATTGCTTTCTATGCAACGGGTACATGTTATGCTGCTTTAGAATTTTGCCAAAAGAAGGTATCTTGTTATCAACATAATTGGTTTTTTCTTCAACTTCCGGCAATTTCATTTCCTAGGTGTGTTTTATTAAAACAAACTTTATTAAAATTATTTTTGTTATATGAAGGTCTCTGTGGGACAGAACCACAGAATTTTGTAGGAAACACTGTCCTAAGAACACCCTTTAGTCCTGGTACAATCACTGTAATTCAGTCTCTCATGGCTACCATTGCGATTCCAGACCAGATAGAAGCTGGCAAACAGCTAGAAGCAGCGGAGAAGGCTTTCCTTTCATTCTAATTCAGTTTTTTTCTTCTCCAGTGCACTTTCAGATCGAGTGAACAGAATAAAAGGCAGCCAAGATCAGAGCGAGCAAGAGGGAGATAGAGAGAGAGAGAGAGAGAGAGAGAGAGAGAGAGAGAGAATGAGATAGTAGCAGTAAAGGCATGAGTGGAGGTATGGTATGAGCGGTGAGAGAGGGGGAGAGGCTCTGCGGTTGGTTGCTGGTGGATTGTACTGTAGGGGGGCTTTCGGGTGTGGGGCGCTGGGATGGGAAGGAATGTGGTGGTGGTTTTGGGGCTGTTTTGTTTCACAATGTTGTTACTACATAACATATTTTATACCTGACGTGCTGTGTACATGTTCCATAATGTATGACCCTGCTCTACATAATGTACTCTGCTTAACCTGTCTTACCACTATAACTCCTCCAACGGCCTTCACAGTCTTCCCCATAATCGTGAAGCCCTGGCTTGACAGTGATAAGCAGGGACAGATTTCTTCCTGTAAATAATACCTCCCTGATACTTTAAAGACAACATAAAGCTGCAAGTTTTAAGCATTAAAGGGGTCATGAACAATGATAATGTTATAATATATAAATATATATTAATTTTTTTTTTACACCAGAACAGTCACAATTTATTAATATATATGATTACTAACATCATGTCCACCCTGTATCGCCTGTATTGCGATTTCATGTTGACTTTAAAGGGATTTTCTCATCTTTTACTCACCCTCATGCCATCCCAGATGTGTATGACTTCCTTTCTTCTGCTGAACACAAACAAAGATTTTTAGAAAAATATTTCAGCTCTGTAGGTCCATATAATGCAAGTGAATGGTAACCAGAACTCCAAGTGCTCCAAAAAGGAGATAAAGTCAGCATACAAGTCATTTATAAAACTAGTGGTTTAATCCATGTCTTCTGAAGAGATCCAGTTGGTTTTGGGTGAGAACAGACCAAAATGTAACAATTTTTTCACTGTACATCTTGTCATTGCAGTCTCTAGGCATGATCATGATATTAAGCTCGAAAACACTTCCTAGCACTTGACACATGCGCAGAGTGCTAGATGGCGCAATAGGAAGTGCTATCGAGCTTAAAATCATGATTGCCAAGGAGACTGTTGTCAAGATTTATAGTGAAAAAGGAGTTATATTTTGGTCTGTTCTTACCCAAAATCTTCTGGATTACTTCTGAAGACATTGATTAAACCTCTGGAGGCTTATAGATTACTTTTATACTGACTTTATCTCCTTTTGGAGTTCTGATCACCATTCACTTGCATTATATGGACCTACAGAGCTGAAAGATTCTTCTAAAAATCTTTGTTTGTGTTCTGCAGCAGAAAGGAAGTCATACACATCTGGGATGGCATGAGGGTGAGTAAAAGATGAGAGAATTTTCATTTTCTGGGTGAACTATCCCTTTAAAGTCAGCATGAAATCAAAATTGACACAATCCTTTTAAAGACCTTCTTTCTCTGCATTTAAAACTTCTATTCTCTCTCGCCCTCTCTCTCTTTCTCTGCCACTTCTTTTTCCTAACAGTAGCATATGGCTTGCCTCTGGTCATTTCGATCTATCTGATTGAGTCCTAATAGCATCCTGTGAAATGCTTTAGCCCTTTTAACCCTCATTATCAAAGAAAATAAAGATTACCATATTTTGCCTTTGACCAACATGGCACATGCCTAAGGGGAATTTGCTTGATAAGAAATTAAGAGAAAACACTTTCAAAAGTAGTTACCCTTATAAATGGAAGTGACGTGTAGAGATAAGTATCGAGTGTGACGGAGGATGTCTCTTGCATGTATTCCCCCACGTAGGTTACCTTCAGTCCTGTTTGGCCAGACTCGGCCTCTTCATAGCTGAGACAGTAATCAGATATAGGGCATACCTCCCTGTATCTGATTACTGCTCTATCACATCATTATCAAGGACAGTTGCACACAATGGCTCGGCAACACTGGGCCAGCATTACTGCGGTTCCCCCCACAGCAGCACTAAAACTAGCTCATAAATCCACAGCCACAAACACTTCGCAATATAATGATCATCATTTTTTATTTACACTCTCACCGCAGATTATGGCTGTGACGTTAATCTGCTCTGGGAAAAAGCGAAACCTCAGCACCAGCAAAAATGAGTCGGATGCAACCGCTGTATGGCATCAGCACAGTTTTTGCCACGCGCCACAGCCCACGCCTTCAACTCCGCGTGATGCCAGCTCAGTTCCTAATAGAATTAGCCCTGGGATTAATTGGCTGTTTATATTCAGGAGTTCCAGCTTTGTTCTTTTCTCTGATATGGAGCGTATTGCTCCATTTATCCCTGTAATGAAAATGGAGAATGCGGTAGCAGCGGTCATTACCGCTCCCCAACCAGAACAATGTGTTCTGAGTCAGGCCTGTGAAAAACATTAACTAGGCTGTCTGAGAACATTGATGACTACATATCTTAGTCTCCATCCTTCGTTGCGGACTGTAGGGACTGCACCAGGGTCAACTCTGCATCAGCGGGCAAAAAAACAAACTTAGTTCCAAAATAGCCACATGCCCCTGTGGGCGGATGTGAGGGCTGGAGATGGGAATGAGATGTGCTCTGGAGATCTCTGGAGTCTGTGTTCCCCTAAGACATGTACATGCACACCTGTCTGACTAGAGCCTGCCAAGTCATATCTGAGAGATCAGAACCATGAGGCATAACACATTGGATTTTAACACACTTTTACATCACACACATTTGCATAAGGAAATATTTTTGGTTTTTATCATTTGGAACATCCAGACATTTTTATTTTGTTCAAATAGACACCACCAAACATCTCTTGAGTCTCCAAAGTCTCTAAATTTTTATAGTACTTGCAATGCAGCACTCTACTGATACCCCACAAACATTCTAAGTATAAAATTAATTCAGTCCAAACTGCTTAATATACAGGCTACATGTAAACTTTCTTTGCCGTTTGTTTTCAAATTTTGGTAAGCTATCTATTTTGAGATTTTTTAAGAACTTATATAATAGAATGTTCATCATTCAAAATGTAACCAACAACGATGATATCATATTGTAATATTGCATAGTGAATATTAGTTAATATTAGTGAATTATTATTATTTATATTTAATTAAATTATATAACCTGATAGTTTGATATATTTAATTAGGGTGACAATAAACAATTAGGGTGACATCATTAAAGTGGACATTTAAATATTAGGGCTGTTGTTTCCTATCTGTCACTCACTCGACGTTGGTGTCGATGTAGTGACACTAGGGGTCACTCTTGGGAGCCCGAGACACCTCTGGTCTTTGATAAAAGGCCAATGAAAATTGGCGAGTGGTATTTGCATGCCACTCCCCCCGGACATACGGGTATAAAAGGAGCTGGTATGCAACCACTCATTCAGATTTTCTCTTCGGAGCCGAACGGTCATGCTCACTGAGCTGAATACTACTGTTCATTCACCTCTGCTGGATCTGATGGCGCATTTCAGCAGCTTCTCCCTCCTCTGCACTGGTGCACTGCAGAGAATGCCCCTGGGCGCTTCGGCAGAAAAACTAGAGAGTATATTTTCTGAAAGAGCATTTTTCCCCTCTAAAAGAGTATATAGTTCTCTAAAAGAGCGCACACACGGAACATCTTTTTAAAGACGTGTCTTTTTAAAGATGCTTTTCCGATTGTGTGTTATTCCTGGTTGTGCTCGTTATCTCTCGCCTTCTAACGGTCACGATCACTGTCTTTCGTGTCTGGGCACTGCTCACGCGGAGACAGCATTCGTGGATGGTCATGTTCTCATTGCGAGAATATGTCCATGGCAACATTGCGGTCGCGGCTTGCCTACGTAAGGAAGCGAGCCGCCCCAGAGGCTCCCGCCTCGGTCCTTTTACCCACGGGTTTGAGGCCAGCGCGGCTAGCACTGAGGGCGATTTGGGGACCCGAATGGGACCGCCTCCGCCAGGTATCCCCCCGTGGACCTCCCATTCCCCAGCACGCTCGTCTGCCCCGATCGGGCTTCCGGGTGAGTCCGCCGGCTTGTCTCACGGCGAGTTCGTTCTCTTATTCGGAGCCCGCGAAAGTGATGAGCTCTCGAGCGCAGCATCGGAGAGCGGGCTCGTCCAGTCAGAAGCCTCAGCTGGGCTCCTCCCTTCGGGGTCGATCGCCCAGTCACAGGCTGACGTGGAGATGACGACATGCTTTCCCGGGCAGCCGTGAGCGTCGGTTAGAGTGGATTTCACCGCTGTTCCCTGAACCCTCGCGGCTCGGTGATTGGTTCCTGGGCTCGCGGCGCTGCTCAAAGACACGCCCCGCCCCCGTTCCTTTCTTCCCGGAAGTGCATGAAGAGCTGACAAGGTCACGGGAGGCACTTTTTACTGCCCGGTCCCGATCTTTTCAGCTTTCCCGCTCTCACTACCCTCGATGGTGGGGCGGCCAAGAGTTATTCGGCAATCCCCCGGTGGATAAAGGCGCTCGCAGTGCACCTATGCCCGCAGAGCGCCGCCACCTGGCGCGGGTGCCCAAAGCCCCGTCCAAGGCCTGTAGGTTTATGTCGTCTCTGACGGCCAAGGCCTACGGTGCCGCTGGACAAGCCGCCTCTGCCCTGCATGCCATGGCTCTCCTGCAAGTCCGCCAAGGCGCTAAAGGAACTGCACGTGGGTAGTTCCACCCCGGGATTGATGCAGGAACTGTGCTCGGCGACCGACCTCACTCTCCGAGCGACGGAGGTCACGGCGCGGTCTCTCGGGCGGACGATGGCCACACTAGTGGTCCAGGAGTGCCACCTTTGGCTCAACCTGGTCAAGATGGGTGAGGCCGACAAGACACGATTCCTTGCTGCCCCCATTTCCCAGGCGGGCCTATTCGGCGGCACCGTCGAAGACTTTGCCCAGCAGTTCTCGATGGTAGAGCAGTAGATGGATGCTAGCCGGCATATCCTGCCCCGGCGTGGCTCAAGATCCCGCACCCCATCTACTCATCGCCAAGGGCGTCCCCCTGCGGTGACTGCACCGGCTCCGCCGCAGCCCGACCCTTCGACCCGGCCCCGGCGTGGAGCCCACCGCAGGAAGCAGACGCCACCCGTCTCGCGGCCGCCCAGAACCCGTGAAAGGCTTCAAAGCGCCCTTGAGACGGGCGACCCAGGGACAACTAAACCCGCTGCTCTTGAGCTGGTAAGCAGATCTTCATCTTTTTGTTACCTTCTGCATTTAATTGCGCTGCATGAAGTGGCTGCAGTACTCAAGAGCTCAGCAAGAGTGGTTTCCTTGTTCCCTGGGTCACGTATCCGGTGTGTACGGCTGGCATCACAACCACCGTCCACCACTCCATTTGGCAGGTTGGCGCTCCAGCGGCGGTCTCCCACCCTGAGCGCCCAGCTGTGACACAAATCCGCCCCCGATGTGACAGTCTCCATGGGTCAAGAGGACAGGCCTCTTCCTCCCCCGTCCCAGGCTATTCCGGTTGTGGTCACAAGGAGCCAGGTAAGTGCTTCGATGTCCTCGGACTCAGCACGGCCAAGACGTGGTGTGGCACCTCGAGCTCCACCCCGCCGCGAGGCCCCACCTGCCGGTACATCCGATGACATTGTCCCTTTGGTCCCCCTTGCGCGGAACTTGGACACATGGCTTGCACCTTCCAATCCGTCACGAGGGCTGGTCCGGACCGTCCGACTCGGCTGCGCGATTCACTTTGCCGGGCATCCGCCCAGGTTAAGCGGTGTCCACTTCACCTTGGTGAAAGACAAAAATGCTGCTACCTTGCACGGAGATCGCTACCCTCCTACGGAAGGACGCGATAGAACCTGTCCCTCCAGCCGAGATGAAGAAAGGGTTTTACAGCCCCTACTTCATTGTACCGAAAAAAGGCGGTGGGTTGTGGCCAATCTTGGACCTGCGAGTACTGAACCGGGCTTTACACAGACTCCCGTTCAAGATGCTGACGCAAAGACGCATTCTAGCGAGCGTCCGGCATCAAGATTGGTTCGCGGCGGTAGACCTGAAGGATGCGTTTCACATCTCGATCCTTCCTCGACACAGACCCTTCCTGCGGTTCGTGTTCGAGGGTCAGGCGTATCAGTACAAAGTCCTCCCTTTCGGCCTGTCCCTGTCTCCTTGCGTCTTTACGAAGATCGCAGAGGCTGCCCTTGCCGCGTTAAGGGAGGTGGGCATTCACATTCTCAACTATCTCGACGACTGGCTAATCTTAGCTCACTCTCGAGACATGTTGTGCGCACACAGGGACCTGGTGCTCTCACACCTCAGCCGACTAGGGCTTCGGGTCAACCGGGAAAAGAGCAAGCTCCTCCCGGCTCAGAGCATCTCTTTTCTCGGTTTGGAGTTGGACTCAGTCTCCTTGACGGTGCGCCTTACGAACGATCGCGCCCAGTCGGTGCTGGCCTGTTTGAAGGCGTTCAAACAGAAAACAGCGGTTCCACTGAAACTTTTTCAGAGGCTCCTGGGGCATATGGCATCCTCGGCGGTGGCCACCCCACTCGGGTTGATGCATATGAGGCCGCTTCAGCACTGGCTCCAGACTCGAGTCCTGAGACGGGCATGGCGCCACGGGACACCGCGTGGCCATTACGTTGGTCTGTCACCGTCTTTTCAGCCCTTGGACCGACCTCTCATTTGTACGAACAGTTGTTCCTCTAGAACTGGTCCCCAGGCGTGTCGTGGTCACGACAGACGCCTCCAAAATGGGCTGGGGCGCCGTTTGCAACGGGCACGCAGCCACCGGCCTCTGGACGGGTCCGCACATCAACTGCCTCGAGTTGTTGGCAATTCTGCTCGCCCTGCGGAGGTTTCAGCCGTTGATCCAGGGCAAGCACGTGTTAGTTCAGACAGACAACACAACAATGGTAGCATATGTCAACCGCCAAGGTGGTTTGCGCTCTCGTTGTATGTCACAACTCGCCCGCCGTCTCCTCCTCTGGAGTCAGCAGCACCTCAAGTCGCTGCAAGCCACTCACATTCCGGGCAACCTCAACACTACAGCGGACGCGCCGTCACAACAGGTTACCCTCAGGGGAGAGTGGAGACTCCACCTTCAGGTGGTCCAGCTGATTTGGAGTCGATTCGACAGGCACAGGTGCACCTGTTCGCCTCCCAAGAATCCTCCCCACTGCCCGCTCTGGTACGCCCTGACCGAGGCCTCCCTCGGCATAGATGTGCTGGCACACAGCTGGTCCCCTGGCATTCGCAAATATGCGTTTTCCTCCAGTGAGCCTGCTTGCACAGACCCTGTGCAAGGTCAGGGAGGATGAGGAGAAGGTCGTCCTGGTAAGCACCCTACTGGCCCGCCCAGACGTGGTGCTCGGACCTCACGCTCCTCACGACAGCTCCCTCCTGGCAAAATTCCCC
The DNA here is from genome assembly GCF_019703515.2 of Myxocyprinus asiaticus. NCBI lineage: Eukaryota > Metazoa > Chordata > Actinopteri > Cypriniformes > Catostomidae > Myxocyprinus > Myxocyprinus asiaticus. The sequence goes on along the minus strand of NC_059357.1, from coordinate 38,616,735 downwards.
TGAGGAAGGACCTTCTTTCTCAGGGAAGGGGCACCATCTGGCACCCATGCCCAGACCTCTGGAAACTCCATGTCTGGCCCCTGGATGGGGCGTGGAAGACCTAAGCTGTCTCCCACCTGCGATGGTAGATACGATCACTCAGGCTAGTGCTCCCTCTACGAGGTGCCTGTATGCCTTTTAGTGGCGTCTGTTCGCTAAGTGGTGTTCTTCCCGTCGGGATGACCCCCAGAGATGCGCAGTCAGATCAGTGCTTTCCTTCCTGCTGGAGAGGTTGGAAGGGAGGCTGTCCCCTTCCACCTTGAAGGTGTACATTGCTGCCATAGCAGCACACCACGATACAGTCGATGGTAAGTCCTTAGGGAAGCATGATCTTATCATCAGGTTCCTAAGAGGCGCCAGGAGGCTGAATCCCTCCAGGCCGTGCCTCGTTCCCTCAGCGGACCTCTGTAGTTCTTCAGGGTCTACAGAGAGCCCCCTTTGAGCCTTTGCAGTCAGCCGAGCTTAAGGCACTCTCCTTGAAGACTGCCCTCCTGACTGCGCTCACTTCCATCAAGAGGGTAGGTAACCTGCAAGCGTTCTCTGTCAGAGAAACGTGCCTGTACTCTCACGTGATCTTGAGACCCTGACCGGGCTATGTGCCCAAGGTTCCCACCACCCCTTTAGGGACTAGGTGGTGAACCTGCAAGTGCTGCCCCAGGAGGAGGCAGACCCAGCCCTGTTGTCGCTGTGTCCGGTGCGTGCTTTACGCATCTATTTGGATCGCACGCAGAGCTTTAGAATCTCTGAGCAGCTCTTTGTCTGCTTTTGGTGCACAGCGGAAAGGAAGCGCTGTCTCCAAGCAGAGGATCACCCACTGGCTCGTTGACGCCATAACTATGGCATATCTCGCCCAAAACATGCCGCCCCCGGTAGGGCTACGAGCCCATTCTACCCATGGTGTAGCGGCTTCTTGGGCCTTGGCCAGGGGTGTCTCTCTAACAGACATTTGCAGAAGCAGCGGGCTGGGCAACACCCAACACCTTTGCAAGGTTCTACAACCTCCGGGTGGAACCGGTTTCGTCCCAGGTAGTGGCACGCAAAGCGGATAAGCCCGGGATAGCCGGCCGGGTGTATCGCTTGCACATAGTGCCTTCCACCTCCTTTTGAGCTGAAGACGTGCGCTGTTAATTCCCAGTAGTGTTCACAAACTTTGTTCCCTGGTTGACTTCCTCCGAGCCCTGTGGCAGTCGAGTTTTCGGAGAGACTCGCTGCCGGCCCAGTACACGCGCTAACTAATAGCCCGGTTCTGGGGTAGGTGCTCCGCATGTGGCGGTTCCCTGTAAGGCTAACCCCATGCGATCTATATCTTCCGCTAATTTGTTTCCCTGCTGGCAAACTGTGTCTTCCTTGGGCAGAGCCCCTCTGCCCCAGTCTCCATGTTTGTAGTAACTCCTCCCCCATTGGGCAGGATCTGCCTTGAAGGCTCTCCACATGGTTGGAAAGACCATGTGACATATTCTTCCACTTAAATATCCCCCCCTCTCTTGGGGTGAGGTGTGGTCTCCGCGGTGTCCTCCCCTTGGGAGGGACACCCCCCGACTAGACCTGGCGGCCCAGTTGGATAATCCCCCTTCTTTTTTAGGGAGTGGAAAAAGAGAAGGGGAAAAGAGGCCACGACTGGATTAAGCCTGTCTCTATCTTTGGGTAGACGACTTGTCCCCAAAAAGGGCCGTTCTACACTCATAACTGTGTTGGGGGAGGTTACGTGTCGACCTGGTGTGCTGGCTATGAGGCACACAGCAAGTCTGCCCACCACACACCGCCAGTTCACGTAACACAGTTCAGCCTTGTGGCGTTTTGTATAGGGACCCCTAGTGTCACTACATCGACACCAACGTCGAGTGAGTGACAGATAGGGAATGTCATGGTTACTGGTGTAACCTCCATTCCCTGATGGAGAGAACGAGACGTTGGTCCCTCCTGCCACAACGCTGAACTACCCGCTGAAATAAATGTTATGAACTTACACTCAATATAAAAAAAATTATTATCATATAAAAAAGATTTATGCTGCTAAATAAGGCGGAAACGCATCATCACAGTCTGTGAAAAGGGTCTTCCATCCATATGAGCAATTCAAGCATGTTGTACCACCTGTTTTCTCCAGGGGGCAGTAAGCAAAACCCACTGTAAAGGCAACGCACAGCTCATACAGACAGAAAACAAACCACACTTACCTAGAGCAGACAAAACAAGAGCTGTGTCCCAATCAACACACTATACACTATGCACTTTTAAAATATACTATGCACTCAGCCATGTAGTGTATGAATTTTCAAAGTGCAGTATCATCCCAAATGGAACACTTAATGTTTTTTCACTACACTGAAGCGTTCACTGTTTAACAGATGAAGGAAGTAACGTTTCAAACCCAAGCCTTGCGTTGCCGCTAGCTTTATTGTGCTATCCACCCTCAATTCAACACTTATATCTCATTAATATCCATATTCACACAGCATGGTATGATGGTAAAACGTTTAACTTTTGTTAGGTGCTGTCTTCACAGAAGTTTCGCTAGTTGTCATATTCTCCATTATGTACAATTGTTTTGCCAGATCACCATGGCTGCCAGTAACTCCGCCCCTTCCGCTATGTATGGAAAGCTGCGTGTGCTATGTGCACGGTGTCCAACATTCCACACGGTTGAATCTTTTATTTATAATTATTTAAATATAACTCATTATAATTATTTAATCATTATATATTGAATTATTGTTATTTGATAGGCTTTCTCAGCAAATATTTCTGCATGCGATTAATTGTGATTAATTCGATTAATTAATCGGCATAAAATGTCATTAATTAGATTAAAAATGTTAATCGATTGATAGGCCTAATAAATATATACTAAATATAAACCAATAAAACTAGAAAACATATTATTTACTAAAGTAGGTCAAAATATAGTGATAAACAGCAGCAATTCACTGAGAAATTTACTGGCAAAGTTTCTTTAAGGCTGCGCAAGGGCTCAAAGTTAATCAGTGAATCATTTATGTAAACTAGTTCATTTTCGTGAACCGTCAAAACAAACCTACTCACTAAAATGAACAGCCCCAATGCTAAATAGACAGTCAAGTGAATTGAAATATGAATGAATGGTTTATTTTAAATGGACTGTTTACATGTGTTGGGCCTCATGTATTCAGATAGAAGACAAAGGCAGGCCTAACAGTCATAAAAACATAACTCAAGCCCCCACCTTCCAAGTCATAAATTTTACTGATAAAGATCGTGCCAAAATCAAACAAAGGGAGTCCAAAACAGACTACAAATCCATGAAGCCTTGCTCACTGGAGGATTGAACTCTCGACTCCTATTGGATGAGGCACACAACAGAACGTCCCTCGAACATGACATCATCAGGAGTTGAAATAATTCTGAAATGCTTAAAGATTTCACTTCCAGCGACTTAGTTCACCGAATACAGACGTAGCTTTTTGCTGCTCTCCGGTGCAACCTCGTGGCATAAGGAAGTAATGTCCAAATTGAAACTGTAGCCATACAGTCTCCATCTCGCTGGACGAGTTGAGATTACTCTGTGTTCAACCGAACACTCTAAAGGATCCGAAGGAGACCGCCGAGCAATTCGCATCTTCACCCGTTTGCCTACAGAAGTGAAGAGATTAAAGATTTCTCTTCTATCTTCAATCAAGTCGACATTTCTGAGTTCTCCGCCAGCCCGCCGACAATCAACAGCCGTACCGCCTCGACAGAGCGAGGAAACGGCCTCCCGTCATCACCCGAGCCTCAAGGAACCGGGTCAAAATTAAAGGACGGAGGAAAACACATTCTACTTGTGTCCTCATGCGATTCAAGTAAGAGGTTTACGTCTGGGCAGAGATAGAATATTATAGTGTGTTATTCTTGTGTTTCAAGGATTTTGCTTGTACAGTTTACGGACCACCATGTCCGCTAATTATTAATACTCAGGGTATTAATTATCACAAATTTGTTTTGCTGTATTGTGGTCCAACCAAATTGGATTGTTGTGCATTTTCGCCATCGCGGGTGAGACAGAAACTGAGTTCATCCATTAGAGTCAAATAACGCAGGACTTTTACGAGCCCCGCTCGTAAAACCGCGTCTCTGAGTGATGAACACGGCTGCTTTCTCTCCAGCTATCGCGAAATCAGCTTTCGGGCTGTCACTTAATAATCTCTCTCTCTCTCTCTCTCTCTCTCTCTCTCACTCTCTCTCTCTCACTAACCACACTGACACACACACTGTCACACACACACCTTATGTGTTATAGGATTATGTTTATTTCCATATCTAATCATATCACTGTGTAGTTTGTAGTTGTAAGTCGGAAGTTTATTGACTGCATTGTATTAATTATTAATTGATATTACTGCATAAATAAACTTTTGTTTATATTACAAAGAGAAGTGTTTTGGTTTGTTTTGCATACACCTGTGTCATGCTGACGGGATGTCAGTGCTCGGATTCAAACCTTCATTCATTGTTTTTTTTCCCAAAAATTGATATTCTTCGGATGCCGATTTTCCTAAGAAGACAATCTAATGTTGAGACTGTTTTAATATTTGGTTATTAGTCCCTGATTTCAGGGTGGTGCCCCGTCAATGTTAATTCTTATTAATATTCTATTCATTTTTGATAATTGATAATTATCTTTGATTGAATTTGAATGATCAATAAGCTAGTGTTAATTTTAATTAATGTTTCATCGATGTTAACAATTAATGACTATCTTTGATAATTGTTGATTTAAAGGATTAAAAAAAGCTAACATTGATTCTCATCAATGTTCTATTTATTTTAATAATTAATAATTATCTTTGATCATTATTAATTATTGCTAATAACCAAACTTGCTCCTAAACGTAGCACACTACATTTACTGGAGCCCCATATGAGGTTTTAATGAGTTAGATCCAATTAATTAATTTAAATATTGATTAATAACTACAGAAATAATTATTAATTATTTCTGATAGTAACACTGATCTAAACAACCAGTAAAGCCCGACACATGAGCTGTACAATAACTGATTCACTTAAATCAATTGGTTTTCCCAGCACTTTATGTGATTTCTTCCTCGGTTCCATTGCTGCGTTTGCAATACAATGTCACAAATGTAGTGTTTGTGACGCAACACCACTACTCATTGGAAAATGTAGCTCGTTACTGGAAAAGCTACACTATTGTGAAAGTAGCAGAACCACTGTCACGCTACTGAAAAATTTAGTTAAGTTAGTAGTGTCACTACTTTAATTAACTATTCCCCAATACTAGCAAATACTGGTATTTCCTTCAGAAAATGAAAATCTAATTGTCAATTCAATAAATGTTCTCAATTTCAAAGAAGCTGCTATGTTTCCTCTAAAAACAATTCTGTAAAATGTATACAAATTTGCCTCATTCTTAATGTACATTCCTAGGTCTTATTGTGGATGCTTCATTGGTGCATGTTATTGAAAAAAAAAAAAAAAATGTCTTCATAATCTTTAATCAAAATGTAATAACTTGCTCCACCTCTGAAATGACTTTCCTTTTTTACTGATGTCATGAATCAGCAGAAAATTCCATTCTGGTACTGTGTGTAACACTCACTTTTCAGGATCCAATCAATTCATGATGAATAAAACACATCACACCCTACATTTTTTCCTTGTTGAATATCTTGAAAATACGCCAGAGTACGAATGCAAATGGGTTGCAAATGGCATTTCATGTTGACTTTAAGTGAACAGGTGCTTCATTCATGGCTAGTGTGCATGTGCTGTTAATGTAATAATGACCACAACAGTCATGAGCAGTGTTATCTGATCTATGATGTTGCCAAAGCAGGTATTAGTTTATTTTAGTGTGTCCATGTTAAACATTACACTGTCGGGCAGCTTTCCACATCAGCGTGTTTCTCACAGTAACAGTGTCAAGGTTACCTGTGTTAACTATGTTATATTGACCTTTGGAGCCACACACAGTCAGAGAGAGAGAATGAAAGAGAGAGTGAGAGAGAGTGAGAGAGAGAGAGAGAGAGATTTTTTTTTTCTTTTCAAAAATCTTTATTAACAAATGATTATCCACATAAAAAGATTTAAAAAAAAGTTTTTAAATAATTAAAAACAAATTCTAGAGAAAATGTGCAAAATGAAGTTATTACCAATGACAGAACACAAAGCTCCTCTATGACACCATATTCCTTAAAAAATTGTTAGAAAGTCAATAGCTTTGTAAAAACGAAAGTCAACTAAAATCCTTGATTTGATCATAGCTGCGAACACCACTGCAACATTATGTTCACTTTTTTGTTCAATTTTGTCTTTTCGACTAATGTAAATGGCCATTTTGGCTTTGCCCAAAGTAAAGTTTAACAAATGACACTCATATTGTCATTTTCGAACATATTTGAAACCCAAAATAAAATTTTGCACAGAAAACTCCTCATCAAAAAGATTATAAAGATTTTGTAAACATTAAATAAAGGCCTAAGCCTTAGACAGTGCATAAAAGCATGAAAAACTGTCTCTCTCTGGAAACAAAAGGGACATTGTGGCAGCGAGGGCGTGGTAGAGCGTCCGTCCGCAGAAAGAGAAAGCAGTAAGGGCGCTTGCACCTGAGCTAGATTATGTGTAACACCTGTCTCTAATTCCAGTGAGCATGGGGAGAGTGGCATATAAGCAGCCACACCACCAGCAGAGAGGGTGAGAGAGTCTGGCACAAAGAAGGCCACAGTGCTCCTGAAGCTGAAGCTGTTACGTTTAACCTGTTATGTTTATGAAGCTGATGTGTTTAAGTGACTACGTGTTTATGAGCTGATGTGTTAAATGCCTACATGCCTGTGAAACTGATGAGTTTGTGAAGTTGTAAAGCACTGAAGTGGCCTATTAAAAGTCCTACCTGAGCCAGGAAAAACTTGCTTCCCTGTGTTCTCCTTCCCGCCTGTTGTGAAGCTGTTCTACAATGGTGCCAAAACCCAGGAATCACTGAGATATGCCCCATGGAGCCCTCCCAGTTGGCCGAGATCCTTCAGTCCCTCACCAGCCTACATCAGAACCACCGACAATCCCTGCTTGAGCTCCACCAAGACCAGGAATGCCGCTTCTTTAAGATCCTGCGAGCTTAAGCAGAGGACCCGCATGCGATCTGGAGCCTTCTTGGCCAGGAGAGAGCCCCGGCTGCGACCCTGGACAACCGTAGCCACCTGCCCCCACCCATGCTCCGGAAGATGGGGGTGGAAGATGACGCAGAGGCTTTTATCAACATTTTTGAGCAGATGGCTGAGGTCTGGAACTGGCTGCGTGACAAGTAGGCGGCCAGGCTCCTTCCGGTCTTGTCCGGGGCAGCCCAGCTTGCTGCCCAACAGCTGCCGGCGGCTAACCTCCTGGCCTATGAAGACCTGAAGAAGGCCATCCTGCAGTGGGTGGGTTGAAGTCCGGAGCAGTACCGACAGCTTTTCCGGACCTTGAAGCTGGGGAAGTCCGACCGCCCGTTTGCCTTTTCCCAATGGCTCCGAGACGCGTGCCGGAAATGGCTGCTGGTGGGGAACCGCAACGTCGTGGGAGTCATCGATCAATTGGTACTGGAGCAGCTTATCCTTCGTCTGCCAACGGGAATGGTGGAGTGGGTCCACTGCCACCGCCCGGCATCACTGGAGGAAGCTGTCCATATCGCGGTGGACCATATGGCGGCGTACCCGAGGGTGGAAGAGCCCTCTTCTTCTTCTTCTCTCTCTCTCCCTCTTCCCCCTCCCCCTGTGTGTTCCCCTCTCCCCTCTCACTCTGCTCTCTCTCCAGAGCCCATTCCTGCCCCGCAGAGGTGAGTTCCCCGAGCGAGGTGGGGAGCACACCCCCCTGCCCCTACAGTGCCCCACCGCTCTCCCCCTCAGGTGGAAGTGTCCACCGACGCAGGTGCGGGCGTGGTGCCTGGGCTGATCTGCTGGAGTTGCGGGAATCTGGGACATTTCCGAGATCAATGCCCTGTGATGGAGCTGGGAACGGTGGTCCGGATCCCCGACACTCTGCAGACTGCCCCCGATCAGGCCGGAGTGTACCAGATACCGGTAAGTGTCAAGGGGGGTACTCACCAAGCATTGGTGGACACGGGTTGTAACCAAACCACTATCCACCAACGCTTGGTTCAACGTGAGGCTTTGGGCACAGCTAAAATGGTGAGGGTGAAGTGTGTGCATGGGGATATTCACAACTACCCTGTGGTGACCCTTGTTATTAAATTTCGGGGAACAAAACATAGAGTGGAGGCTGTGGTTAGTTCCCTCCTCACCCATCCGCTGATTCTGGGGACTAATTGGCTTGAATTTAGAAATGTATTAAAGGGAATATGTGCGGATGGGTCCTGCACCAAAACAATGCGATGTGAAATGTGCGATGCTTTGGCAGGGGAGGCAGAGCCAGGGCCATCTTCGTCTGCTCCACATCAGGATGACATGATGGGGGAGAGGCTGCAGCCCCTCCCGTCCTAGGGGGATTCCCAAAGGGGATTTCCCTTTGGAGCAGTCATGAGAAGAAACCCTCAAGCACGCCTTTGACCAAGTGAGAGTGATCGATGGTCAACAACTCCAGCCGGGTGTTGCCCTTTCATATCCTTATTTTGCAATTATAAACGAGCGGTTATATAGAGTGATCCAGGACGCTCAAACAAAGGAAGATACAACCCAGCTCTTAATACCGCGGAGCCGTCGGGAAATGGTGTTCCAGGCAGTTCATTATAATCCCATGGTGGGTCATCTAGGGGAAAGAAAAACACTGAACCGCCTAATAGCCCGTTTTTATTGGCTGGGCATTGGCGGCGATGTCCGCAGGTGGTGTGCAGCATGCCAGAAATGCCAGCTGGTGAATCCACCGGCCACCCCAAAAGTGCCATTGCGCCCTCTTCCGCTGATCGAGGTCCCCTTCGAGAGAATTGGAATGGACCTCGTCGGGCCATTAGAGCGGTCAGCATGCGGACATCGCTTTGTATTGGTCCTAGTGGACTATGCAATGCGATATCCAGAAGCAATGCCTCTGCGCAACATCTCAGCACGCAGTGTTGTGGAGGTACTCTTCAAAGTAATCTCCTGGGTGGGGATTCTGAAAGAAATCCTCACCGATCAGGGCACAACCTTTATATCACGAACACTACGCGAGCTTTATGAATTATTGGGCATTAAATCAATCTACACCAGTGTTTACCATCCACAAACAGATGGTCTGGTGGAGCGATTTAATAAAACCCTTAAAAATATCATTCGTAAGTTTGTGCACGAGGATGCTAGAAATTGGGACAAATGGCTCGATCCCCTGTTATTCACAGTATGAGAGGTCCCGCAAGCCTCCACGGGATTTCCCCATTTGAGCTGCTATATGGGCGGTGCCTGCGCAGCGTGCTTGATGTTATGTGTGAAGCTTGGGAGGAGAGACCTTCGAAGAGTAAAAACGGAATTCAATACATTCTTGATCTTAGAGCAAAACTCCACACTTTGGGGAAACTAACACAGGAGAATTTGCTCCAAGCTCAAGAACGACAGAGCCGACTAGTACTTGTATTCCCACATCGAGCTCCAAATTACTCGCCAAATGGCAAGGACCCTTTGAGGTCACACGACGAGTGGGGGATCTCGATTATGAGGTAAAGCGAACCGATAGAGGGGGCGCATGTCAAATATATCACCTCAACCTCCTGAAATTGTGGAGGGAGGCGGTCCCTGTGACGTTGGCTACTGTAGTCCCAGTGAGGGCAGAGCTTGGGACAGAAGTGAATACAAAACACAATCATTTCACCCAGGTCACTTGCGGAGACCACCTCTCATCGTATCAACTCGCAGAGGTTGCCAAGTTGCAAAAGGAGTTTGCAGACGTGTTTTCCCCTCTACCGGGTCGTACGAACCTCATACAGCACCACATCGAGACCGAGCCAGGAGTGGTGGTACGTAGCCGTCCCTACCGATTGCCCGAGCACAAAAAGAAAATTATCCAGGAAGAATTAGATGCAATGCTCGATATGGGGGTAATAGAGGAATCTCACAGCGAATGGTCCAGCCCGGTCGTTCTAGTTCCTAAAAGCGATGGGTCTGTACGGTTCTATGTGGATTAAAGAAAAGTCAACACGATGTCTAAATTTGATGCATACCCAATGCCTCACATTGATGAGTTGCTCGATCATTTGGGCACTGCTCAAAATTTATTCGACATTGGATTTGACAAAGAGTTATTGGCAGATCCCCTTGACACCAATTTCCCGTGAAAAAACAGCCTTCTCCACGCAGTTTGGATTACACCAATTTGTGATGCTTCCGTTCGGTTTGTTGAAACCCCAACTACGTTTCAGTGTCTCATGGACCGAATCCTCAGACCGCATTCGGCTTACGCCGCTGCCTACTTAGATGACATCATAATTTACAGCAATGATTGGCAGCGGCACATACAGCATCTGAGGATGGTTCTGAGATTGCTGAGACGAGCGGAACTCACAGCAAACCCCAAGAAGTGTGCGATTGAGCGGGTGGAGGTACGGTATCTGGGGTTCCACTTGGACCACGGGCAAGACTAAGTACAGCACCGTAGAGAAGGAGTGTCTCGCCATCAAGTGGATGGTCCTCACTCTCCGGTACTACCTGTTGGGGCGGGCCTTCACCCTCTGCTCAGATCACGCCCCACTCCAATGGCTCCACCGCATGAAGGATACTAACGCATGGATCACCCGTTGGTATCTGGCTCTTCAGCCATTTAAATTCAAGGTGGTCCACAGACTGGGAGTGCAGATGGCTGTCGCTGACTTCCTTTCCAGAAATGGGGGGGGGGGGTGGTAGAGAGTCGGGCGGTGGGGATATGTGGCAATGTGGTCGAGTGCAGAGAGGGTGAGAGAGTCTGGCACAAAGAAGGCCACGGTGCTCCTGAAGATGAAGCTTTTACGTTGAACCTGTTATGTTTATGAAGCTGATGTGTTAAATGCCTACGTGCCTGTGAAGTTGATGAGTTTGTGAAGTTTTAAAGCACAGAAGTGGCCTATTAAAAGTTCTACCTGAGCCAGGAAAAACTTGCTTCCCTGTGTTCTCCTTCCCGCCTGTTTTGAAGCTGTTCTACAGACATTCATGGCCAACATCTAATTAATAATGAGAGTGCATCCCCTGTATGATAAAGTTGGAACAATCCATTTCCATTTCAACTGATGACCTTTAAGTTTTTCAATTGTTCCCTCACAGTTTTTTTGAACAATTGTCTCATCTCCTAAATACACTTCCAAATACTTTAAGCCATCTTTCGTCCAAATTAACCCATCTGGAAGGTTTGGTACCTCTCCTTCCCGCTTCCTGCTAAAACTGCCTCACTTTTATCCAAATTAATTCTTGCTGAAGAGATAGTTTCAAAAACCTTCAATGTCTTTAATAATGTATCCACATCAGTTTGCTTATTGAGTATTATGATGACATCATCAGCATAAGAAGATAAAGCAAAAAGTACTTGTACAGGCTTGTAGCCATATCCCTTCTAGAACTCTTCTTGGTTTATTAAAAAGTGGTTCTATTGCCAAAGTGTAAAGTATCCCTGACAAAGAACAACCTTGTCTTACCCCACGACACACTTTAAAAGGAGCACATAAGCCACCGTTAACTTTTATACACTCTCAGTGTCACTATATAAAACTTTCATATAAGCTGTAAAACCAGAGCTAAAACCAAAAGCTTGTAAAGCCTTTCACAAATAGTTGTGTTCCACACGATCAAAAGCTTTTTCTTGATCTATGGAAATCAAACCAATATCTACACCCATCATTTTAGAGACATCAAATAAATCTCTAATTAGATACATGCTATCAAATATTGATCTGCCAGGAACACAGTAGGACTGGTCAGGGTGGATGATCTCTCCCAAAACTTTTCCTAGTCTAGTAGCTAACACTTTAGAGAGCAATTTATAGTCACAGCACAATAAAGACACAGGTCGCCAGTTCTTTATGTCTCTCAAATCACCTTTTTTTGGCAAAAGAGTAAGGACCGTTCTCCGACAGCTCAGTGGCAGAAGCCCCCCTACTAAACTCTCACTGAGAACTGCCAGCAGATCCTCCCCTATCACAGACCAAAAAGCTTTATAAAACTCAACTGGGATTCAGTCTATCCCAGAAGCCTTGCCATTCTTAATAATTTGGAGAGCTTCATGCATTTCCCTATCTGTCACTCACTCAATGTTGTGTCAATGTATTGACACTAGGGGTCGCCCTTGGGAGCCCCAAACTCCTCTGATGTTTGAGAAAAGGTCAATGAAAATTGGCGCGCGGAATTTGCATGCCACTCCCCCGGACATACGGGTATAAAATGAGCTGGTGTGCAACCAGTCATTCAGATTTTTTCTTCGGAGCCGAGCGGTGTTGATGTATTCCACTGCCAATCCATTCGCCTCTGTAGAAAGCAAGCGATCTCCACAGCTGTTGGATTTCATGGCACATCACAGCGGTTTCTCCCCATCTCGCACAGATTAAGTGCGGAGAATGCCCCTGGGTGCTTCGACAGCACGCGATGAGCGCTAAAAGAGTATATTTCTCCCTAAAAGAGTATATATTCCCTAAAAGAGTGGGCACTAACGGAAAGCGTCTTTTTAAAGATGCCTTTCCGGTTATGTGCAGTTCCTGGTTGCGGTCGTTATCTTTCCACTTCTGAAGGTCACGATCGCTGCCTTACGTATATCTGGGCTCCAGACATGCTGAGACAGCGTTCGTGGATGGTTCATGCCCGCACCGCGAGAGCATGACCATGGCCACGTTGCGATCACGGCTTTCCTTCTTCAGAGGGAAAGCCACTCCAGCAGCTCCCCACCCTGATTCTTCTGCCTGCGGGAGCAAGACCGTGACGGCTAGTGCTGGGGCCGATTTGGGGACTTCAATGGAAGTAACTCCGCCGGGTGAATCCCCATGGACCTCCCATTCCCCAGCATGCTCGTGCGCCCCGGTTGAGTTCTGGGATGAGTCAGGTGGCCCGCCTCAGAGTGGGTTCGACCTCTCATTTGGCACTCAGGAGGAGGATGAGATCTCGATAGCAACATTGGATAGCAGGCTGCTTCAGTCCGATGCAGAGGACTCTGCTGGACTTCCGCCTTTGGGTGTGGTTGCCCAGTCTGAGGCTGATGCCGAGCTGATGGCCATGCTTGCCCGGGCCACCACGAGCATCGGGTTAAAGTGGGACCCTCCACCCTGCCCTGAACCCTCATGGCTTGATGATTGGTTCCTGGGGTTGGAGCACCACTCACGGCCGTGCTCCACCCTGGTGCCTTTCTTCCCGGAGGTGCAAGAAGAACTCGCGAAGTCGAGGCGGGCACCTTTCACTGCCCGGACCGGGCTTTCATGTTCTGCTGCTCTCACACCCTTGATGGCGGGGTGGCCAGGGGCTACACGGATGTTCCCCAGGTAGATCAGGCAATTGCGGTGCACTTGTGCCCACAGAGCGCCACCACCTGGTGGAACCATCCTAGGCTTCCATCCAAGGCCTGTAAGACTACGTTGTCTCTGATGGCAAAGGCTTACAGTGCTAAGGGGGAGGCCGCCTCCACTCTGCATTCCATGGCCCTCCTGCAGGTCCACCAGGCCAAGGCATTGAAAGAGCTGCACGAGTGTGGTCCTGACCCAGGAGTAATGCAGGAGCTGTGCTCGGCGACTGACATAGCCCTACAGGTGACAAAGCGGGCTCCTGGGCAGACGATGTCCACGTTGGTGGTCCAGGAGTACCACCTTTGGCTCAGCCTGGTTGAGATGAGGGATGCTGACAAGGTTCGCTTCCTTGACACCCCCATTTCCCAGGCTGGCCTTTTCGGCAACACCATCGAAGACTTCGTGCAGCAGTTTTCGATGGTAAAACAGCAGACCGAGGCCATTAAGCACATCTTGCCCCAGTGTGGTTCAAGAATGCACACCCCATCTGCCGATCGCCATGGCGATCCTCCTGCAGTGGCAACATCGGCTCCACCACAGCCTGAGCCAATGGTTCGGGCCCGGCGTAGAGCTCCCCACAGGAAGTTGACGCCCCTGTCTCATGGTCCATGACCAAGAACCCTAGGAAGGCTTCTAAGCGCCCCTGAAATGGACAACCTGGAGGTGAGGAGACTCACGCCACATTTGGAGAAACCTTGGTTCCCTTTTTTGAGTTGTTGTGACGGTTGTGGCTGGCTACGAGGATGCTCAGCCTCCTCCCCTATTGCTGACCAGTCCTACATTGGGTATGCGGAGCAAGGTAAGTGCCTTAATGTCTATCCCTATACAGCAAGATCGGGACACGAGGCCCCCCGACGTAGCACTTCCCACCCTGCTCCGCCACGAGGCCCATTCCACGGGTACATCAACAGCGGTCGTCCCCTTGGTGCCCCTCGCCCAGAGTTTGGAGGCGTGGTTAACGCTCTCCAACCCGTCGCAATGGCTGGCCAGGACGATCCGACTTGGCTACGTGATTCAGTTCGCCAGGTGCCCACCCAGGTTCAGCAGCATCCGTTTCACCTTGGTAGGTGGTGAGGATGCCACTGCCCTTCGTGCAGAAGTTGCAGCCCTTCTGCAAAAGGACGCAATTGAGCCTATTCCTCCAGCCAAGATGAAGGGCAGCTTCTACAGCACCTACTTCATCGTGTCCAAGAAAGGCGGTGGGTTGTGATCGATCACTGAATCAGGCCCTGTACAGGCTTTCGTTCAGGATGCTCACGCAGAAGCACATTCTATCGTGCGTCCGGCACTGAGATTGGTTTGCAGCGGTAGACCTGAAAGACGCGCATTTTCATGTCTCGATCCTGCCTCGTCATTGACCGTTCCTTCAGTTTGAATACCAGTCGGGCATACCAGTACAAGGTCCTCCCCTTCGGTCTGTCCCTGTCACCTCGCGTCTTCATGAAGGTCGCAGAGGCAGCCCTTGCCTCGCTAAGGGAAGTGGGCATCCCCATCCTCAACTATCTCGACGTCTGGCTGATCCTAGCTCACTCTCGAGATCTGTTGTGTATGCACAGGGACCTGGTGCTCAACCACATCAGCCGACTGGGGCTTCAGGTCAACTGGGAAAAGAGTAAGCTCACCCCGGTGCAGAGCATCTCTTTTCTCGGGATGGAGTTGGACTCGGTCGCTATGACCGCTCGTCTCATGAGATGGGCATGGCACCATGTCACGCATCACGTGGCTATCACGCCAATCTGCCACCACTTGTTCAGCCCTTGGACGGACCTGGCATTTCTACTGGCAGGAGTTCCCCTAGAGCAGGTCTCCAGGGAGTCGTTGTCATGACAGATGCCTCCAAGTCAGTCTGGGGCACCGTTTGCAATGGGCACGCAGCCACAGGTTCCTGGACAGGACCTCGTCTGCGTTGGCACATCAACTGCCTCGAGTTGCTCGTGGTATTGCTAGCCCTGTGGAGGCTTCGGCCGTTGATCCAGGGCAAGCATGTGTTGGTCTGGACGGACAACACAGTGACGGTAGCAAATATAAACCACCAAGGCGGTTTGCGCTCGCCCCGCATGTCGCAACTTGCCCAGGAGTCCTCTGGAGCCAGCAGCGGCTCAAGTCGCTGCGGGCCACTCACATCCCCGGCAAACTCAATCGGGTAACACTTTATTTTGATGGTCCCAAATAGATATTTAACTGGCTATAAGTGACTTATCAACTGGCTTGCTATAGCTAGTAAACAGTGTTTCAACAAACATTCAGTAGACTTTCAGTAGTCTGTATATTCATCTCTATTAATGACCTACTTACATTTAGCAACTAACTTGCTATAGCTAGTAAACAGTGTTTCAACACACATTCAGTATGCTTTCAGTAGCCTGTATATATATCTCTATTAATGACCTACTTACATTATTGTTGAGAACATCAGTTCATTAAAAGGTCATTAATAAAGATCTATATACAGGCTACTGAAAGTCTACTGAATGTTTGTTGAAACACTGTTTACTACCTATAGCAAGTCAGTCGATAAGCTGTTATTTTGCTGCTGTTATACAAGCTATTGAAAGTCTACTTAATGTTTGTTGAAACACTGTTTACTAGCTATAACAAGCCAGTTGATAAGTCAATTATAGTCCGTTAAATACAGTATCTATTTGGGACCATCAAAAATTAAGTGTTACCCTCAATTGCACAATGGACGTGCTGTCATGGTAGGTGATGCTCAGGGGAGAGTGGAGTCTCCACCTCCAGGTGGTCCGGCTGATTTGGAGTCAATCCGACGAGGCACAGGTAGACCTGTTTGCCTCCCTGGAATCCTCCCATTGCCCGCTGTGGTATTCCCTGACCGAGGCCCCCCTCGGCATGGACGCACTGGCACACAGCTGGCCCTGGGGTCTGTGCAAATATGCTTTTCCCCCAGTGAGCCTACTTGCACAGACATTGTGCAAGGTCAGGGAGGATGAGGAACAGGTCCTGTTGGTAGCGCCCTACTGGCCCACCCAGACTTGGTTCTCGGAACTCACGCTCCTTGTGACAGCCCCCTCCCTGGCAAATTCCCCTGAGGAAGGACCTCCTTTCTCAGGGACGAGGTATGATCTGTCACCCACAACCAGACCTCTTGAACCTCCACGTCTGGCCCTTGGACGGGACATGGAAGATCTGAGTGGCCTACCACCTGTAGAGGTAGACACTCAGGCCAGGGCCCCCTCTACCAGGCGACTGTACGCCTTGAAGTGGTGCCTATTCGTGAATTGGTGTTCTTCCCAAGGCAAAAACCTTCAGAGTTGTGCACTCGGGTTGGTGCTTTCCTTCCAGCAGGAGAGGTTGGAGGGGCAGCTGTTTCCCTCCACCTTGAAGGTGTATATAACCGCTATAGTGGCACACCACGATGCAGTGGACGGTAAGCACAACCTGATCAGTTTCCTTAGAGGCGCCAGGAGGTTGAATCCTCCTAGGCCACACCTCGTTCCCTCGTGGGACTTCTCTGTGGTCCTGCTGGGCCTACAGAGAGCCCCTTTTGAGCCCTTAGAGTCAGTTGAGCTGAAAGCCCTCTCCTTGAAGATGGCCCTCCTGACTGCGCTCACCTCCATCAAGAAGGTTGGGGACCTGCAAGCATTCTCTGTCAGCAATATGTGCCTAGAGTTCGGTCCAGCGTACTCTCACGTGATCCTGAGACCTCGGCCGGGCTATGTGCCCAAGATTCCCACTACCAGGTGGTGAACCTGCAAGAGCTGTCCCAGGAGGAGGCAGACCCAGCCTTGTCGTTGCTGTGTCCGGTACGTGCTTTGCATATATCTATTTGGACTGCACGGAGAGCTTTAGCCACTCCGAGCAGCTCTTTGTCTGTTTCGGGGACAGCAGAAGGGGAACGCTGTCTCCAAACATAGGATTTCCCACTGGATTGTGGATGCCATCACGTTGGCATACCAGGCCGATCCACGTAACACAGTTCAGCTGGTTGTGGCGTTTCGTATAGGGACCCCTAGTGTCACTGCATCGACACAACGTTGAGTGAGTGACAGATAGGGAACGTCTAGGTTACCCTGATGGAGGGAACGAGACATTGTGTGCCTCCTGCCACAACACTGAACTACCCGCTGTGATTGCCGGGACTCTGTCTCGGCTCCTCAGCATAAACCTGAATGAGTGGTTGCACACCAGCTCCTTTTATACACATATGTCCGGGGAAGTGGCATGCAAATTTTAATTGGCCTTTTCTCAAACATCAGAGGTGTTTGGGGCTCCCAAGGGCGACCCCTAGTGTCACTTTCCCCAGCAACCCGGTCTTTCCTGTGCTCACAACTATAAAGCTTTTCATAAAAACTGACTGCTCTTTTCTGTATTTCAATAGGATCTGATACAAGAAGAGCAGCTTCAGAAAATAAAGAATGTATAAAGCATTTTTAGCCATTCTTTTTTTCTAAAGTAAAGAAGAAATTTGACGGTACATCCATCTGGTCTATATTCTTAAAACGTGATCTAACCAGCACCCCCTGTGCCTTCATTCTTTGTAGGTCAGACAAAACAGATTTTTTTTAAAAAGGGATTCAATATGTGTTTGATTTCCACTTGATTGTGCCACCTCTTGGAATTTCAGAATTTCAGCTTCTAAAACGTTTATAGATCTGATGATCTTTTGTGACATTGTGAGCATACTGTTGACATAGTTGCTTGATTTGTGTTTTACCAAACTCCCACCATTTTTGTAAAGACTGAAATTGAGCTTTTTCATTCCTAAAATTTTCCCAAAAGAATTTGAATGTATCGTTAAAATGTGCATCACTTAATAAAGTTGTGTTAAAATGTCAGTAAGCTCTTTTTGGTTTTACAGAGTTTAAAACTACTGTACATATGACTAGACTATGATCTGAAAAACCAACAGGGATTATGAAACAGTTATTAAAAATACTAAGATCTGAACGAGCCGCCTGCGAGAAGGAAAATGTGGTTCTACATGATTTCTATCCACATTTCTTTCCACACAGTTAAAGTCTCCACCTAGAAATCAATGCTCTTCACTATTGCATTTGTCTAAAGTTGCACAAAGAGTATCAAAAACACCTTTCTTTCTGTTGTTAAAGTTGGGGCATAATCACAAATAAAAACAAAGGCATGGTTCTCAAACTGGGATCGAATCTTTAAGTCTACCTTTCACAACCACTTTCATCTTAAAAGAACAAGGAGTAAAACTCCTAGCAAATTAAATGGCAACACCTCCACTAAGTGAGGTTTTATGATTTAAAAAAGAGAGACCACTCCATTCTTTAGCCCATTCAACAGCATTTGTTTCATCGCTATGTGTTTCCTGTGCAAATAAAACATCAAGTTGTTTCTGTTTCATGATTTCATATATATCGCTGCTCATTTTACACAATCTCTAGCTCCATTTACATTTAAGGATGCAATACGGATGTCACCCATGTAAAAATAAAAAAATAAACATAAACCATAAAGAAAAAACAGCCAATAAGGGCAAAATAATTAAACCATTATTCAGTTGGTTTTGGAGTTTTGTGACAATTTTCTTTCAACCAATATACCTCTTTGTGTGTGAAACTTCCCTCATTCATGAAAATCCTAGTATTTTCTACAAATCGTTTAAGATCTGGAAAATATTCAGCAATCTTCACCCCCCTCAGATTTTCTGTCAATTTTAAAAACTTCTTGATTTCATCAGTACCATATTCATGACATGTCCATACACTTTGGGAACAACCAGAAGCACTAGTACCAGAAAAATCACTCTCACTGCCAATATCATCAACATTATCATTCTCCTCTTCAATTTCTGTTTTTCTGGCTTGTTTTGACTCTGAACCCCTGTCATTCTTTTTTCTCTTTAAGGGTGCTTTGAAAATGGCCTGATATATATCCATCATTAAGTTATCACCCAGATTGACACTCTCTGAGAGGGACTCTGTGTCAGACATTAAACTGATATGGGAACTATTCATAATCTCATGACCTTCAGCAGTATTAGTATCATCATTATGTCCATTTGTAATAGAGGACTCACTAACCAAATCACCTGATTCACCTTAGACGCATCTCTGGTGACAAGTGGGATAGCCAGAGCACTCTCCCCAATATTTTCTGCTATGGCTGTGACAAGTGGGATAGCCAGAGCACTATCCCCAATATTTTCTGCTATGGCCTGATCTGTCCCTGCTGTCTGTGAACGAGGCGCTCCATCAGTTAAGCCCGTAGTGGACAGCCTGAGTTCAATTGGGGTTGGTTCAGAAAAAGTTTTTCCCTCTTTTACTTGCACATCATTCTCACCTGAGACATCTTGCTGCTTGTTTGTACCATTGTTATCTGGACAAGCACAAACTAAATGCCCAGTTTTGCCACAGCCAAAGCATTTCATCATATCAGTGGTTACAAAGACATTGTAGTCAAATTAATCAACTCTGAATTTCAAATTCAGGTTAAGTTCTGTTCTGTTATCTTTCAAGATCATGTAAGTAAATCTCCTGAAAGATACTACATGTTTAATTAGGTCAGATTTACTTCCAAAAGTTATCTTTTTCACGGGAGTAACCAACTTTCCGAAGCGTGACAGTTCTTTGGTTAACATTTTGTCTTTAATGAAAGGCGGAACATTAGACAAAGTGACTTTCTTAGCGGGGGTGGAAAGGGGAAGCACTTGGGTAAACAGACCGCAAATGACTACTCCCTCCTCCACTACCTCATTTGCGTTCTCTACTGAACTCAAGAACAAAACAATGGCGTTATTCATTTTTGACGCCGCTAAAGCACATTTATGGCCAACAACATCTCCAATGGCCAAAATGCACTCTTCCAAATTCACCGCGGACACCACTTTCACTCCGTGGCGCTGTGTCAGAGAATCTAAAGCATTCACACCCTGGCCCGCCATGCTTCCCAGTGAAACACTGGTTGCTGATGCCCGAACTAAGAGCTTTGTTTCACTACCCGATTTATAACAGATATAAAAGCTCAAATAGAAGAGAAAAGGAAAAAGTTTGAAAGAGAAACAGTTGTTTCTGCCACAGCGGGCACAACTCACTCGAACTCCCCACACGCTCCGCACCACTTGCTCAACAAATGCTCACACATGCGCAGAGAGAGAGAGAGACCACTCGTTTGTAGATAAGGCAGACAGGTAGGAATGTCAAGGGAAACCACATGTTTGTCCAACTAAAACTTTGTCACTCTAAGCTAAATTAATTAAACACATTATCTGTGAGACAGACAAGGTTCTTGTTCTAAAAGAGATAGCAAGTTACATGTTTGTAGTGTCTGAGAGTTAAGTCACAATGCCTTAACAGGAATGTGTGTGTTTTTGCACATGTCTGGGCAGGTGTGCATTTATATTGCATGCAAACTAAGTCCCTGCACCATTAAAACAAAATGGAACACATTAAAGCTGCACTATGTAAGATTGTAAGATTTTTTGGTTAAAAATGAACAAATTGCCATTTCTGATTAAGTACATAAACAATCAGTGTTCAAAACAATGTTCTTACGTTACCACGATTCATTTTGGTAAGCCTATAAAAATAATTTGTATTTTGAGCTGTCGGGTCGGATTTGGCACGAAATCGCTGGCTTATGTCATTCCTCTTTGCGTCATGACGTCATGTCCGTTAATACAGGAAGAAGTGCCGGCTATCGTGTGTTCCGGCTGAGGACGCTGTTCAGTTCAGTCAGTCACAATCATACAGTTCAGAACAGCATCGCTGCAGTCTGGATGGATATTTATCTGTTATCCATTTGGCGAAGTTGCTTACCTGCTATAATGCTTGGAATTGTATACAGTATGTTGTCTGGTAGGGGTAATGCTTTTATGAATCGAACATTACCCGTTTACCAGTCGCGATCTGTTGTCAGGGGAAGTTACTGTGCATGTTTACTAATACGTTTGACTTCTGAAACTGACTTCTTGTACATATTATTTTCATGTTTAATAAAGTATATTTTATCCCCATTATTGCTTGTTTTATGTTTTTAGTTTACAGTGTCATTAGGCCTACAGCTTCACTTGTTTTAGTCTTTTGACAAAATTGCCCTTTAAAAATAGTCAATATTTTGTCATTGTGGCATGGTGGGCGTGGTCATGTGTCGGTCTGCGGGAGAGGGAGAGCGGTAAGGCTCGTCACCTGGCCCGTAATTATCTCTAACACCTGCCTCTCATTATAGTGATGGCGGAGGGAGACCTAAAGAGCACACCAGAGCATCAGAGAGAGGAGAGAGTGACCCATAACCACGCCCCCCATGCCACAGTCAAATACTGTATATATATTCTCATCTAGACTCATCTATTTAGCCAGGCATACACCTATTTTGTCCTTCAACTCACAATTAGGCTGCTTTAGTTAGGTCTGCCGGAACCAGAAGCATACATCATGATCTATAACTCTGTATAAAATTGAATGGCATCTATGCTAATATAAATATTTTTGTTTCCCTGTCTCAGTCTTGGGATTCATATCCTGAGGTTACCAGAGCCGGCCAGATCCAGCTCCATTCCTGCTTGGTGTCAGACTCCACTGCTACGTGTCACTAAAAGATGACGACAAACTACAGCTGGTGCTAGCTAGACATCACTTAAGTTTTTTGACTTCAGAGGATGAACTGATGCCAACTCCAACTGTAAGACATCGGATACTTCATATGCCACAGCCTGAACCTTGGATTTAGGATGGAGCCCACCAAACCTCACCGAAATTACCTGCAGGTTGAACTGCGATGCACCTCGTCATTTATCTCTGCCTGCATCACCTTTGTCTATTGAATACAATAGACTACATTTGAATACATAGACTATCATTTAATTGCCAACAAAAGCCTTCATCAGCCAACTAACAAAGGGTAATGCATCTATGTGTACTTCTGCAGCTAATCCACGATGGACTTCAAAGACATTAGTCATTAATCTTAAAATTCATAAAAAATATTTTCTTTTTATCTTTAAAACACTGGACCTTAACGCTTAATTAATTTACAAATTTAAAACTATGACTTGCACTGCACAAAAATAACTAATATTGGAATTATATTCATGTTGTTTAGCCAGAGGGCAACTGGCCCCCACAGTGAGCTTGGTTTCTCCCAAGGTTATTTTTCTCCATTAACCAACATCTTATGGATAATAATATTACAGTTTAATTTTCTGTTAAAGCATGATTTTCTGTAAAGCTGCTTTGAAACGATGTGTGTTGTGAAAAGCGCTATATAAATAAAAATGACTTCACTTCATTAATTTTAGTTAATTTTACAAAAATGACAAATTTTTAGTCAAAGAAAATAATATCTTTTACTTGATGATGATGTGCAAAATGGACAAAAAAGTGTCAAACTGTAACAGACCAAACTTTAATCAAATATTCAAATATTTAGAAAAAAACATATTTCTAATGTAAACATGTATCAAACATACATACATATGTACATAGGCCTACTGTCATTGTTATGAAAAACCTGAGCTCCTTAAATAATAATGAATAGACTGAAATATTAGCTACTTTTTAGAAGTTAGCCTACTGTACTCTGAATTCTTCATGCTTTAGAGATGTATTAATTTTCTGTGAAAGGATATTACATTGTGTTTAGCGTGTTTCTTATGGAAACATTGTATTCATAACGCAAATTACGCATATTCTGTCATTTAATTAATGTTCACATGTTCATTTATTTCGTGCTGCAGATATAAGTTGTTCCATAAATGTTGTGGATATATTGATGAATCTCATGTATAAATAGGATGCGTTTGAATGAAGCATTTACCCCATTTTAAAGCGGTTAATTTGGCCCATGTTAGCAAGTTAAACTCTTGCAGCTCAAGTGGAGAAATGCCCAACACACTGGACTAATGGATTAGATGAATCCATCTAACATCTTCTTCTGTTTACAGATTATCAAGATGTTTCTTCTTCTGTATATCTTGCACTGTTAATATCTTGCAGTATAATTTCGTTTTTTCATATTTTCGTCAACAGTATGCTTTAATAAAATCATTTAATAATCTTAATGATATCCGCCTTTTTCGTCTCATCTTCGCTATCGTTGATGAAATCAAAAAACCTTTCGTCAACAAACATTTTCATCATTGACTTCATTGACAAGATTAATAATGTAAAAATAATGAAGTCTTACATTGAACTCGAATCAGCAGTATCACGAGTTTCACACCTTAAATTGATAAGTATAATACAATATGTAAGGGGGTTTAGAGGAAAGGAGGAGGCGAGAACTGGCTTGACAACTTAAATAATAATTTATTAACCAAAAAAACACAACCAAAACACACAACTGAAAACACACAGTACAGCTGTCTGTAATTCTCTCTCTCTCAAACTGTCGTCCCTGGCCGCCTTTATTCCTCGCGCACCCCATCAGGCTGACTGGGGACCGGGTGTGTCTCATTCCAGCCTGGCCCCGCCCTCCTCGGCTCTACACTCCTCCCGGCGTTGCCTCAGGCCGGGGAGCCCCCGGCATGACGTACATCCCCCCCCACCCTTCCTCTCCGGGGGGGGGTGCCTTATGCCCCGACTGCCGGCGGGTCCTCCCCGCCTTCCTCGACCTGGGAGGAAACAGGAGGAGAAAAAAAAAAAAACACAAAATGGCGAGGGAAAGGCCAACACGGAGCAACAGAGAGAGAGAGAGGAGAGAGAGAAAAAGAAACTCACCAGTTCTCTGATGCGCCGTCGCGTGGTCCTCGATCACTACTCCACCCTCTCAGGCGGACTGCAACCGCTCCTCCCCGGGCGGACCGGAGTCAAACCTCCGACCCCCAGCGGACAGAATGCCCCTCCGCGTTCCCGGCGTCCCGTGGGGACTCTCCTCCACCCCTGGCAGCGGCCCTACCACTCCAGGTGGTCGGGGAGTCGCTTCCCTCCTCCCCCCGCAGACGGCGGTCTTCTCTCGACCCCTCCGCGTTCCCGGGGGACGGCAGGGCACTCCTCCGCCCCCGGCAGCGGCTCCCTCGCTCCAGGCGGTCGGGGAGTCCCATCCCCATTCGCCTCGCGGACGGCGGCCGTTCCCCGCGTCCGGGTAGTCGGGCTACTCCGTCCCCCGTCAGACAGCAGAGGCGCTCCCCTGGGTGGACGGCAGTGTCGAGGATCCTGCGACGGGAATCCCTCCTCCTTCCCGGGTTTCGGCACCAGTGTAAGGGGGTTTAGAGGAAAGGAGGAGGCGAGAACCGGCTTGACAACTTAAATAATAATTTATTAACCAAAAAAACACAACCAAAACACACAACTGAAAACACACAGTACAGCTGTCTGTAATTCTCTCTCTCTCGAACTTTCGTCCCCGGCCGCCTTTATCCCTCGCGTGCCCCATCAGGCTGATTGGGGACCGGGTGTGTCTCATTCCAGCCCGGCCCCGCCCTCCTCGGCTCTACACAATACAAGCATTAATAGTTGATAAAACACTTGAATAATCATATTAAAATATACTGGTAACTGGTGATTATGGAGAGTCCCCTGTTCTCTATGTAAAAGTGCATTGAGTGTAGTGTCAGAAAAGTGTACAATTCATTCATTCAAAATATGTGAATAATAGTGTTGTTTATCTTCATCAAAGCAAGTAATTTTTAATTTTTATATGTTTAATCGTATAACATAATTATATCAACATGAAAATAGCAAGTTCCGGCTCTGAATATCTTCCAGTCATGATCACACACAGGCAATGTCCAGGTAAGCTCAATCATGAGATTCATCTGCCAGATCAGTAGTGTCAAAACACGACGGACGTAATGTGTTCTTCGGCAAATTTCGTGCATTTTAAATTTCAACCACAGATGTCACTAGATAGCACAAAGTTACGTAGTGCAGCTTTAACAAATGGTGAACTGTAAAATATCAAAGACTCTAAGTAGGGTTGCTTAGAACTGCAGTACAAGCAGACGAGAGGCCAGAGATAGAGAGAGAGAGAGAGAGAGAGAGAGAGAGCAAGAGAGAGGCACAATAACAGTTGCTGGGTTTCCATCCAACTATTTTTATACAAATTGTCAAAATTTGCTAAAAAGTTTATGCACTAGGCAGAGATGAATTTTCAAGAGCAGGGCTATTCAACTTCACAGCCAAGTGGGCCAGATGGAAAAAACCTCAGAGGCATGCGAGCTACTGAAAATTTCAAACGGGCCGGATTTGGCCTGCAGACCGCTAGTTGAATAGGCCTGTTCTTGAGTTTCGCATAGGTCAAAATGCGCATTAAGGTGATGGAAACATGTTATGGGTGTGCGATAGCTCGATGTGACTGCCCTTACAAATGGTTCGACCTTGGCATACAATTCTTTAATATTAGCCCTTGATATTGTATTCCCCTATTGACATTTGACTGCTCCCAGGTATACGGAGGATATTGCATTTATTCTGAGGCTTCTCCTAGCAGCATTTAATAAAACGATGTACAATCGCTCCAAAACCACAAATACATCATCGCTGCAAGTAAGAATAAAACTTCTGAATTAACTGGATTAATTAGGAATAAATAGTATTCATTAAAACTGGATTACATTACTCAACTTATCAAATCTGAAAAGATGATAAAAATACAGACTGATTTCTGTGAATTCGGAAACAGTAAGTTGAAAGTTTTTTCGCTGAAACTGGTGTGTGTTTACTGAAATTAGAAACACTGCCCCCAGTGGTCGAAGCTGGAAATGTTGCTGAACATATGCACAAGTGAGCTTCGGTTTCCATTCAAAATTTCCACAGAATGCCGCCAAAAGCAAGTTGTATTTTTAGTTGTAAATAATGTAACCCAGTCAACAGGAATGCATATTTTATTAACTCTATAGAGCGCAACAGTGACCACCCACTTTTTCATTCGTTTGGGTTCTGGAAGTATTTTCCCCATTCATTTCTTCCATAGACTTTTAATAAAATCCTTCATAAAAGAGTTGTGAGTCATGAACCAAACCAACCAGCTCTGAGATGAATCACAACATCACAAACTTTGTTTTGAGGCAAAAAATTATTTGAAAATTGGGCATAAAGACAAAGGCACAAAGCTGTGTACTTACCGTCTTTCATGAGGGCACAAACTACAATCCCATGAAGCATATGCGAATATATAAAACTCTTGATTTTAGGTTGTTGATTATAAGTCTAGAAACAATATACGTATTTTACGTTTATTGCAAAATATCCTGATATGTACAAATATCGTCATGGTTACTTGTGTAACCTCCATTCCCTGATGGAGGGAACGAGACGTTATGTCGATGTAGTGACACTAGGGGTCACTTTTGTGAGCCAGAGACACCTCTGGTCTTTGATAAAAGGCCAATGAAAATTGGCGAGTGGTATTTGCATGCCACTCCCCCAGACATATGGGTATAAAAGAAGCTGGTATGCAACCACTCATTCAGGTTTTATGCTGAGGAGCCGATATAAGGTCTGGCCATTTCAGGGTAGTTCAGCGTTGTGGCAGGAGGGACACAATGTCTCATTCCCTCCATCAGGGAACGGAGGTTACACAAGTAACCATGTGTAACACTTCTCAGTGGAAGGAGGAGGCGAGAAGCAGCTTTCCTGGTTCAGGTAAGGATTTTTATTTTCCTCTCTGCAGCAGATGTACACTCTCAGAGCTTTTATGTTGTTCTCTAAGCTAGTCTAAAACTACACAAACCACTTCACAAAATAAACTCTCAACATTGCAATAATGAACTCTTCGCTTCACACTCGGGTCTCTGGTGCCCAGGCTCTCTCTCGTCTACCTGTGGTGTGGCTCTATTTATGCCACTGTCCCCGTGCTCACTGAAATTAGAGACAGGTGTTAGACATAATTTAACTCAGGTTTAAGCGCCCTTACCGCTTTCTCTCTCTCCGGAGAGATGCTTGACCACGCCCCCGCTGCCACACCATGATGTTCCCTATCTGTCACTCACTCAACGTTGTGTCGATGTAGTGACACTAGGGGTCCCTATACGAAATGCCACAATTGGCTGAACTGTGGTACGTGAACTGGCGGTGTGTGGTGGGCAGACTACTGTGTGCCTCATAGCCAGCACACCA
This sequence comes from Myxocyprinus asiaticus, assembly GCF_019703515.2. Classification (NCBI taxonomy): domain Eukaryota; kingdom Metazoa; phylum Chordata; class Actinopteri; order Cypriniformes; family Catostomidae; genus Myxocyprinus; species Myxocyprinus asiaticus. The sequence goes on along the minus strand of NC_059357.1, from coordinate 38,589,333 downwards.
GGTCGACACGTAACCTCCCCCAACATAATTATGAGTGTCGAACAGCCCTTTGGGGACAAGTCGACTACCCAAGAGATAGAGACAGGCTTAACCCAGTTGGCCTCTTTTCCCCTTCTCTTTTTTCCACTCCCTAAAAAAGAAGGGCGATTATCCGACTGGGCCTCCAGGTCTAGTCGGGGGGGTGTCCCTCCCAAGGGGAAGACACCGCGGAGACCACACCTCGCCCAAAGAGAGGGGGGGATATTTAAGTGGAAGAATACGTCACATGGTCTTTCCAACCATGTGGAGAGTCTTCAAGGTAGATCCTACCCAATGGGGGAGGAGTTACTACAAACATGGAGACTGAGGCAGAGGGGCTCTGCCCAAGGAAGACACAGATTGCCAACAGGGAAACGAATTAGCGGAAGATATATATCGCATGGGGTTAGCCTTACAGGGAACCGCCACATGCGGAGCACCTACCCCAGAACAGGACTCTTAGTTAGTACGTGCACTGGGCCGGCAGTGAGTCTCTCCAAAAACTCGACTGCCACAGGGCTTGGAGGAAGTCAACCAGGGAACAAAGTCTGTGAACACTACTGGGAATTAATGGCACACGTCTTCAACTCAAAAGGAGGTGAAAGGCGTTATGTGCAAGCGATACACCCGGCCGGCTATCCTGGGCTTATCCGCTTGTATTGCGTGCCACTACCTGGGATGAAACCGGTTCCCCCCAGAAACCGGTTCCACCCAGCCTGCTGCTCTGCAAATGTCTGTTAGAGAGGCACCCCTGGCTAAGGCCCAGGAGGCTGCTACACCCCTGGTAGAATGGGCTCGTAGCCCTACCGGGGGCAGCATGTCCTGGGTGTGATATGCCATAGTTATGGCATCAATGAGCCAGTGGGCGATCCTCTGCTTGGAGACAGCACTTCCTTTCTGCTGTGCACCAAAGCAGACAAAGAGCTGCTCAGAGATCCTAAAGCTCTGCATTCGATCCAAATAGATGCATAAAGCATGCACCGGACACAGCAACGGCAGGGCTGGGTCTACCTCCTCTTGGGGCAGCGCTTGCAGGTTCACCACCTGGTCCCTAAAAGGGGTGGTGGGAACCTTGGGCACATAACCCAGTCGGGGTCTCAGGATCACATGAGAGTAACCCGGACCGAACTCAGGCACGTTTCGCTGACAGAGAACGCTTGCAGGTCTCCTACCCTCTTGATGGAAGTGAGCGCAGTCAGGAGGGCAGTCTTCAAGGAGAGTGCCTTAAGCTCAGCTGACTGCAAAGGCTCAAAGGGGGCTCTCTGTAGACCCTGAAGGACTACAGAGAGGTCCCATTAGGGAACGAGGCGCGGTCTGGAGGGATTCAGCCTCCTGGCACCTCTTAGGAACCTGATGATCAGGTTGTGCTTCCTTAAGGACTTACCGTCGACTGCGTCGTGGTGTGCTGCTATGGTGGCAACATACACCTTCAAGGTGGAAGGGGACAGCCTCCCTTCCAACCTCTCCTGCAGGAAGGAAAGCACTGATCCGACTGTGCATCTCTGGGGGTCGTCCCGTCGGGAAGAACACCACTTAACGAACAGATGCCACTTAAAGGCATACAGGCGCCATAGAGGGGGCCCTAGCTTGAGTGATTGTGTCTACCACCACAGGTGGGCCAGTAGAGTGCTACCAGGATGACCTGCTCCTCGTCCTCCCTGACCTTGCACAGGGTTTGTGCAAGTAAGCTCACTGGGGGAAATGCATATTTGCGTAGGCCAGGGGGCCAGCTGTGCGCCAGCGCGTCTATGCCGAGGGGAGCCTCGGTGAGGGTGTACCAGAGCGGGCAGTGGGATGATTCTTGGGAAGCAAACAGGTCCACCTGTGCCTGTCCAAATTGACTCCAAATCAGCTGGACCACTTGAGGGTGGAGTCTCCATTCTCCCCTGAGGGTAACCTGCCATGACAGTGCGTCCACTGTAGTGTTGAGGTTAGCCAGGATGTGAGTGGCTCGCAGTGACTTGAAGTGCTGCTGACTCCAGAGGAGGAGACGGCGGGCGAGAGTGACATACTACGAGAGCGCAGACTGCCTTGGCGGTTGACATATGCTACCATTGCCGTGTTGTCTGTCCGAACTAACATATACTTGCCCTGGATCAATGGCCGAAACCTCCGCAGGGCGAGCAGAATTTCCAACAACTCGAGGCAGTTGATGTGCCAATGCAGTCGCGTGCCCATTGCAAACAGCACCCCAGCCCGTTTTGGAGGTGTCTGTCATGACAATGACGCACCTGGAGACCAGTTCTAGAGGACAACCTGCCCGTAGAAATGAGAGGTCGGTCCAAGGGCTGAAATGACAATGACAGACTGGCGTGATGACCACGTGATGTGTCCCGTGGCGCCATGCCCATCTTGGGACTCGAATCTGGAGCCAGTGCTGAAGCGGTCTCGTATGCATCAACCCGAGTGGGGTGACTACCGCCGAGGATGCCATATGCCCCAGGAGTCTCTGAAAAAGTTTCAGTGGAACCGCTGTTTTCTGTTTGAAAGCCTTCAAACAGGCCAGCACCGACTGGGTGCGCTCGTTTGTAAGGCACACTGTCAAAGAGACTGAGTCCAGCTCCAAACCGAGAAAAGAGATGGTCTGAACCGGGAGGAGCTTGCTCTTTTCCCAGTTGACCCGAAGCCCTAGTCGGCTGAGGTGTGAGAGCACCAAGTCCCTGTGTGCGCACAACATGTCTCAAGAGTGAGCTAGGATTAGCCAGTCATCGAGATTGTTGAGAATGCGAATGCCCACCTCCCTTAACAGGGCAAGGGCAGCCTCTGCGACCTTCGTGGAGATGCGAGGAGACCACCCCCGGAACAGCCTGGGACGGGGGAGGAAGAGGACTGTCCTCATAACCCGTGGAGACTGCCACATCAGGGGCGGCTGTGTGCCACAGCTGGGCGCACAGGGGCGGAAAGACCACCAATGGAGCGCCAATCCTGCAAGAAAAAACCCGTGGATGATAGTCGTGATGACGACCGTGTACAGCGGGTATGTGACCCAGGGAGGAAGTAAACCGCTCTTTTGCTAAACTTTTGGGTACTGCAGCCACTTGGGCATGCGGTGAAATAAAAAAAGGCAACAAAAGATTTTCCACCCGGCCCTCCACAGGGGGATGGAGTGGTCTTCTTACCAGCTCCAGGTGTGTGGGTTCCTTCGTCCTTGGGTCGCCCATCTCAGGGGCGCTTTGATGACCTCCGTGGGTTCTTAGGCGCTGACTGTGAGACGGGTGGTGTCTGCTTCCTGTGGTGGGCTCCACACCGGGACCAGGCCGAAGGGGCGGGCTGCGGCGGAGCCGGTGCAGTCACCGCAGGGGGACGCCCTTGGCAACGAGCAGACGGGGTGCGGGATCTTGAGCCATGCCAGGGCAGGATGTGCCGGATAGCCTCCGTCTACTACTTCACTGCCGAGAACTGCTGGTCAAAGTCCTCGACGGTGTCGCCGAATAGGCCAGCCTGGGAAATGGGGCAGCAAGAAACCGTGTCTTGTCGGCCTCACCCATCTCGACCAGGTTGAGCCAAAGGTGGCGCTCCTGGACCTCTAATGTGGCCATCGTCCGCTCGAGAGACCACACCGTGACCTTCATCGTCGCTGAGTGCAGTTCCTGCATCAGATCTTGGGTGGAACTACCCTTGTGCAGTTCTTTCAATGCCTTGGCTTGGTGGACCTGCAGGAGATCCATAGCGTGCAGGGCAGAGGTGGCTTTTCCAGCAGTGCTGTAGGCTTTAGCCATCAGGGACGACGTGAGCCTACAGGGCTTGGATAGGAGCTTAGGGTGTCCGTGCCAGGTGGCAGCGCTCTGCGGGCATAGGTGCACCGCAAGCGCCTTATCCACCGAGGGAATCGCCATATATCCTCTGGCCGGCCCGCCATCGAGGGTAGTGAGAGCGGGGGAACTGCAGAATCAGGGCCGGGCAGTAAAAGGTGTCTCCCACGATTTTGTTAGCTCCTCGTGCACTTCCGGGAAGAATGGCACTGGAACAGGGCATGGCTGCTTTGAGCGGCGCTGCAAGCCCAGGAACCAATCATCAAGCCGCGAGGGTTCAGGGGAGAGCGGAGGGTTCCACTCTAACCCGACGCTTGCGGCGGCCTGGGAAAGCATGTCCGTAATTTCGGCATCAGCCTGTGACTGGGCAATCGTCCCCGAGGGGGGGAGCCCAGCTGAGGCTTCTGCGTCCGACTGGATAAGCCCGCTCTCCGATGCTGCGCTCGAGAGCTCATCATCTTCGCGGGCTCCGAACAAGAAGCCAGACTCGCCGTGAGACGAGCCGGCGAACTCATCCGGAAGCCTGACTGGGGTCCCCAAATCGGCCCAAGTGCTAGCCGCACTGGCCTCATACCCATAGGTAGAAGGACAGAGGCGGGGAGCCTTTCTTACGAAAGCAAGCCGCGACCGCAAAGTTGCCATGGTTATGTTCTCGCAATGAGAACATGAACCATCCACAAATGCTGCCTCCGTGTGGGTCACGCCCAGACACGAAAGACAGCGATCATGACCATCCGAAGTTGAGAGATAACGAGCACAACCAGGAATAACACAATCAGAAAGGCATCTTTAAAAAGACATGTCTTTAAAAAGACATTCTGTGTGTGCCGCTCTTTTAGAGAAATATACTCTTTTAGAGGGAAAAGCTCTTTCAGAAAATATACTCTCTTTGTTTTCTGCCGAAGTGCCCAGGGGCGTTCTCTGCAGTGCACCAGTGCAGAGGAGGGAGAAGCCGCTGAAATGCGCCGTCAGATCCAGCAGAGGTGAATGAACAGTATAATTCAGCTCAATGAGCATGACCGTTCGGCTCTGAAGAGAAAATCTGAATGAGTGGTTGCATACCAGCTCCTTTTATACCCGTATGTCCGGGGGAGTGGCATGCAAATACCACTCGCCAATTTTCATTGGCCTTTTATCAAAGACCAGAGGTGTCTCGGGCTCCCAAGAGTGACCCCTAGTGTCACTACATCGACACAACTTCGAGTGAGTGACAGATAGGGAAATACTGATAGTTTAAGGGTGAAAGGAGACCAACTAGATTACATCATTCACAGTGTGTCATGGGAGCGTGTGGTCGCTCCGTGTAATGTTTTGCGGATTTTGTTTGATGTGAATGAGTGGTTGCATACTCACACCCATCATCATGAAGTGCTTCAAGAGGCTCTTCATGAGGCACATCAAGACCCAGCTTCCCCCCTCACTAGACCCACTGCAGTTCGTGTATCATCCCAACCATTTAACAGACGATGCCATCGCCACCACCCTCCATCTGGCCCTCACCCACCTGGATAAAAAGGACTCATATGTTCGAATGCTGTTCATAGACTTCAGCTCAGCATTCAACACAATCATTCCTCAGCATCTGATTGGAAAGCTGAACCTGCTGGGCCTGGACACCTCCCTCTGCAACTGGATCCTGGACTTCCTGACTGGGAGACCTCAGTCAGTCCGGATCGGGAACAGCATCTCCACCGCCACCACACTGAGTACTGGGGCCCCCCAGGGCTGTGTGCTCAATCCACTGCTGTTCACCTTGCTGACTCACGACTGTGCAGCAATGCACAGCTCGAACCACATCATCAAGTTCGCCGATGACAGGACCGTGGAGGGTCTCATCAGCAAGAACAATGAGTCAGCATACAGTCTCTGAATGTGGACAAAACAAAAGAGATGGTTGTTGACTTCAGGAGAGCACAGAGTGACCACTCTCCACTGAACATCGATGGCTCCTCTGTGGAGATTGTCAAGAGCACCAAATTCCTTGGTGTTCACCTGGCGGAGAACCTCACCTGGTCCCTCAACACCAGCTCCATTACCAAGAAAGCCCAGCAGAGTCTCTACTTTCTTCGAAGGCTGAGAAAAGCACATCTCCCACCCCCCATCCTCACCACATTCTATAGAGGGACTATTGAGAGCACCTTGAGCAGCTGCATCACTGCCTGGTTTGGGACTTGCACCGTTTCGGACCGCAAAGCCCTGCTGAGGATAGTGAGGACAGCTGAGAAGATCATCGGGGTCAATCTTCCCTCCATCAAAGACATTTACACCACATGCTGCATCCACAAAGCAGCCAGCATTGTGGATTAACCCACACACCCCTCACACAAACTCTTCACCCTCCTGCTGTCTGGCAAGAGGTACCGAAGCATTCGGGCCCTCACGGCCAGACTGTGTAACAGCTTCTTCCCCCAAGCCATCAGACTCCTCAATTCTCAGAGAATGGACCAACACACACACACACACACACACACACACACCTGTGCACCATCCAACTTTTGCACATGTCCAGAGTTGCACTTAATTCATTGTCACTTTATACCTGGCTGCTACCTCAATAACTGCTATGTCCATAGAACACTATTTCATTATGTTTACATTCGGCATTTTTAGAAAGTGTCATCTTTTTGCACTACTCAGATTAGAAATGTGTACTGGTCGGTGCTGCACTGTCTCTCACTGTCTCTTACTGTGCCTATTGTCCTGTTTCCTTTTTAGTAATTATTGTACTGTCCTGTACTTTTTGCACACGTTTGCACGTGCATTTTTATGTAGGAATATGTAGGTCTTATTCAGTCTGTGTAGTCTCATGTGGTTCTGTGTTTGTCCTATGTTGGTTTATGTAGCACCATGGTCCTGGAGGAACGTTGTCTCGTTTTGCTGTGTACTGTACTAACTGTATATGGTTGAACGACAATAAAAAAACACTTGAACTTAAACTTGAACACTTCATTGGTGGATCTTTCTCTGCTGTACCATGGGTAATATAGTTGTTTACCATGAATTCCGCTATCAAACACAATTTTTAAACAATGAAGTTGAGATAACGCAGACAGATGCTTCAATGGAAGCATTTACCATCTATGAACAAACTCGTAGCTCATGGTAGGTCTGTCTACTGTGAGTGGTTTATAAGTTATCATTGAAAATCAATTCGTCTATAGGATAAATTAATGGAATTTTTACGTCTGGAACCAGACTGTTGCGCTCTATTCCCTAACCCAAACAAAAACCCAAAACCTAACCGTTAGTGGAGTACAAAATTTCATTTTAGAGGGAAAATGCAACCTTTTGTCATGGTCCGGTCACCTTGTCAGGTTTAGGTTCTACCTGATGGGACCGTGGCAGTATCGGCCTGCCTTTGTGTTTTGTGTTCCCCCTTTGTGTGAGCACACGGGTCCGGTTGTTTGGACCACTGTGCGTGCATCATCGCCATGTGCTCTACGGTGATGTCATGGTTCTGTCAACCGGTCAGGTTGGGTTTTGTCTGACGAGGACCATGACATCATCATCCCCTGTCTGTCTTGTATTTCGTGTTCGTGTTTTGTGTGGGCGCACGGGTCTGGCAGTGGTTTATCACTGTGCACGATATGCCGCCGTGTGCCCTGTGATGTCACAGTCATGGCACCTTGCCAGGTTGCGTGTTTGCCTTATGAGGACTGTGGCATCATTGTTCCCTTGTCCCTTCTGTCAAAGCATGTTTACGTTTTGCCCTTATGTGTTTCAGGGGTCACTGGCATGCTGAATCAGCATTTCCATGGGAACTCCCTTATTACAACCTTCAGCTGTGAGCGACACCTGCCCAGTGTTTGTTTCTCTTATTTAAACCCCCGCGTGTGTGATGCCCGAGGTCGGATCATTGTTTATTGCCACTGTGTGTGTTTAACTGTGCTCTTGTGCAGTAGGAGCTGGCTGCTGTTAGTTCCAGAAGAGGATTTACCTTCTGTGCTCGTTGGCCGCCGCCCTCCCCAGTTTGGTGTTAAAGTTGTTAAGGAGGAGAATTCCTCAGATTTCTGCCTGCATCTCGGGGGAGGATCAAGTTTGCCTGGGCTTGTTTGATTTGAGTTTGAAAAGGAACTGTTTTGTGTTTGATTAATAAATCCAACTGATTGAACTTTCCCTCTGCTCTTGGGTCCGGTCTTCCCATACACTGACACCTTTGAATTGTAGTCATCATTATTAACCGTATACTGATTGAATGAGATTACTTCCTGGCATCTGCAGGACAGTATCTCATGTCTTTGAGGCTGCAATAGTGCCATAGGAAAACCCTTACAAAAATAGAGAGTTCTGGCAAACTTGCCACAAACTTGCCGCAAATCCGCCTTCATTATCTTCACATACAAATGAGCTTTGCAGCAAAATCTTCATTGTGGCCAAAGGTTTGCTGCAGGTTCACCACTACCGGTGAAGAGCTGCAAACTTCTGGGAAACATTTGTGGCGAATTATAAGATAATTTGCATGTGAAAATAATGAGAAAGAAATTTGCAGCAAGTTTGCAGCAAGTTTGTCAGAACTCTAGATTTTTTGTAACGGAAAGTAAATACACTTAAATTGACACAAACATGTCTGATGGGAGATGGCACTTGCTAGTAATTTGGCAGAATGTAGTCGACTTTTTGTAGCAACATGTCGACTTTCCATTGTACTAGTCATCACAAACTTACAGACTAGCATCAGTCCAGTGGCATTTATCTATTATAGAGGAATGAATGTGTTCCTTTCCCCATATTTAAGAAGGCTCAGATGCAGAGGGCACAGCTGTGTTGCTTTTGTTCACATAGTGGGTGGTTTTGTTGGGTAACACTAATGTATATGTTAGAATGGCATGGAATCTGTCAAAAGCAAGTGTTTCTGGAGTGCCTGCACAATGACATGTGCTTGAAAGATTACAACCTTTCTCCACAAACAGCTGGAGCGGCATCAAGGACTGGACAAACTCTACAGGGGTGTGGACACAGTCATTACAGCTGTTATCACCACCCTGGGGCTGTTTATATATGTGTGCACTCATGCGTCCGGCAGACAGCTCAAATGATAGCAACTCTGTAAAATGGTTTGTGTTATACGTCACTAAATGAGTAAAGAAAAGGTTGTTATACAAGCACTTACAGGCAACTGAAAGCTATTAGTGCCAGCTATAAAAGGTCATCATAGAGTGAGGTTTCAGTGCTGTCTGGCTGGCCTATTTGAGGAAAAGCAGAGATTGATTTTACATTGTCTTGCAGTGCCACTTTTGACTATTGACATGAAGTCTGGTACACTTTGCAGGTTATGCTTATGCCAGTAAATGGCCAACTGAATGACGTGTGAAGCAAAAAAATTAAATAAAGTAATGTTAGGTTTTAAGGTGGGTTCATCTAAAATTAGGGCTGTCTATTGATTAAAATATTTAGTTGAAATAGTTACAAGCCATGCCGATTCACTATTCAAATTGATTACAATTTAAATAGAGTTTGGCATATATAAATATCTGCAAAAAAATAATTCAATATATAATAATCAAAATAATTATTAATATAATACATATAATAATTTAGATAATTCAAAGACCATTACATTGTTGTTTAATGTGAGTAAAGCACTGATTAGACAATACAAAAGAGGCTTTAGAAGTCAATAATACATTGTTTTATTTCCATTATTATTGAACGTAAGCCTTTCACTGGCCCACAGTCCACAGAGATCCGTTTTATAATACAGTTCAACAATCTGTCCTACATAGATAGATTTGTTCGAACAGGATGTGTTATTGCATTCTGTCCACGCTATTTTCGTTGGTCTATGAACACAAGCGTCAGATGGATATGGAGCATCTCTAGCCATAAACGCCAAATTGTTAGGATACTATTTCAAATAAAATGCAGTTTGAAACTTAAAAAAACATGACTGGATACCTGAACTCTGCTCTATCCAGCTGTCTTTCAGCAGCTCTTGGTTTGTTGTCTGTACAGCTGGAGTTGCGCTGACTGCTCCCTGCTGACTGTGATTCGCAAAAACATAAAAGTGGTACTTTAAGCTTGAACTGATCCACTGGTAGGGAAATTCATTGTTGCAGAATTTCCAAATGGTGCATGATTAATTGCGTAATTTTTTTAAACATATTTTTATTTTATATTTCTATGTAAATAATCATATGGAATTAATGTATTAATGTTTCATTTATATGCACCAATATTAAAATATCAGCAATATTGCTTCTGTGCACATTTTTGAGTGACTGACGAAGCACTGAAAATGAAACATTGAGTGAAAATCGGAGCATTTGATTTTTGAAATCGACAATTTGAACTGATTGATGAAACCAAATCGAACTAACAACAAAAGATTTTTACAACTGAAATTTAAATCACAGAGGCTATTTAAATCTCTGCTAACACTCTAATATGTGCAAAAAACAAAAATACTATATATATATATATATATATATTGTAATTTTGAGTTTGTGATTTTGCAAAGCTCATGCCATTTTTGCACACACTATGCATCAAGCAGACTGTGAACGGCACGTTGGAGTGTCGTCAAAGGCTGAGTTGACATATTGACAAATGAGAGACACTGACAGAAAAATACAAAGAGACAATACTGCTACCTGACAACATCTCCTGTAATTATGTCTGTCTGTAGTTCACAGGGAGGACAGAATGATAATTTGGAATGCTAGGGTTGTTTTCCACAGGTGTGTGATGGGAGCGCAGAAGAATTCACTTGGCCCTGAGGGGGAAAGCAGACCTTCCCAGACAAGGCCAGGGATCATATTTCCTGCAAGTGCTCACCTGCATACATCCTGAAGCATGGATTAATGGGAAATTCTCCAAAAGCACAGCAATGGGAGGTATATGAGGACGGTTAACTAAACAAAAGCTCTGTTTATACAGTGACACACTGTGATCCAGTGCAGATCAGCTGGAAAAAAGCAAACTCCAGTTAAACAAGGGGGCGTTGAAAGGGAGGGTGAGCTGTCACTGGAAGGCAGAAGGGGATTTTGTAATAGACAAGTCATTCCACTCTTTCACTATTTCTTCTGTACTCTGTTTCACTTTCTCTTTTACTGGATAGACTTTCAGCATTCAGTTTTAGACTTTCTCTGTCATAAAAACAAAGTGAATTCCGAGGTTAACCAACTGAAAACCGGTTAGTATTAGCATCATCCAGGAATAGTTCATTCAAAAATGAAAACTCTGTCATCATTTACTCACAACACAAATATATATATATATATATATATATATATATATATATATATATATATATATATATATATATATATATATTCTGACTGCTCTTTTCCATGTAACATTAGTGCTGGGACTGGGTCTGTCAAGTTCCAAAAGGACAAAAACGCACCATAGAAGCACCTAAAAACATATGTATTATTTGAGCTGAAAAGTTGTTTAAATAGTCATTTTTGTGCCGGACGACTGTTTAAAGCAGATTAACTTCTAGCTATTTGTCACCGACATTGAGACATCATGTCAATGAAGTTGTAAAACTGGATATAGCTTTACACAAAAAAGGTTAGGAAGTGATTTTATCACACTGAAATCCTGTTAGCATGCATATTATTTACGTCTTGTGGCTATACTTTTAAAACAGTGAGTATTTTAACATTTACGGATTGGCCCCATTGACTTCCATTGTAAGTGCCACAAATGCTGTCAATTGAGCTTAACTTGTATTGAACCTGGAATATTCCATTACATTTTGGTACTGTATGGCTTCAGAAGACTTTGAACATAGTTCATATGGACCAATTTTATGATACTTTATGGTGCTTCTTTTTTTATTTTAAAGCTTGACAGCCTCAGTTCCCATTCACTTTCATTATATGTAAAAGATCAGATATTTTTCCAAAATGCAACTTTTGTGTTTCACGGAAGAAATTCATACATGTATGGAATGAGATGAGAGTGAATAAATGTTAACAGAATTATACATTTTGTGTAAACTGCTCCTCTTAACAACAATGTTTGGAAACGTTTTTGAGAGTACATACAATGATCAAAATATTTTATGCATGTGAAAGCCACTAATAGCCAAAGATGGTGACTACCTGTCACAATACAAAGTTCTGTCTCAGAGGAATGCCACAGAAAAAAGACACACTTCCCTCGAGAGGACTGGCCGTACTTCACACCTGCATTAAATTAAAAAAGGACACACACACAAAGACAGAGCTGAACTTGTTCTGTTCTTATGTGTGCACTAACTCTTGGAAAACGCATGTAAACAACTTGACTATGAATGGTTTACGCACAAAAAGAGGGAATGAGATGTTCAAACTTCCCTGAGATAACAAATCCTTGTTTACTTTCTCTCATTTTCCCCCAACAGACACTTTATCGCTTTATCAACATCTGCTGGGAAGCTGCAAAGTCATTCTCTTGAGCTTATGAGGAATCTAGAAACTTTGTTGAATCACGCTGTTCCTTTCATCAAAATGGCAATCTCCAGCCAGTCAGACTGTATCACACTGCGCGCCTGCTCTTAAAGCTGATTGGCCCTGTGGAACGAAGGTCTAGAAAGTATTAGATTTAGAAACAAGTAAAAGAGCAGGAGAGGGGGATGAAAGGAAGAGATGGCGTTTAATCTAATTCCTTATAATGGTGCTTTAAAGGAGTTTCTCATAGCTCTCAGGTTGCTATATGTGGGTGGGGAGGTGGGGGGGGAGGGGGAGTGGCGGTTGTTGGTGATGGGCTAATTCTTAAGGGAACAGTTCACCCAAAAATCTAAATTATGTCCTCATTTAATCACCCTTATGTCATTCCAACCCAGTATTATTTCACAAAGAGAACCTGATCTCATGAAAATGATGTGACTGTAGCAACATTTTTGCCAAATGATATTACGGGTTCCTTAGATGTATCGCACCAGTTCTGAGGTAAAAAGTGCACTGTGTGGACCTACCTCCCTACCCTAAAGCAAATGTGACATGAAAAACACAATTACTGAAGAAACCACGTCATTTTGTGATGCTTTTATGACCCTTTCAGCTCACATGTCAACTTGCATGCTCTTCAGAAGCTTGTAAATGTAGTTAGTCATGTAGCGCAGACATTAAATGTATCACCTTATAGTCATGCACTATAGTAAAAATGTTTAGAAGGTAGCATTGTGTGAGGAACAGAGTGAAAAGTAAGTGTTTATGAACTGATAATCTGCTGTTCTACCTTTGATTTACTCGTGATAATGTCCGAGCTGCTGTTTTCCAGACAATGAAAGTGGATGGGGATTTATACTGTTAAGCTCCAAAAAGTACAAAAAGAATCATTTGTGAGGAACAAACCAAAATGTAAGATGTTATTCACTGATAATCTTCACTTCTGTCATATCTCTCTGTGACGAGGAGGAGGGCAGGGCCGGGCCATGAGTGCCGCCCTCCTCCTCGTCACAGTGTCTTTTTAAGTTTTCATTAAACATTATTTTGACTGTTTAGCTGGGCTCCGCCCTCCTCCTCGTCATACTCTCAAATCTCATTTGTGGTTGCAAACTGTGTGTGAAAACTTGCTGTGTTGCATTTAGTAACATGACATGCAAGAACCAATGGCATTTGGAGTGAATTACGTCAAACCTGATGTGACTCATCTAAAGGCCTTTTCCATTTTGTCCATTTGACTTGACTTAAACAATACTTGGAATAGATTATAAAAGCATTTAAGAAAGCATGTAATAAGGGGCCTGAGTAGCTCAGCGAGTAAAGACGCTGCCCACCACCCCTAGAGTCGTGAGCTCGAATCCAGGGCGTGCTGAGTGACTCCAGCCAGGTCTCCTAAGCAACCAAATTGGCCTGGTTGCTAGAAAGGGTAGAGTCACATGGGGTAACCTCCTTGTGGTCGCCATAATGTGGTTCTCGCTCTCGGTGGGGCGTGTGGTGTGTTGTGTGTCGATGCCACAAAGAATAGCGTGAAGCCTCCACATGCGCTATGTCTCCGCAGTAATGCAGTCAACAAGCCATGTGATAAGATGCGCGGATTGATGGTCTCAGACGTGGAGGCAACTGAGGTTTGTCCTCTGCCAGCTGGACTGAGGCGAATCACTACGCCACCACGAGAACTTAGAGCGCAATGGGAATTGGGCATTCCAAATTGGGGAGAAAAAGGGGAGAAAAAAAAACAAGAAAAGAAAAAGAAAGCATGTAATAGAGTGGTGGTCAACTGATGGATTATGCCTATACTAATATCTAGAGAGCAGGATGGCCAGTGGCCGATATAAATGCAGATAAACATAATACAATTTAACAACAGCAAATCAGATTTACACAAAATTTCTAAAGTGAAACAAACACTTACTTTACTCAAACTTGCATAAACTTGAAAAGAAAAAAACCCTGAAAACAAAGTGTTAACTATCCATTGACAAATCTACTGATAGATTTTGTAACTGACAGAAGGGAAAGTTAACTAACTGTAATATGGCAGCCCCCATAATGCACTTTTTAATGAAACCACAATCAATTCAATGTGTGACACACGGCATGTTCAGTGTGTCTAAGTGTATAACTATGGTGTGTGAGAGAGTGTTTTGGTGGTAAGTCCAAGACTGGGGATATGTGTTGTTATTGGACTGTTGTTCTCTCGAGTCTGGTGAGAGCTGAAGTTAGCATGTGGGGATCGCCTTTCACATGTTCCACCCGAACCCCAGAGAGAAGGACGCCCTCCTACCAAAAGCCTTTTCTAACCACAGGCAAGAGAACAGACAGAAAAGAAGGAATTATGTTTCCCTCTCCTTAAATACGAGGAGTCCTCTTTGATTCTGCAAGATAATAGTGATTATACTTCAATTACACACTATAGCACAATTCATTTAGCTGAGTATCAGGAAGGTAAAGAAAAAAAAAAATCTCTCAGTCTCTCTGGACCCTGTTACCCTGTGAAACGTTACCCCTAAGAACGTTACCCTTCTTATCTACAGTAACTTAATTGAGTTGTTCACCTTAAAATTAAAACTCTACCACCATTACTCACCCTCATATAATTCCAAACCCATATTAATTGCTTTCTTCTGAGGAACACAAAATATATATATATATATATATATATATATATATATATATATATATATATATATATATATATTTTTTTTTTTAAGAATGTTTACATCAGGGCTCTACTTTCTTGCAGAGGCCAGATTTAAACTTGAAGATAAAAAAGATAAAAACTTGAATGGGGCCACATTTTTTTTCCATATAGATATTTGCTAGCACTTTCATTGTAAGAAAAATATTAACATAAAAAAAAAATTAAACACCCTTAATACTATGCATTTATTTACATTAAAATAGTATATTTTTAACATTATATTTAATGGTATATTTACTAAAACAATTTTTAGGTCTGACCATATGTCTATTCTAAAGATCTGGCTGAAGAACAAACAAGACTTCACACTTTCAACTAACAAATAGGTTTTGATCAACTTAACACATGAATACATTTCAATTGAATTTTCTTATTGAAAAAAGAGAACATTTCTATTCCTTTTTCTCTATTATCCTCCCATTTAGAGAGGGAAAAATTAGACCTGTAAAATCTGTACACAGTTCAGGAGCCAGATACTGTATGTGTGGAGATAATCATTGGTGAATGGAGAACAAACTGATTTGATGATGTTCAGGATTGAGAATGCTTACAACTGTATATAGAAGCAAACACTGTCAGGACCAAAGCATGTATGCAGGTTCAGTGGTGCTTTACGTTATCACTTTTTACATGCACAACAGACCCCAAATACTGTAGATGAGACACGCACATTTAACACATGGGTATCCACCTTTTTCCTGATTTCCTGTTTCGATTTTCTGGTCTCAAGTGTTTTCACCTACATCGGTGTATATTCTTAGCTGGTAAAGTATTACATTTGAGAAATTGTCAAAAACATGTGGCTCTATAGTGCTAATACTTCACAGAGTTGAGATGACCGTTTTTTAAAAAATTTTTATAGTCCCTCATCTGAGTATGTAGATGACATGAAGTGATGGTCTGAGGTTAGTAACACTGATATCATTAACTACTTTGAGTTGTTATGACAGCCAACGACTACACGAGTTGAGCGTGAAATTAATTTTTACTCCAAATAACACTTAAATGGTTGTTGTTCTCCGTCTCTCGTCACTCGTTTCGGTTAGTTTTACATTGCATTTCGAGACCAGAAACAGAAAACATGCAACTAGAATTATCAAGTGGTTGCGCACAAAACTGTGGATAGGGAGAATAAAAACAAACTTTACTGTGAATTTTCTTTGAAGGTTTGCTTTTCATCATCAATTTATTTTTTGTTGACTAAGATGTGCATATGAGCTGAAGATTTGTAGATTTGACTGGACTCTGCAGCAGCTATACAATTTACATAAATACATTTGGTTGAAAAGATGTGATCAATTATGCTCACCTAAACAGTGCTGGTCCATGTTTTGCAAAGCAGTGTACTGAACTATGGACAGAGAAGCTTTAATGTGCCTGCTCCAGTCTGGAGAGCTGACGACCGCTAAAGACGTTTGCACACCAAATGGGAATTTTCGTGGCGATTAACATTTTGAATAGAAACAACAGATCCCTATGAAGCAAATTCACACCTGGAGCGAACTTTCTCGCGCCGACAAAGTGAGGGGTTTTTTTTTACAGTGAAGGCCTAAACGCCAAATAATGCGAGTATGCTAAATTAATTACAGAAGAATGGCCCTTTCACATTAAAAGCGAGGCGAATGATCGCTGTTAGCACATTCACACCTTTACGATATGCGGCTAGCAATTTTACCCCAGTACGGTAGGTAGTGCAAAGGACCTTTCAGCTGGTTTGCCTTTCGAAGAAGAAATTGACAATAAACAACCATGGAATTACAATCTGAAAGACAAGCAAGCGAGTTCTCTAGCAAGATGATCCAAAATATTAAATGCATCTCTAAACAGCTTTCGGTGCTTTAGCGCCACCAGTTGCGCTAGTTTTGGTAACTGCTAACATGTAATTTAAAGCTCATATTTTAATGGACAGAGCATATCATTGCCAGGTGAAGAAAAAAACTGACACACTCACCTTAAAAAAAAAAAAAACCTCACTTTGCCCCTGACAAAAAAATATGAACTTTGGATCATGTGTCAAGAACTACTGCAGTTACCAAAACAATAGTAACTGGTGGCACTTAAGTACAGGAAGCTGTTTTGACCAAACACTGAAATCACTCGAGGAAGAAATCCTGAGCCAGAACTGAGGATGTGTAGGGCAGACCAGCTGAAAGGTGCTTTGTGCCACCTACCGTACCAGGGTAAAATTGCTTGTCGATTGGCACCACCTAATGTAAAGGCATGTATGTGTTAACTGATCATTTGGCTCACTTTTAATGTAAAAGAGACATTAAAAGTTTCACACTATCACATCGCATCTGGTGTAAAAAGGCATGAATTCTGTTGCACGCGCAGCTGAGCATTGTTAAACTCACTGCAGTTGGAGGGCTGGATAAAGATCATTGGCAGGCCAGATTAAGCCCGTGGGCCACCAGTTGACTAGCCCTGATTTACACTGTTCTTTTCCACACATCCAAAATACTATTAATTACATGATTAATTAATTGAATTAATCACAATTAATCCATAATTCATAATAATTAATTCTGTATGTAAAATAATCAGTACATATGACTTTTAGATAGACAAAAATTCTGATCAAAAAGTCTAAACACATTTTCCCTAATTTCTTCTGTGTTTTCTGTTCGTGGAGACTGCCACACTATATTTAGTATGAGTCTATTTCAGATTTCCCTGCACCTAAACAGCACAAAAAAATGAATCAAACTGTGGTTGGTCGTACTATATGTCACACTATATCTGACGGTCTCTTCCTGTCTAAGTAGGTAGTTTTTGGCCTGAATATGCTGCAAAGTGGCCAGACTTTATCGTGACAGTCAAAAGTCTGATTGTGCCAGACCTTTTCCAAACCTTGTTCCTGGTAGAGAGTAGCATGAACAACTAGGAGTTCTGGCTAACAAGTACCCTCATTATTAACCCCAGTAAAGTCTTATTCCATGTAACTATTTATTCATTGTAAGCTAATGAGCACTGTTTGGATGTAACTAACCTACATTCTCAGTATCATGTCAGTATTTCAGTTGCTTAATCATAAGGTAGCTTTTACAGTAACAAGCAACCTTTGCCAATGAGTAGAGGAGTAGTGTGATAAAATGCTTTACAGCCAAGCAAGCTGAGAAAATAATAAAATATGCTCTCCTAGATTGTCCTCTCTCTGATACAGTATGATACATTGAGAAGTCTTGTTCACTTTAGTGCATTGGTTTTGGCATTTGTTCGGATGGTTTATGTAAATCAAGAAGTTCAAAAGAATGATTCACCGATCAAATCCCTGTGCAGGGATCTCACTATGAATTCGGCAGCATTAGGTCAAAAGTTCTTCAGCTGAAATCGGTCGATGCTTACCGAAATTTAAACTACTCTCCCATTGGACAAAGCTGGAAGTGTTGTTGAACATATGCGCACATGTGAGCTCCAGTTTCTGGGTGAAATGTCCACAAAGTTGCACCAAAACAGAGTTGTATTTTTAGTTGTAAATTATGAAATATACTCAACAGAAATGCATATTTTAATAACCATATGCCAAAACCCAGGGCTAGTCAACTTTGGAAAGCTCAGGGGCTGCATAGCTGGATCCCTGTAGCATTGAGGGCCTATTTATATGTGTAGTGTAGATAGTGAATTGGTGGGTTTTTGTTAAATGTGAGCCAAAATCATCACAATTAAAAGAACCAAAGACTTAAACTACTTCAGTCTGTGTGCATTGAATTTATTTAATACACGAGTTTCACAATTTGAGTTGAATTACTGAAATAAATGAACTTTTCCACGACATTCTAATTTATTGAGATGCATCTGTATATATATATATATATATATATATATATATATATATATATATATATATATACTGCCTGGCCAAAAAAAAAAAAAAAGAAAAAAAAAAAAGTGGATTTAAATAAGCAGATACTTAAGAACCTATTATTGGATCATTTTTGCAGTGATTAATATGTTTCCGCTGTCAACAATACTTTTAACCCTAACAGATGCAGTGTGTAGCTTCTCATTTCTTAAACAACCATGTCAGAAGATGGATCCCTTGGTCGTGGAAAAGATGTTACTGTGAACATTACTCAGAAGGGGCAAATTACTGACCTGCATCAAGCAAAGAAAACAACTAAGGAGATTGCTGAAATCAATGGAATTGGGTTAAGAACTGTCCAATGGATTATTAAAACTTGGAAACCATCGGCTTCGTGGAAGAAATGTGGCCAGAAAAAAACTTGAATGATCGGAGATCACTAAAACGCTTGGACTCGACAGTTGAACTCACAGCTATGTTTCAGGAGTTCACCTGCCCATATAATCATTGAGTGGTAAAGGTTAAACGTATGTGGCTTGCTGTCCACAAAGGAGGTGCTCGAGGAAGAAGCTCAGCTCGAGCTCTAAATTGACCCCCCAAGGGACTACTTAATACAGTAAATGGAGGAAGCTATAGGGCAAGAACTCTTAGAAGATTGAGGATGGAGGTGGAGAGGTGGAGGAATGCTGGAAAGACTGCCACTAGAGTGAGGTAAGTGGTGGCTTATATACTGTGCAGCCTGCAGGTTGATTGGCTGATTAGATGAGCAAGCTCCTGCTGAAATTCAGTTTAAGAACTCCATTTCAGGAGTTCGCCTGCTAATATAATCTTTGAGTGGTAAAGGGTAAAAGTATGTGGCTTGCTGTCCACAAAGGAGGTGCTTGAGGAAGAGGCTCAGCTCGAGCTTTAAATTGACCCCCCAAAAAGATACTTACAAGCACATGGAAAGATCATAAGTGCTTTTAGATTAATATTTATAGAATATTATCTCCTTAGACGTGTATGCAATCATGACAAATAATGCTGTAGTAGGACAGTCTAAGCGCAATGTTTAACCTCCCCAAAATTTGTGAAAGAAATACCAAATCAAAGGCTAACGGAAGAGCTAAATCTTGGTAAACTGCACCGAAGCAGCCGACTTGTGGAGGCGGCCTCGCACAAGGGCCTGCTCCAGGTGGAAGTTTTTTCAGACAAAGGACCTTTGTCTTAGTGCAGCAATGTAGCCAGCTTGTGGAGGAAGCCTCACGTAAGGCCCTGCTCTGTGTGGTAGGTTTAGACAAAGGACTTTTTTGCAGCCAAAGGGGGCTGTACCATGGACATATTGCACAGAAGCATCCAGTTTGCAGAGGCAGCCTCACACAAGGCCTTGCTCTGGGTGGAAGGTTTTGACAAAGGACTTTTATGCAGCAAAATGGCGCTGTACCATGGAAATATTGCACAGAAGCAACCAGTTTGCGGAGGCAGCATCACACAAGGGTCCACTCTGGATGGAAGAGGCAGGAAAATATGGGTTATATAAATGAACAGGAGAGGATGGGAACCATATCTGTAATGCTCATTACAGCTAGTGTAAAGCAAAGACTAAGGGCTTCAGCAGAAGCATTGTAAAATACTGCTGCAGGAGTAGAGTAAAGTGGGCCTCCTGCGGGAGCAGAGTTAAAGTGATGCTATGACATAGCCCTGTGGGGCTAAGTAGGTGGCAGAATCAAAATCCCTTGGAAGGTGGTGGTAAAGTCTTGGAAAGGTGCCTATAGACAAAGTGGAAGAAAACCTGCATACAATCCTGTGAAAGAAATGTAAATGGACACTTGCAGACACCTGCTGGATATAATATTGGTGCCCATGAGGATTGCGCAGTTGCAGGAGTTCCCTATCTGTCACTCACTGAAGCCGAAACACCTCTGATCTTTTGAAAAAAGGCCAATGAGAATTGGCAGTGGAATTTGCATGCCACTCCCCCGGACATATGGGTATAAAAGGAGCTGGTATGCAACCATTCATTCAGATTTTCTCTTCGGAGCTGAGAGAGATCATTCACCTCTCTCTGCTGGATCTTATGGCGCATTTCAGCGGCTTCTCCCCCTCTGCATCTGTGGTTTGCAGAGAACGCCCCTGTGCACTACGGCAGAACATTTAAAAGAGTATATTCTAAAAGAGTATATTTTCTTTCTGAAAGAGTGGCACACACGGAGCGTCTTTTTAAAGATGCGTCTTTTTAAAGATGCCTTTCCATTTGTGTGTTATTCCTGGTTGCGGTCATTATCTTTCCGCTTCCGACAGCCACGATCACTTTCTTACATGTCTGGGTGCTGCCCACACATTGTGAATGGATCATGTCCTCATTGCGAGAACATGACCATGGCAATGTTGCGGTCGCGGCTTGCATCCATAAGAAAGCAAACCACCCCAGCGGCTCCCCGTCTCAGTCCTTCTACCTATGGGTATGAGGCCGTGCTGGTTAATGGGACCACCTCCGCCGGGTATCCCCCCACGGACCTCCCATTCCCCAGCATGCTCGCTTGCCCCGATCATGTGCTCGGACGAGATTGCCGGCTCATATCAGGGCGGGGTCGACATTACGTCTGGTGCCCCAGAAGATGATGAGTTATCAAGCGCAGCATTGGAGAGCGGGCACGTCCGGTCAGTCTCAGGCCGACGCGGAAATGACGGACATGCTTTCCCGGGCGGCCGCGAGCATCGGGCTAGAGTTGAACCCTCCACTCTCCCCTGAACCCTCACGGCTCGACGATTGGTTCCTGGGCTCCTGGGCACCTGTTCCTTTCTTCCCGGAAGTGCATGAAGAGCTGACAAGGTCGTGGGAGGCACCTTTTACTGCCCGGTCCCGATCTTTCAGCTCCCCCACTCTCACTACCCTCGATGGTGGAGCAGCCAGGGGGTATTCGGTGATCCCCCAGGTGGAAAAGACGCTCGTGGTGCACTTGTGTCTGCAGAGCGCTGCTACCTGGCATGGGCGCCCGAAGCTCCCATCCAAGGCCTGTAGGTTTATGTCATCTCTGACGGCTAAGGCCTACGGTGCTGCTGGACAAGCCACCTCCACCCTGCACACCATGGTTCTTCTGCAGGTACACCAAGCCAATGCACTAAAAGAACTGCACGAGGATAGTTCTGACCCGGGATTGATGCAGGAACTGCGCTCGGTGACCGACCTCGCTCTCCAGGCAATGAAGGTCACAGTGCGGTCTCTCGGGCAGGTGATGTCCACTCTCGTGGTCCAGGAGTGCCACCTCTGGCTCAACTTGGTAGAGATGTGAGAGGCCGACAAGGCACGGTTCCTTGACGGCTCCATCTCCCAGGTTGGCCTGTTTGGCGACACCGTCGAGGACTTTGCCCAGCAGTTCTCGATGGTGAAGAAGCAGACGGAGGCTATAAAGCACATCCTGCCCCAGCGTGGCTCAAGATCCTGCACTCCGTCACTAAGGGTGTCTCCTGGCCCTGGCCTGCAGCCCATCGCAGCAAGCAGATGCCCCCCGTCTCACGGCTGGCCGCCAAGAATCCGAGGAAGGCTTCGAAGCGCCCCTGAGACGGGTGACCCAGGGGCAGGGAGACCCATCTCTCTGTTGCTGGTGCACAGGCCACTCCATCCCCCGGTGGAGGGCCGGGAGGAGAATCTTTTGTTTCTTTTTTCGCTGCATGCCCCAGAGGCTGCAGTACCCAAAGGTTCGGCAGAAGAGCAGTTTCCTTGTTTCCTGGGTCACATGTCCGGTGTGCATGGCCGTCATCATGACCGCCGTCCACCATTCTATTTTGGCAGGTTTGGTGCTCCAGTGACAGACCCCCCGCCCCTGGGCGCCCAGCTGTGGCATGAATACCCCCACACGGGATTAGTGCCAATGGACCTCGGGGACAAGACTCCTCCTCCCCCCTCCTCAGCCAATCTCATGGTGGGTGACAGGAGCCAGGTAAGTGCTTCGATGTCCGACTCAGCATGGCCATGGGGCTCGAGTCCCCTCGATGTGGCACCTCGTGGAGGCAGCCCTTGCCCCACTAAGGGAAGTGGGCATCCGCATTCTCAACTATCTCGACGACTGGCTGATCTTAACTCACTTTGTTGCTATGTGCACACAGGGACCTCATGCTTCGACACCTCAGCCAACTGGGGTTTCAGGTCAACTGGGAAAAGAGCAAGCTCTCCCCGGTTCAGAGCATCTCTTTTCTCGGTCTGGAGTTGGACTCGGTCTCGATGACAGTGCATCTCACGAACGAACATGCTCAGTCGGTGCTGAACTGTTTGAAGGCATTCAGATGGAGGACAGCAGTTCCACTGAAACTTTTTTCAGAGGCTCCTGGGGCATATGGCATCCTCAGCGATGTCCACACTGCTCGGGTTGATGCATATGAGACTGCTTCAGCACTGGCTTCAGACTCGAGTCCCGAGATGGGCATGGCGCTGCGGGACACATCGCATGGCCATCACGCTGATTTGTCACCGCTTCTTCAGCCCTTGGACTGACCTGGCATTTCTACGGGCAGGGGTTCCCCTAGAGCACGTCTCCAGATGTGTCGTGGTTACAACAGATGCCTCCAAGACGGGCTGGGGTGCCGTATGCAATGGGCCCATAGCTGCGTTGGCACACTGACTGCCTAGAGTTGTTGGCAATACTGCTCGCCTTGCGGAGGTTTCGGCCATTGATCCATTGCATGTCACAACTCGCCCACCATCTCATCCTCTGGAGTCAGCAGCACCTCAAGTCGCTACGAGCCACTCACATCCCGGGCGACCTCAACACCGCAGCGGATGCGCTGTCACGTCAGGTTACCCTCAGGGGAGAGTGGATACTCCACCCTCAGGTGGTCCAGCTGATTTGGAGTCGATTCGGTTGAGCACAGGTAGACCTGTTTGCTTCCCAGGAATCCTCCCACTGCCCACTTTGGTACGCCCTGACCGAGGCACCTCTCGGTATAGACGCGTTGGCACACAGCTGGCCCCCTGGACTATGCAAGTATGCGTTTCCCCCAGTGAGCCTACTTGCACAGACCCTGTGCCAGGCCAGGGAGGAAGGGGAGCAAGTCATCCTAGTAGCACCCTACTGGCCCACCCAGACATGGTTCTCGGATCTCACACTCCTCGCGACAGGTTCCTGAGAGGCGCTAGGAGGTTGATCCCCTCTAGACCGTGCCTCGTTCCCCCGTGGGTCCTCTCTGTAGTCCTTCAGGGTCTACAGAGAGCTCCCTTTAAGCCCTTGTAGTCAGCTGAGCATAAGGCACTCTCTTTCAAGACTGCCCTCCTGACTGCACTCACTTCCATCAAGAGGGTAGGGGACCTGCAAGCGTTCTCTGTCAGTGAATCGTGCCTGGATTTCGGTCTGGGTTACTCTCACATGATCCTGAGACCCCGACCAGGCTATGTGCCCAAGGTTCCCACGACCCCTTTTAGGGATCAGGTGGTGAACCTGCAAGTGCTGCCCCAGGAGGAGGCAGACCCAGCCTTGGTGTTGCTGTGTCCGGTGAGAGCTTTACGCATCTATTTGAATCACACGCAGAGCCTTAGAAGCTCCAAGCAGATCTTTGTCTGCTTTGGTGGACAGCGGAAAGGAAGCGCTGTCTCCAAACAGATAATCGCCCACTGGGTCATTGATGCCATTGCTATAGCATATCAAGCACAGGACATGCCACCCCCTGTGGGGTTATAAGCCCACCCTACCAGGAGTGTGGCGGCCTCCTGGGCCCTGGCCAGTGGCGCCTCTTTGGCAGACATCTGCAGAGCAGTGGGCTGGGCAACACCCAACACCTTTGTGAGGTTCTACAATCTCCGGGTTGAGTCGGTTTCATCCCGTGTAGTGGCAGGCACAAGCAGGTAAGTTCCGGGACAGCTGGCCGGGTGTACCGCTTGCGCATAGCGCCTTTCCCCTCCCTTGAGGGGAAGACGTGCGCTCTTGACTCCCAGTAGTGTTCACAGACTGTGATCCCTGGATGATTTCCTCCTTAGCCCTGTGGCAGTCGAGTTTGCAGACAAACTCACTGCCGGCTCAGTAAGTGTGCTGTAAGGCCCTGTACTGAGGTAGGTGCTCCGCATGAGGTGGTTCCCCATAGGTAACCCCATGTGTTATATGCTTCCATAAAATCGTTTCCCTCTTGGTAAACTACGTCTTCCTTGAGCAGAGGGCCCTCTGCTCCGGTCGCCATGCTTGTAGAAACTCCTCCCCCCTTGGGTAGGACCTACTATGCGACTCTCCACATGACATACTCCTGACAAGACTTGGTAAGACCATGTGATGTATTTCCACTTGCAGTACGCCCTCCCTTTCTCTGGGCGGGGTGTGGTCTCCGTGGAGTCTTCCCCTTGGGAGTGACACCCCCCCGACGTGGACACTTGCGGATCCCAGTCCGTTAACAAAATTCCACTCTTTTTGGGGAGAAAAAAGAGGGAAAGAGGCCTCGGCTGGGCTAGCCTGTCCCTATAGTTAGGCAGTCGACTTGTTCCTGATGGACCGTTCGATGCTCATAAGAGCATTGGTGGAGGTTACGTGACGGCCTGGTGCGCTGGCTATGAGGCACACAGCAGTCTGCCCGTCACACACCACCAGTTCATGCAACACAGTTCAGCTAGTTGTGGTGTTTTATATAGGAACTCCTAGTTTCACTACATCGACACAACGTCGAGTGAGTGACAGATAGGGAACGTCATGGTTACTTTCGTAACCTCCATTCCCTGATGGAGGGAACGAGACATTGTGTCCCTCTTGCCACAACACTGAACTACCCGCTGAAATGTCCGGGACCTTGTCTCAGCTCCTCAGCACAAAACCTGAATGAGTGGTTGCATACCAGCTCCTTTTATACCCGTATATCCGGGGGAGTGGCATGCAAATTCCACTCGCCAATTCTCATTGGCCTTTTTTCAAAAGATCAGAGGTGTTTCGGGCTCCCAAGAGTGACTCCTAGTGTCACTACATCGACACAACGTCTCGTTCCCTCCATCAGGGAATGGAGGTTACGAAAGTAACCATGACGTTTCCTGTATAAAAGACAAATTAGTCATATGAAGGTGAACCTATTGGAGTTATCACAAATCTGTGAAATATGGAACATTTAGGAACAATAATGTGAGTGACAGGATAAAAGTATTTGGCAATAAAAGAGCTGCAGCTCTGAACTTCTCAATAAAGTTATACTAATACCTTACTTACCTAATACTAAGTGTTACTGCCCCCGACCACGAGCACATACTGTATCTGGTGAATGGGGCAAAATTAACAAATTTCATTGATAACTTGAAATAATTGTAATGCTGTTAAACTAATATAGAGGCACTTATATTTTGACTATCATACAGTATGCAGAAAATGAACTGTATGTAGAAACTTGAGTAATGAAGCAATGGATGGTACTTCTCCTTTAGGAAAACAGTGGATGTAGACATATGAAGTCAAGAAACACTTTGTGATTTGATGTGCAATAGCAGTGACTGGCAGAATGCCAGGAGCTTCATCTCAGTGTAATGGATGTAATCAGATGCCATACACAGAAGAACTTATGCATAATGGCATGCATGAAAATTTGAACCTGATTCCCATTGGGGAGAACATTCAGGCATGCAAACACTGTGATAAACAGACCAACATTTGTGAACCAAAACTCAGTCACCGGCCTGGCACAGCCGCCATGCTGTGGAGCACACGATCACCTAGAATGATCGCGTGAACTGAGTAATCTACAGTGGTAACATGAAATACTGCATTGAGAAGCAAAATTGATGCAGTATGAGGGATATGATGAACGGATCATTTAGAAGATTGACTGCAGAGGCCTGAAATCCCATCCACTACCGGCTGTACAGTACTGACAACTTCCTGGGAATACAGCTTTAGGAATAATTTAATGTGAGCAACACAATAAAATTATTTAAGAATAAAAAGATCTGCAGCTCTGTACTGCATTCCGAAATGCAGGAGAAATGGTCAAGCTGGGAATTACAGATTTAGAAACTATTATGTGAGCAACAGCATAAAATTATCTAAGAATAAAAAGAGCTGCAGCTCTGCTCTGCATACGGATATGCAGGACAAATGGATTTGCGTCAAATATTGAATGGATTGACTTGCATGAGGAGTTTTCTCTGGAGCTATGAGAGAGCGAGAGACAGCTGAAGCGCAGTAATTAAGCTGAGTGGAACCACCTGTGCGGTAGAACAACTGAAGCACTGGAGTGCGTGGAAATAAACTGCCTCCTTAAATTGAAGCTGCAATTGGAAAGAGAGTTAGAACACAACAGTTAAAATTGCTCTATATAAAAATAGAGAGCTGCTGTGGCAGCGTCTGTTGAATAACGTGATTATTTGTGATGGAGGAGCTTATCTGAAGAGGGCAAGTGCTTTGCAACAGAGTTGCATCCAGGTCTCTCACTGGGAGCTTATCTGAAGAGGGCAAGTGCTTTGCAACAGAGTTGCATCCAGGTCTCTCACTGCATAGATCTGTTGCAGAAAGTGCATAGTAGGTCATCTGTCGCATGTATCTGACATGGGTAAGTGGGCGGGACCAAATGCTGGAAAGACTGTCGCTAGAGTGAGGTAAGTGGCGGCTAATATACTGTGCAGCCTGCAGGTTGATTGGCTGATTAGCTGAGCAAGCTCCTCCCGAACTTCAGTTTAAGAACTCCATTTAATAGTGAAAGTAAGAGCATTTCCACGTGCACAATGCAACAAGAACTTACAGGATTGGGACTAAACAACTGTGTGGCCACAAGAAAGTCACATGTTAGTAAGGCTAATCTGAAAAAAATGACTTCAATTTGCTAGGGAGCATAAAGATTGGACTGTGGAGCAATGGAAAAAGGTCATGTGGTCTGATGAGTCCAGATTTACCCTATTCCAAAGTGATGGGTGTGTCAGGGTAAGAAGAGAAGTGCATGAAGCGATGCACCCGTCATGCATAGTACCCACTGTACAAGCCTCTGGAGGCAGTGTTATGATCTGGGGTTGCTTCAGTTGGTCAGGTCTAGGCTCAGCAATGTTATACAGCAATAAAATGAAGTCAGCTGAGTACCTGAATGTACTGAATGACCAGGTTATCCCATCAATGGATTTTTTCTTCCCTGACAGCACGGACATATTCCAGGATGACAATGCCAAGATTCATCGGGCTCAAATTATGAAAGAGTGGTTCAGGGAGCATGAGGAATCATTTTCACACATGAATTGGCCACCACAGAGTCCTGACCTTAACCTCATTGAAAGTCATTGGGATGTACTGGAGAAGACTTTACGGAGTGGTTCTACTCTCCCATCATCAATACAAGATCTCAGCCAAAAATTAATGCAACTCTGTATGGAAATAAATGTTGCGAAGTTGCATAAGGTTGTTGAAACAATGCCACAACGAATGCACGCCGTAATCAAAGCTAAGGCGGTCCAACAAAATATTAGAATATGCGACCTTTTTTTTGGCCATGCAGTCTATATATATATATATATATATATATATATATATATATATATATATACATACCCTATAAATTATGGCTATAACAAGTCAATTTTCTTATGGGTTGGTTTTAATATTTTAAAAAGAGCCTCTTTATATAACATTCACTGCAATATAAAAAACAGAGATGACCAGTTCTATTTTCACTGTCAAAGACAATGGCAACTAATAAACACCATGACATGCATTTAAAAACACGAGAAATAAATCCAATATTTACTCCAAAACTGCTCCAGTGAGAAGTCTCTTTAGCGTTGCCTTCAGGGAAGTAATGCAGATCATTAATAAGCATTAGCGTGAAGGCGTCTTAACGCCGTTATTGCAGGATAAACAATTTTTTTCTGTTATGACTGTTATCATGACAAGCATATTTCTCTGTTGAGCTATTTAAACGCTAATAAGTGACTCTCAAGTGAGAATGAGAGAGTGCATTGTTGAGTGACAGACTGTTTCTATGAACATGTGTACAGACATAAAATCAGTTATGCTCAGATATTCTTTGTTGTTTAATTCATTCTTTGCATCCTTTTGCAGTTTACTACTGTAAAAACTCTTGAAAATGGACACCTCACAAATTAATACACATTTGATATTGATAAATACATTTTTGATGATCATCACAAATAGTGCTGCCCTATCCCAAACCCCAAACCTAAACCGTCAGTGGAGTAAAAATGTAATATTAGAGGGAAATGCAGCCTCCGTATCATGTTTTTTATTGTTTAGGTGAAGGCGATTACTTCCTGGTTTCCATGGAACCAGAACCTGCGTCTCTGTGGTAGCTTGCGCAATGTGCTATCAGTAGCGCCGAAAAGGTGTGCTGTAGTAAAGACACCTCCACTTAAATCTCTGCACTCTTAAAGGCACCTCCACTTAAAAGGGCACCTTTACATTTGTGAAGGGTACCTTTAGATTTGTGACCAAAAGGGGCAGGGGCTTGCGCCCCTGTAGCCCCCGTTCAGTGCACGTCAGTGAGTAGCAACATGTTGACTTTTAAAAGAATATTTTGACTGTAGCTTCACTTGTTTAAATCTTTAAGACGCTTGTAACTTGGGAAGCTACAATTTTAAAGAAGCTTCCCCAACAATGCTATTGAGGTGGACAGAGCAACAGTAGCAAATAGAAATGTTATCCAGATGGAGTCAAAGTGAGTGATGCGAGGGGATGGGATTTAAAAGATGGATTCTTTCTCCCCACGATCACTGGTGCAGCACTGGAGTAGCGAATGCTGGTTTACACAGACCCCAAACACGGGCAGATACTTATACTATTCTGCTTTCTGAACAGCATCAGGGCTGTGGTGTGTTTACACTATGGTCTGTGTCACTCCAGTACTGTTGTGTTTATGGCATCTCTTTCTCTCTGTGTCTCTGTTCGGCTCAAGGACAGGAAGTGCATACCAAAGTCATTCGATATCTTTGGAAAATGTATCATATGGCCACATGCAATGCACAGTTCCCATTCACTCCATCCCACCTGCATGACTCTGTCTGAATACTCACTCTTTATTTCATCTCTGACTATATCGTATGCATTGTTACACTTTCAACACCTCCAAATTACGTGCACACACCTGTATCCTGTGTGAAAGCCACTGTAACATTGGCATCAGTGGCTGTGAATGTACGTCATGTACGAATTCTTATAGTCTGAGTCTTCTGGGGTTTAACCACTGGGTGACAAAAGTTACCTAAGGGATATAAAGAAGTCTTTCTCCAGGGTGTGCTTGAGGACGTATTCAAATTGGAGGACTGGAGACATTTGTACAATAAAACTGACAATTTCAAGGAGCTGGTATTTGACACACAAATGTACATTTCAGTCTACCCTTGCAATCTTTATATAATGATTGAGTAACCACAAATGTGCGATTTGGTCTATCTTGACCATTACTGAGAAAACTAACAGGAAGTATGCAATAAACAGCATCCATTGTGGCTTTAGCAACAGTCTGGGCACTAATTTCTTACTAGAAATTTCTTGAATTTCTGCATTATAAGAGAGAAGACTCTTGATATATAATGATAAGAGAGAAAAACTAATTAATACAAAATAAAATAATTGCTCAAAATAACTCACAAACAAGTTTAAAACTCATTGGTCTTAACTCTCAGACAGCAAAGCATTGATGTTGATGATATACAATATCGGTCAAAAGTTTTGAAACACTTGACTGAAATGTTTCTCATGATCTTAAAAATCTTTTGATCTGAAGGCGTATGCTTAAATGTTTGAAATTAGTTTTGTAGACAAAAATATAATTGTGCCACCATATTAATTTATTTCATTATAAAACTAAAATGTAATAATGATAAAAAAAAAAAAAAGGTTTTGAAATTGATGACTTGGACCAAATAATAAAGAAAAGCAGCCGATAAGTGCCCAACATAGATGGGAACTCCTTCAATACTGTTTAAAAAGCAGCCCAGGGTGATACCTCAAGACGTTGGTTGAGAAAATGTCAAGAGTACATGTCTGCAAATTCTAGGTAAAGGGTGACTACTTTAAAGATGCTAAAATATAACACAGTTTTGATTTATTTTGGATTTTGTTTAGTCACAACATAATTCCCATATTTCCATTTATGTTATTCCATAGTTTTGATGACTTTAATATTATTCTAAATGTGAAGAAAAAAAAAAGTGTTTCACAACTTTTGACCGGTAGTGTATACAGTGTATATATATACATTATGAATACTGTATATTTATTTTCTACTCCTTGAAAGTGTTATTAGGGTCCAAGCACTGAAAGTGCGGAGACCCTATTGTTCTTCTAAGGATTACTATTATTATTCTTTTTTCAAGGTTTTCGGTACTTTTGGGTACTTAACATACGTGAAAACTCTTGAAATTTTGCAGCACCCCCATTTTCACCTACAGTCACCAAAATTGGTAAATATATAGTTCTCATAAAGCCAAATAATTTCACACTTACAGTCATTAGCTTGCTCAACAGGAAGTTAGCCAGTTTGGATTTTCTGAAAATCATAGGCTCTGAACTTTTAAATACTTCTCCTAGGGGATTCATGTGACTGGCACCAAATTTGTGCAACATCATGCCAAGACAGTGTAGATGCTAAATTGCGAACAGATTTTTGATATTTGAACGGTGTAGCCATGGCGAAGCAAAACATTTATGCCGGAAAATGTGAAACAGGAAGTGCCTTATATCTTCTGTGTGCATTGTGTGATTTTGATGAAAATTCAGCTGTATGTTTGGTAATGAGGGCTGATCACATTGATGCGGCTATTATGGGTCACGGTCATAGTGCCACCAACTGGCAG
Source organism: Myxocyprinus asiaticus (assembly GCF_019703515.2). Classification (NCBI taxonomy): domain Eukaryota; kingdom Metazoa; phylum Chordata; class Actinopteri; order Cypriniformes; family Catostomidae; genus Myxocyprinus; species Myxocyprinus asiaticus. The sequence goes on along the minus strand of NC_059357.1, from coordinate 38,557,958 downwards.
CAGGAAGTATGGCACTTTGAACAGACTTTGAAATAGCCCTCTTATGTTTACATGAATTGCTTCAAAATTCTTATGAATAATGTCAAAACACTGCTAATGTAAACTGTAAAGGAATATTTGATATCTTAAATACTGTTAAATACTAAATACTGGCAACACATTCATTGTTATTATTCCTTTCTTCCCATATTTGGATGTTTTTGAGGCACTTGGCATGCTTAATATTTCATGAAAGTTTGCACACCTTTCAGAGTCATTGGCCATTAGGTCTTGTCAAATGTTCACACATGGACCCCCTTTAAGATGGGTGTGTAAGACGGCCCCTGTAGCAACCCCATTTTCACTTACAATCACCAAACTTGATACATAAATAGTTCTCATCAAGCTGGACAACTTTCATAATTATAGTCATTAGGTCCACTCAACAGGAAGTCAGCCATTTTGGATTTTTTGAATATTGCAGCCTCTGAACTTTGAAATACTCCTCCTAGGTTATTCATGAGATTGTCACCACATTTAGACAACAATATGCCAAGACATTGAAGATGCTAAATTGTGAACAGATTTTGATATATTGAACAGTGTTGCCATGGTGAGGCATTAACTTAATGGTGAAAATGGGAAACAGGAAGAGTTTCATATCTTCTACATGAGATGTATGTTTAGTCTGGGGGCTAATCGCATGGATTTGACTATGTTGGGTCATGGTCATAGCGCCACCACCTGGCAGCAGAAAGTGTGGCTCTTACAACAGACTTGTGCCCATCATCGCTGCTTGTGGCTATATTTAAAATTATGCTTTTTATAAATTTTTTGTTTGTGGGTGAATTTTGGAAAAATTTTGCCAAATTACAACACAGGGCATTTAGGTTTTCAGAATTTCATTTTTGTTTTTTACTATAAATTCTCCTCCCTGCCCTTTCACTTTTCTCACTTTTTGATTTTGTCAATTCACATTCTTTGTGCATATCACTACCTACTGGGCAGGGAGGAGAATTTATAGTAGAAAATGACTTAAATATTGATCTGTTTCTCACCCACACCTATCATATCTCTTCTGAAGATATGGATTTAACCCCTGGAGTCGTATGGATTACTTTTATACTGCTTTTATATGCTTTTTTGGAGTTTCAAAGTTCTGATCACCATTCACTTGCATTGTATGGACCTACAGAGCTGAAATATTCTTCTAAAAATCTTTGTTTGTGTTCAGCTGAAGAAAGAAAGTCATACACATCTGGGATGGCATGAGGGTGAGTAAATGATGATAGAATGTTCATTTTTGGGTGAACATATATTGGGCTCTTAATTGTTACTCTGTTATGTTCTAAAGGTTCATGAGACTTAAATCAGTGCAATTATTGACGGTTACTGACTGACTGACACATTCACAACAGAGTTTTCTTGTTACAAATGGTACTTTAAAATAGTTTTGTCTTTGTTTTTGTTATTTACTAAAATATTTGTTAATTGAATCAGAATTGGAACTGGAATCATTACATTCCATATACAGTAATTCCCATTCCAACAGTACCATTTGTACTTGACAAATAGAAGGCAAATTTTGGCTCCGTCTATTTTCAGGAACCCCTGTATGATGCTAATTTGCATTATATCTGCTGATGTCTACGGATTTAACAAAGTAGATTATCAAAGGAGAACTCATAGCCCCACATGTACAGTACCACACACTGTACAGACAGTGAGAGAAGAGAGTGACACTGAATGAGAGAGAGAGAGAGAGAGAGAGAGAGAGAGAGAGAAAGAAGAGTGAGGGTGTGTGTGTGAGAGAGAGTATAGGGGATGGGCCAGATAGTGACACAATCTTGTGTCTGTGTTTTCTCGCTGGACCAGAGAAGATGCAGTGAATCTGTAAATGAAGCTTGCTACTCTTGGCGCCTCCTGCTCTATAAGTATGTGTGTTTGTGTATTTGTGTGTGTGTGTGTGTGTGTGCACCAGAGAGAGAGAGAAAGACACAGGCTCCTTTCAGAGGTAGACTACTGATCAGAGGAAGTTCATCAGATGTTCTGACAGAGACGCTCTCTCCATGCTTCAGCTCCCAAAAACAACACTGTGCTATCTGCCCCCATATACACTCCAACATAAACACACATACACACACACGTTAGCAATACTGTATGTGCCATGCACAAACACTAGATAATTTGATGCCTAGACAAGCAGAAATAGCTCACTGTGTGATTTCACAACACCTCTTATCAGTGATGCTCCCTATGTGTCTAGCGTTGTGCACATTGACGCCAAGATTAATCAATTACTCATACATGACACAATATCAGTAATAAGCTAGGATTCCAGTCTAAAAATAGCTAAAGTATTTGTTACGTGTGTAATATGGCTCAGATTGTCATGGTATTGGACAGTTACCTGAACAACCAACCGATGAGGTTAAGAGCTGACTGTAGACTAAGTGCACATGCAACAAGCTTGAGTTGTTGAGTTTCACATGTTCTGCTCTGCTCTTCAATAAATATATAATATACAGTACTCTATCTCCGTGTTGCCTGCCTTTCTGACGCAGACCTTTTCCATCAGCACCTGGGGCCTCAGCTGATGTAATGCTGATCAAGTAAACAGATGTGACTAAGAGGTTTGCTATCATCACAAAGCAATGAATCAACAACTTCCTCTCATTAAGCACTTTATATCTACAGTACAGCTAAGAAAACACAAGTATAAAGTGTTCCTGGTTATGAAATCATGACCTGGTTTGACAAATCTGGATGATTGTGGTTCAGTGTCCTGGTCATGAATTACAGCTGTGGTCCTCAATATGGTTTGTGACCCCAAAAACATTTTCTTAATGGAAATAATCAAATGCAACTAACTTATAATTGTGCATTTCATATAAAAAGGCTTAACAACTTTTTTAAAGCTAGAATCAGTTCAAATATATACTGTATATTGAATATATGAATAGCTAAGGAAGAGTTCAAATATATACTGTATATAGAATATATGAATAGCTAAGCAAGCAAAAGATGGCCTGATTTCCAAAAGGCTTCAAGTTAAAGATGACACATTTCTTTAATATTTTAAGCAATTTTACTTTTTTATATTCATCTTTTACAGTTTCAAAATAACAAAAAAGGAAAAGGGCCCGAAGCATAAGTTTGGGCACCCTGCATGGTCAGTACTTAGTAACACCCCCTGGCAAGTATCACAGCTTGTAAAAGCTTTTTGTAGCCAGCTAAGTGTCTTTCAATTTTTGTTTGGGGGGATTTTCGCCCATTCTTCCTTGCAAAAGGCTTCTAGTTCTGTGAGATTCTTGGGCCGTCTTGCATGCACTGCTCTTTTGAGGTCTATCCACAGATTTTCGATGATGTTTATTTTGGGGGACTGTGAGGGCCATGGCAAAACCTTCAGCTTGCGCCTCTTGAGGTAGTCCATTGTGGATTTTGAGGTGTATCCCCGTGCTTAACAATTGGAGAGGTGTTCTTTTCATAAAATTCTGCACCCTTTTTTCTCCAAACATACCTTTGCTCATTGCGGCCAAAAAGTTATATTTTAACTTCATCAGTCCGCAGGACTTGTTTCCAAAATGCATCAGGCTTGTTTAGATGTTCATTTGCAAACTTCTGATGCTGAAATTTGTGGTGAGGATGCAGGAAAGGTTTTCTTCTCATGACTCTTCCATGAAGGTCATATTTGTGCAGGTGTCGCTGCACAGTAGAACAGTGCACCACTACTCCAGAGTCTGCTAAATCTTCCTTAAGGTCTTTTGCAGTCAAACAGGGGTTTTGATTTGCCTTTCTAGCAATCCTACGAGGAGTTCTCTCTTGGTTTCTTGGCCCTTCCAGACCTCAACTTGAACTCCACCGTTCCTGTTAACTGCCATTTCTTAATTACATTATGAACTGAGGAAACACTTCCTGAAAACGCTTTGCTATCTTTTTATAGCCTTCTCCTGCTTTGTTAGGCATCAGTTATTTTAATTTTCAGAGTGCTAAGCAGCTGCTTAGAGGAGCCCATGGCTGCTGATTGTTGGGACAAGATTTAAGGAGTCAGAGTATGTATAAAGCTTTGAAATTTGCATCAACTGGCCTTTCCAAACGATGATTGTGAACAAGCCATAGCCCTAACAAGCTAATTAAGGTCCTTGGTAAAAGTTATCTGAGAGCTCAAGTCTCTTGGGGTGCCCAAACTTTTGCATGGTGCTCCTTTCCCTTTTTTCACTCTAAAATTGTACAAAATAAAAAATAATACACTAATATTTTTCTTAAAATGTTGAAAAGAATGTTTCATTTTTAACTTTATGCCTTTTGGAGATCAGTTCATCTTCTACTCACTTAACTATTCATAGCAACAGAAATTTTGACCAGGTGTGCTCAAAATTTTGCATGCCACTGTATATATATATATATATATATATATATATATATATATATATATATATATATATATATATATATATTTAAGCAATATGCTGCTGCAGTGGCCCTCAACGACTTCCGCCCCATTGCTCTTACTCCCATCATCACTATGTGTTTTGAGAAGCTGGTCCACTCCCAACTGAAAACATGCCTGTCCCCAACACTGGACCCATATCAGTTCGCCTACAAATCCAACAGGTCAACTGAGGATGCTATCGCCTCAGCTCTTCACTCTGCCCTGACTCACTTGGACAAAAACAACACATATATCAGGATGCTATTCATTGATTTCAGTTCTGCCTTCAATACTATGATCCCATCCAAGCTGATCTCCAAGCTCACTGATCTTGGCATCAGCCCCTCCCTCTGCAACTGGACCTTGGACTTTCTCACTAACAGACCATAGTCTGTTAGGATCAGCAACCACAACTCCTCCACCCTCACTTTGAACACTGGTGCACCACAAGGCTGTGTGCTGAGTCCAATCCTCTACTCCCTCTTCATCCATAACTGCATACCTGAGCATGGCTCCAACTACATAATCAAGTTTGCAGATGACACCACGGTGGTAGGCCTGATCAGCGGCAATGATGAGACGGCCTACAGGGAAGAGGTACAGAACCTGGCAGTGTGGTGTGCCAACAACAATCTCACACTCAATACCCAGAAGACCTAGGAGCTGATTGTGGACTACCGGCGGGCTAGGAAGGGCCACACATACACCCCAATCTACATTGATGGGGACGAAGTGGAGCGTGTTATTTGCTTCAAGTTCCTGGGTGTCCATATCTCTGAAGATCTTTCCTGGACCTACAACAGCTCCACTCTGATCAAAAAGGCGCAACAGCGCCTTACTTCCTTAGGAAGCTAAGGAAAGCTCACCTGTCCCCCCACATCCTGCTGAACTTTTACTGCTGCTCTACTGAAAGTATCCTAACAAACTGCATCACAGTGTGGTATGGCAACTGCACTGTCTCAGACCAGAAGGCCCTCCAGCGGGTGGTGAAAACTGCCCAATACATCACTGGTGCTAAGCTACCCTCCATCAAAGACATTCACCACAAATGCTGCCTAAGGAGGATGAGAAGCATTATCAAAGACACCTCTCACCCCAACCATGGTCTGTTTACTCTTCTCTCATCTGGGAGATGCTATAGGAGTCTTCGCTGTCGCACAAGCAGACTCGGAAACAGTTTCTTTCCCTCAGCTGTCAACCTACTGAACTCTAAACTCAGGCGCTGAACACTACATCCCACTCGGACTACATATATATATATATATATATATATATATATATATATATATATATATATATATATATTTTTTTTTTTTTTAATTTTTTAATTTTTTAAATTTTTTTTTTGCACATTCCCTTGCACATTTCTTTGCACATAATTTCTACCTATTGTTGCCGCTTGCACTGTTATGGTCACCAGCCATATATATATATATATATATTTACATATTTATACTTCATTCTGTACCTCATAAAGCACCTTCAGTGTTTATACTTCTTCATTTGCACATTGTACTGTATTCATAGACATTTGCATTGAGCTGGTCTCTGCTTCTCTACCTCATAACTTTGCACTCCATAAAAAACTTTATTGTATATATTCATATATATTTATATATTTATTTTAGATATATTTACATATTGCTATTTGCACTTCTGGTTAGATGCTAACTGCATTTCATTGGCTTTGTACCTATACTAATCTAATATCACACGAGAAAGAGTGCGATATGGCCCTACATCAGGCCTCAGGCTGAGTGCCGTAGGTAATCACAGCAGTGCTGATTTAGGGCCATATAGCACAGTTGTGAGTGTGATATTGCTTGTATACAACATTTCAATGAACAAGTAAATTTAAAAAAATTAGGAAAAACTGAGTACAGCCATAAAAAACACTGTAGAGCCGAGGAGGGTGGGGCCGGGCTGGAATGAGACACACCCAGTCCCCAATCAGCCTGATGAGGCGCGCGAGGGATAAAGGCGGCCGGGGACGACAGTTCGAGAGAGAGAGAGAGAATTGCAGGCAGCTGTACTGTGTGGTTTTTGGTTGTGTGTTTGTTTAAGTTGTTTATTAAATAATTATTTAAGTTGTCAAGCCGGTTCTCGCCTCCTCCTTTCCACTGAACCCCCTTACAAACACATTTGTGCATGGAACTACATTCTTACACGATGGATAAGAATCTGCCGTTGCTGGTTCAAACCAAATGATGCATCCAAGCCTTTTAAAAACATCACTTCAGAACCATTAGTATCACAGCTTGGGCTGTTTCTAACATGTTATTGGAGAAACAAGGATGTGTGTGTGTGAGAGAGAGAGAGAAAGAGAGAGAGAGAGAGAGAGAGAGAGATGGAGCATGTGCGATCACCTGTTGATGATGCTGAAGTCTGTTAGTCAGCTTTCTGAAGATAATGTCATTTTGGTGAAATTCATCCCATTTTCTCAGTGGAAAAATAGCCGTCTAAGCAGGGGTATTCCTCCCTATTTCACAGTAGCTGGTGTGCAAGAGACTTTCCCTATAGAAACTGCAATCTACTCCGCCATTTTGAACAGTATTTTCTCTCCAATGTGGAAAGTCCGGTAAGAGGTAAGCGCCTTGAATTTGTGTAATTAATTAGTCTGTGTTTCTCAGCTGTGATGAGCCTTAATGCTGTAGTTGTAAAATTATCATAATATGTTATCAGAGATTTAGGAAACATGATAAGTTGAAATACTGGCTTCCCTATCTGTCACTCACTCGACGTTGTGTCAATGTAGTGACACTAGGGGTCAAACTTGGGAGCCCCAATCACCTCTGATATTTGAGAAAAGGCCAATGAAAATTGGCGAGTAGAATTTGCTTGTCACTTCCCCGGACATATGGGTATAAAAGGAGCCGGCTTGTATTCACTCATTCAGATTTGTTCTTCGGAGCCGATCAGTGTGAAAGCTAAATTCCACTGGCGTTCCTTTCACCTCTACAAGTGCTAGGCTGTTGGATATACGGCACATTTTACAGCGGGTTCTCCCTTCTCACACAGATAAGTGCAGAGAACGCCACTGGGCACTTCAGCAGACACACTAAAAGAGTTTACTTTCTCTAAAAGAATAAGCACTGGTGGAAAGTGTTTTATAAAGATGCCTTTCCGTTTATGTGCAATTCCTGGGTGCGGTCGCTATCTTTCTGCTTCTGATGGCCACGATCACTGTCTCACATGTATGGGTCGTAGTCACGCTGAGACAGCGTTCGTTGATGTTCTCACTCCAGTCGCTCCCTGCCCTGGTCCTTCTGCTTACATGCACAAGGATATGGCGGCTAGCACTGGGGTGATTTGGAGGTTTCAATGGGAGCATTTCTGCTGGGTGAATCCCCACGGACCTCCCATTCCCCAGCACGCTCGTTTCCACCGGTTGAGTTCATGGATGGGTGAGGCGGCTCGCCCCCGGGTGAGTTTAATGTCTCATTCGGGGCTTGAGAACAAGACGAGGTATCGATCACAGCATTGGAGAGCGGGATTTTACAGTCTGATGCCGAGGACTCGACCGGGCTCCCACCGTCTTGTGAGATCATCCAGTCAGAGGCCGACGCAGAGCTGACGGCCATGCTTGCCCTCCAGCCTGCCCTGAGCGTTCGTGGCTGGATGATTGGTTCCTGGGCTCAGAGCACCGTGCACAGCCACGCTCTGCCCCAGTTCCTTTCTTCCCGAAGGTGCATGAGGAGCTCACGAAATCGTGGCGGGCAACTTTTACTGCATTGTCCCATTTTGTGAGTTCCTCCACTCTCACTACCCTAGATGGCAGGGTGACCAGGGGGTACACGGAGGTTCCTCAGGTGGAGCAGGCGATTGTGGTGCAGCTGTGCCCGCAAAACGCTGCCACCTGGTGGAATTGTCCTAGGTTCCTGTCCAAGGCCTGTAAATTCATGTCATCCCAGCATTGAAAAAGCTGCATGAGCGTAGTCCTGACTCGGGAGTGATGCAGGAGCTGCGCTCAGCAACCGACGAAGGTCATGGTGCGGGCTCTCGGGCAGGCGATGTCCACTATGGTGGTCCAGGAGTGCCACCTATGGCTCAACCTTGCAGAGATGAGGGATGCCGACAAGGTTCGCTTTCTAGATGCCCCCATCTCTCAAGGTGGTCTGTTCGGCGACACTGTAGAGGACTTTTCCCAGCAGTTCTTGGCAGTTAAGAAGCAGCCGGAGGCCATCCAGCACATCCTGCCTTGGCGTGATTCCACCTACAGGCCGCAGAGATCATGCACCCCATCTGCTCGTCACCAAGGGTGTCAACCTATGGCAGCTACACCGGCTCTGCCACAGCCTGAGCTGATGGCTCAGCCCCAGCATAGAGCCTCCTGCAGGAAGATGATCCCCCCATCACGGCCCGGCGCAAAGAACCCCAGGAGGACTTCGAAGCATTCCTGAGATGGGCAACCCATGGGTGACAGCTGATTTGGAGTCGATTTGGCGAAGCACAGGTAGACCTGTTTGCTTCCCAGGACTCCTCCCACTGCCCGCTGTGGTACTCCCTGACCGAGGCTCTGCTCGGCATGGATGCGTTGGCACACAGCTGGCCCCGGGGCATGTGCAAATATGCATTTCCCCCAGTGAGCCTCCTTGCACAGACTCTGTGCAGAGTCAGGGAGGACCAAGAACAAGTCGTGTTGGTGGCACCGTACTGGCCCACCCAGACTTGGTTCTCGGAGCTCACGCTCTTCACGACAGCCCCTCCCTGGCAAATTCCCCTGAGGAAAGACCTCCTTTCTCAGGGATGGGGCACGATTTGGCACCCATGCCCAGACCTCTGGAACCTTTATGTCTGGCCCCTGGATGGGACATGGTAGACTTAAGTGGGCTACCACCGGCGGTGGTAGACACTATCACTCAGGCCAGATCTCCCTCTACGACGCAGCTGTATGCCTTGAAGTAGCGTCTGTTCACAAATTGGTGTTCTTCCCGAGGTGAAGACCCACAGAGATGCACAGTCAGGTCGGTGCTTTCCTTCCTGCAGGAGAGGTTGGAGGAGAGGCTGTCCCCCACCTTAAAAGTATATGTGGCCGCTATAGTGGCACACCATGATGCGGTAGACAGTAAGTCCTTGGGGAAGCACAACCTGATCATCAGGTTCCTTAGAGGCACCAGGAGGTTGAATCCTCCTAGTCTGTGTCTCATTCCCTCGTGGGACCTCTCTGTAATTTTGCTGGGCCTACAGAGAGTCCTGTTTGAGCCCCTGGAGTCAGTCGAGCTAAAAGCCCTCTCAATGAAGATGGCCCTCCTGACTGTGCTCACTTCCATCAAGAGGGTTGGGGACCTCCAGGTGTTCTCTGTCAGCGATACGTGCCTAGAGTTCAGTCCAGCATACTCTCACGTAATCCTAAAACCCCGGCTGGGCTATGTGCCCAAGGTTCCCACTACCCCTTTTAGGGATCAAGTGGTAAACTTGCAAGCGATGCCCCGGGAGGAGGCAGACCCAGCTTTGTCATTGCTGTGTCCAGTTGCTGTGTTACTTGGACTGCACAGAGAGCTTTAGATGCTCTGAGCAGCTCTTTGTCTATTTTGGGGGACAGCAGAAGGGGAAGGCTGTCTCCAAACAGAGGATTTCCCACTGGATCATGGATGCCATCGCTTTGGCATACCAGGCCCAGGGTGCGCTGTGCCCCCTGAGAATACGAGCACACTCCACTAGGAGTGTGGCATTCTCCTGGGCCCTGGCGAATGGTGCCTCTCTAACAGACATCTGTAGAGCAGCAGGCTGGGCGACACCCAATACCTCTGCAAGATTTTACAATCTCCGGGTTGAGCCAGTTTCGTCCCGTGTGTTAGCGGGTACAAACAGGTAAATATGCGGGCAGCTGGCTGGGTGTACCACTTGCACTCAACGCCTTTCCCCTCCCTGAGGGGATAATGTGTGCTTTTTCATCCACGTGAGTTCCCGGGACCGGTGGACCCTGGATGTCTTTCCTCCCCCAGGACCCTGCGGCTGGTGAATTCAGCAGAGGAATTCGATGCCAGGCCCAGTACTCGTGAAGTATGCCCTGTCAGGTCAACCCCTGTACTTGGGATAGGTGCTCCATATGTGGTGGTTCCCTGTCGGTAATCCCATATGAGGTGTTTTCCATGGTACAGTTTCCCTGACGGTAAACCTGTGTCTTCCCTTGGGCAGAGCTCTGCTCTGCCACCAGTGGTTGCACTTGTAGAGCTCCTCCCTTCCAGGTAGGACCTACTATGGGACTCCTTTCCATGTGTGGTACTTCCCAGTTGGTAGGTCCATGTGTTGTGTTCTCCACATGTTAACCTCCCTTCGGGCAGGATGTGGTCTCCATGGTATCCTTTTCTCCATGGGGAAATGAACACCTTCCCCGGCGCGAATATATCTTGGTCCCAGCTAAGTGAATTTTCATTTAAAAAAAAAAAGAGAGAAAAGCTTGAAACAGCTGATGCGACCTATTCCCATTGTAAGTATATCTACAAGGGGTACAAGGGACTATGCGACTTATGTGGGTTGTTGGGAAGGTGCTGTGTGCACTTGTTACCCGGCACGCGGTAGTCTGTCTGCATCTGCACCGCTGAACCACGTGACACAGTTCAGCTGGTTGTGGCGTTTTGTATAGGGACCCCTAGTGTCACAACATCGACACAATGTTGAGTGAGTGACAGATAGGTAACATCTCGGTTACTGTTGTAACCTCCGAAAACAATGCTACAGCCAGTATATTCTAATTTGAAATGTCCGTTCTGGGCCGGAATTTCTGTTTGTGTGATCCCACCCACTGCCCATTTCCCAATAGTATTTCGACACCCTGGGTTGCCAGATTTGAAACAAGTTAGTGGGCAAACACAGCACGCTGCAGACATGGAAGCCAGCAATACATCTAGCTAACATTGACAGTTATAAAAAATCCACATGAGCTGGTTTATAATTTACAAATAATAAAAACATTGCAAATGTATACATTAGCTGATCATCTTACAGTGTAAGGCTCGTCACTTGCCATTGACAGTTTGCTTCTTCCTGTTGCGTGTCCTCAACCTGGCAACCCGCGTGAGCTTCGAGTCTGGGGAGAAGGTGGTGGGGGAGACAACTCTCTCCAATATTTTGAATTTGGACTGCAGTACCCATTTTAAACGCTTGATGTCAATGTTACATATTGCTCCTTTAAAGCCGTTTAAAGCTATTTCCTAGCTATAGTAGTGTAAAAGTAATACGAGCGATAAAGGAGTGCTGTTGAATATAAACACTGAGTGATGCTGACTCACTTCACGTCACCAACTGGCTCATTTTACACACAAAAATGGTCTTTTGCCTCCACCTGCTGGCTAAAATATGTAATGTCGCAAAATTAAATGTAAAGAGACAGATGGCTCTTAACAGATCTGCACTGCTCTTACACTTTAGTTTAGAACGGGACAAACACAAGTAGAGTGATACACACAGTGAAGCTTCCGAGTGCTGATGGTGTGAGATTATCAGTAGTCATGTAATGTCTCTCGTCCAATCAGATTCGAGGATGGGAACTAACTGTTGTATATATTTTGCTGTTTCAGAAGGAAATTGGTATTTAATTCACCAAAGTGGCATTCAACTGATCACAAAGTATAGTCAGGACATTACTGATGTAAAAAAACAGCACCATTACTATTTGAAAAAAGTCATTTTTGATCAAATCTATGCAGGCTCCATTTCCAGCAGCCATCACTCCAACAGCTTATCCTTGAGTAATCATGCTAAATTGCTAATTTGGTTCTAGAAAATCACTTGCTATTATATCAAACACAGTCGAAAGCTATTTGATTCGTTAAATGAAGCTTAACATTGTCTTTGTGTTTGTTTTTGAGTTGCCACAGTATGCAATAGACTGGCATGTCTTAAGGTCAATATTAGGTCAAAAATGGCAACAAAAAAAAAGAAACTCAATCATTGTTTTGAGGAATGAAGGCTATACAATGCTTGAAATTGCCAAAAAACTGAAGATTTCATACAAAGGTGTACACTATAGTCCTCAAAGACAAAGGACAACTGTCTCTAACAAGGACAGAAAGAGATGTCGAAGGCCCAGATGTACAACTAAACAAGAGGATAAGTACATCAGAGTCTCTAGTTTGAGAAATAGACGCCTTACATGTCCTCAGCTGACAGCTTCATTGAATTCTACCTGCTCAACACCAGTTTCATGTACAACAGTAAAGAGAAGACTCAGGGGTGCAGGCCTTATGGGAAGAATTGCAAATAAAAAGCCACTTTTGAAACAGAAAATCAAAAGAAAAGGTTAGAGTGGGCAAAGAAACACAGACATTAGACAACAGATAATTGGAAAAGAGTGTTATGGATCTTAACCCCATTGAGCATTTGTGGGATCAGCTAGACTGTAAGGTGCATGAGAAGTGCCCGACAAGACAGCCACATCTATGGCAAGTGCTACAGGAAGCGTGGGGTGAAATGTCACCTGAGTATCTGGACAAACTGACAGCTAGAATGCCAAGGATCTGCAAAGCTGTCATTGCTGCACATGGAGGATTTTTTGATGAGAACTCTTTGAAGTAGTTTAAGAAGTTTTGATTTTTTTTTCAAATTGTAATAGTAATTTTTCACGGAATTAATGTCCTGACTTTACATTGTGATCAGTTGAATGCCACCAAAGTACCAATTTCTTTCCTCAGCAGCAAAATCTGTATATTATTCCAAACCTTTGGCCGCCAGTGTATATATATATATATATATATATATATATATATATATATATATATATATATATATATATATATATATATATAATATATAATGTTCTAGACTACATTAAATAGAAATAAGGGGTTTGGTATTGAGGTGTGCAATCAGTTGAAAATCACTGAATTACAGTTGTATATTCACCTGAAAACCATAATTTCAGCATTTCATCAATTTAGTCACACCAGAAAATTACAGCACTGGCAGAGTGCCACCTCTAAGTTTTCCGATTGTGTTTAGATTCTTTCTTTGCTGTTTACAGAGCCTAGGGCTCTGATTTTTCACTACACCTATTACAGTGACATCTGTCAAGTACTAGGGATATTTCCTGTGTAGTTTTCCTTAAAAATAGCTTAGAGTCACTTTAACACAGGGGTGTAGCCACGGGTGGGCCGGGGTGGGCCTGGGGCCACTGCACACAGGATTATTAAATATTATTCTCTGACTTTAAATATATATTTATAAAATGGTAAAAAAAGAGCATAAATTCTGATGTCTGAAAATCAAACAAACTGTAACAAATTTGTTAAACTGAGAAAATTACATAAATGAATATATAAATAACAATGTGATCTAATTGTCTGTCAGTCAACTCCTCTAGACACGTCATCAGAGCGGCAATCTGCCGGTAAATGACAGTGTGACGAAATAAACAATAGATTTTTTACATTTTTTTTTAGAAAAGACAGTTGCACAACAGGTTTAGTCAAATTAGTACCGGACATTGTTATGATTTGCACAAAACAAGAAATCTCTCATCAAAGGCACAGAGAAACTGATAAGGAACAAAGGTAACTTAGGACACACCCACACTTTTGAAAACGCATCTTTTTCTCTTTCTTTGAAAAAAGAGCTTTTTGAAAACACTTTTCCAAGTGAATAAATTTGAAAACGCTGTTTTCGTGTTGTAGTGTGGATAGGGAAAATGGAGAGATATGAAAATGATGACATATTTGTTGTCATGTGATGCAGTCATGTGATCCATTCAACCCAAAACAATCAAGATGCCCAACATGGGCACAATCGGCTCATGTTGTAGCGGTGTTTTTGCACTTTTATACAAAAATACAGTACAAATGCAAAAAAAAATTTTTTTTATTTCAGTATGATAAGGGTACACAACTCGCTCAGATGTGTAAAAACTATTGTTTTCTGTTTCAAATGTTTTGACCCGAGTGTTGCTACTGTTTCACATGTAGCAGGTGGTATATACAGTATAACACAGTATATATTACTAAGCCAGGGGTGCCCAATCCTGCTCCTGGAGGCCACTGTCCAATCCCAATCAAACACATCTGCCTGTAATTTTTAAGTAATCCTGGAGACTATGATTAGTTGTTCAGGTGTGTTTGATTAGGGTTGGAGCTAAACTCTTCAAGACAGTAGCCATACAGGAGCAGTATTGGGCACCCCATGCACCAAGCACTGCATTGTAGCATTCCATTCTGAACATTCAGCCACAAGCAGCTCCATTTTCATTCATTAACTGTTGTTTGCACCTCCTTCCTTCATACCCTCACACTCACCTCAAATCCATATGCATGGATTTCCATATGGTCCCCTGTGGCCCCCTTGTGGCCCTCATGTTAACTACACATTCTGTCATTCTCACTTACTGACTCACTCAGGGTAGGATCCAACCACCTGATAGTGGTAAAACAGTCTGTATAAAACAAAGGTTAGCTAAACTAAATGCAGTGAGAATGAGTTGAGGCTTTGGCTTTGTTATTCAGCTTAATTCACCTCAAGTGTGCTTACCAGGCATTTGTGCAAAAGTATAAAGCGCACCAGATATGTGACTTTTACAATGACATTATTACATTATGACCATGGGTTTCCAATTCAGTTTTAACAAGACCTTCATATAACAAAAAGAAGAAACACCAATACACCGTAATTTAAATCAACCAAATCAGAATTTATCAATAACCCTAATTATTAAAGTTTGGTAAGTAAGCACCGTTTGTGCTACAGACATGAAAAAATACCTCAAATCATGTAGCTTGTAAAGACAAGGTATGCCGTTACTTTCTAAGCAATTAAACAAACAATTTATATCAGTGGATGATAAAATGTAAGTAAAAAATCAACAGACTAACACAAAAGCACCCAAGCCACATCTAGGGACCAGAATATCATGAAGACTTTGGCCAGTAAGCAACTACCTGGCAACTATTCAGAAAACCCTAGCTACTGCATAGAAATGCACTAGCAACCATCCACAACCCTAGGCTGTGAGTTTTGCAAGGGCAAACACCACTCATGTTTTCTTCAGAAAATGTAAAAATCTAGTTTATCTAAAATTTGTATTTATTTAAACAAGTATATTATGTCATCACCAGGGGCGTCATAATGGGGTAAAGTTAGGACGATTCCAAGGGCCCTGGACAGGCAAGGGGCCCAGCAGAAACCTCAAGTCTTTTTCTGAATGGTTTTGTGATAAATGGTCACCTTGCACTGGGTTAGCTGAAATGAAGACTGCTTTTACTTGATAATAAAAGATGGTCTAGTGTGTGGAAGACCTTATTCATGGAAGCGCCATCTTTGATTTTTAAAGGGAATGACAATGAGGCTGTGAGGGAAAGACATACCATCTCTTCAATGGCATGCACTGTATAAGTAGCTCCTAGATCACATCTGATTTTTCACAACTCATGTTGTCTGGAGTTTTTTGTCTATTGAATGTTCTTAGAAATAAGTTTTTTCAATGTTTTGTCCGTGGAACGATCCAAAAACACTTTAAAATGCAGTAAAACCCATAAAGAGACTGGACACCTGTCCCTCACAGCCTCGTTGTGATTCACATAAAAAAAAAAAAAAAAAGAAATTGGCGCTGCTGTGAATAAAGTCAACCCCCCCCCCCCTTAATACGGTCAGTGGATTATCCCAAAAGTGCCAAAATGCGCTTCTCATTTGTACAGCGTGGCGTGACTCGTGCACATCCTCACGCTGAATGCGTCATAAACCAGGCTTGACTGGATCACGTGCTAAATAGCATGGCGCAGTCCTCAAAACCTGAATTAAACCGTGAATTTTCTACTTTGAAGCACTATGCAGAATGTCAAACACCTCATAAGGCCAGACAGACCAGCGGGTTTCGCGCTGACGACGAAAAGGCGAGAAAACCAATGTATGCCATTCCTATACTAACACCAAGTAACAGGTATGATTTGACAGAAATGCTATAGATTTATATTAAAACTATAAAGGGGAAAGGAGAAATCTATTTAGTTTTATTAAAAGAAAGGCAGTTTTAATTACAGATTTTAAATGTTCAGGCTACAGTTTTTTTCTGTAACAAAATGCTATGTTTATATGAACTGTGGCCTCATGATGAGCCATCCATCATCAAACCTGTCAAAATTCTTACACCAAAAAAAAAAAAAAAGAAAAAAAAAGAAATATAATAATAATAATAATAATAATAATAATAATAATAATAATAATAATAAATAGAGGGCAAAGTTGTCAGGGGGAGCAAAAAATCCTAAAGGCAGCCCTGGTCATCACACTTGAAAGCCCTAATCTGCATTACTAAAATGTTTTAGATTTGTCTGTATTTGATGATGTTGCAAGCCATTCCAAACAAAAAATTTAGTCCATGAAGTGAACTTCTACAGATATCCCCTGCTCAGTGTGTAGGGAGCTGTTAACACTAGGGGTCAAGTGAATCAGAATACAGCTTCAGCCTCCCCACAGTTATTACTCATTATGCCCATAAGATTTGTTTTGCCACCGAGACAGTTGGCCACTCTTGAGTATTATTAGTGTAATATATTGCTTTATTTGTGAAGTAAATGGCGCACAACATGCCGTGATGAAAAATGTTGCTACACTTGTCCGAATTAACGGTCATAGTAAAGGTGCAGGCACAACATTAGCACACAAACTCTCCCAAAGCGAAAGAGTTATTGAGCGGTACACTCAATACCACACAACATTAGAAATAGCACGCTGGGTTTCTAATGTCCCTTGTAAAACACATAAACGCTCTCTGTTATGACATGCAAAGTCTGTGACCTTGTCTGATCATGCAGAGAACATTAAAGGAAGCCACTCACCAACATTTTCTGCAAAGAAAAGTTTGGGTGTTGTATGTTTTAAAAATAATAATAATATTTCATTTTATTTTTTAAGTTATCATTTTTTATTAATTTTAATTTAATTTAATTTTTTTACATTTCATTTAATATAATTTAATTTCATTGTATCTTTTCTTTATTTACTGCTTCATTTACTTTACATTTTTAATGTTATATATTGTCTATTTCTGTACTATAAATACTATACATACACATGGGCAATATCATAATGTTAACAATCAGCAAACAAATTTGACTCTTAAATCCCCATCCTCCACTGCACCTCAGATACGGCCTGACATACACAGAGGGATGAGGAACATCATCACATTATATAAATCTCCTTCCTCCTAATTGAGTGACTAATATCATTGAAATAGATTTATGTAACAAGCCCACATATTGTGAAAATGCAGTTAGGCTGCTCTCTCAGGCTCTGGAACCAATCAGTTTTAGATGATTTCTCTGTCTCATCAGTCTCTTTCAGTCTAATCTACAGCTTTACTCATGCTAGACCAACACTAGTCCGTCATGGACATGAAGACATAGATATAATTTGAAACTCTGAGTCATGCATTAATATTCTCTCATAAGGTGACACTTCTACAACATCTTGACACTTTTACAACAGCATGGCTGCTTGTGGAAAAAAAGAAGCGAAAATTGGCATCTCAATTGAGAATGTGACCAATAATCACTTACATTTATTTTTTTAAACATCCTTGAAACTTTATTAGTCCAAACATATAAATATTAATATGATCACTTTCTTATATCACGTTGTTAGTAGAATAGTGTTTTCAGGGTCCAAATTAGCAGCCAACCGATACAAGTTTTTCAATGGCTGATACCGATAATTAGAGAGTGGGAATTTCGAGGTTTAGATTATACTTATATTTAAGATTTAAACTGACATAAAATATTTCTTACTAGCCAGGAAACTGTATTTTTAATATGTTTTTGTAGCGTGGAGAAGGGCGGGGCCGGGTCGGAATGACTCACGCCCGGACCCCAATCAGCCTGATGAGGCGAGCGAGGGATAAAGGCGACCGGAGACGGCAGTTCCAGAGAGAGAGAGAATTACAGGCAGCTGCCCTGTATGTGTTTATGTTTGTGTGTTTTTGTTTAAGTTTATCATTAAACTTTATTTATATTGTCAAGCTGGTTCTCGCCTCCTCCTTTCCATGGAACCTCATTTCCCCGCGGCTCCGCGGTATTAAGAGCTGGGTTGTATCTTCCTTAGTTTGAGCGTCCTGCGCCACCCTATACAACCGCTCATTTATAATTGCGAAATAGGGATATGGAAGTGCGACATTCGGCTGGAGTTGTTGACCATCGATCACTCTCACTTGGTCAAAGGCTTGAGGGTTTCATCTCATGACTGCTCCAAAGGGAAATCCCCTTCGGGAAATCCCCCGAGGATGGGAGGGGCTGCAGCCTCTCCCCTCACGTCTCCCCATCCGCGCATATTCCCTTTAATACATTTCTAAATTCAGGCCAATTAGTCCCCAAAATCAGCGGAAGGGTGAGGCTTGAACTAACCACGGCCTCGACTCTATGCTTTGTTCCCCGAAATTTAATAACGAGGGTCACCACAGAGTAGATGTGACTATCCCCATGCACACATTTCACCCTCACACTTTTAGTTGTGCCCAAAGCCTCATGTTGAACCAAGCATTGGTGGATAGTGGTCTGGTTACAACCCATGTCCACCAAGGCTTGATGTGTACTCCCCTTGATTCTTACCGGTATCCTGTACCCTCCAGCCCAATCGGGGGTAGCCTGTGGTGCATCAGGGATCCAGACTACAGTTCCCAGCTCCAACACAGGACACTGATCCCGGAATTGTTCCAGATCCCCGCAATGGCAGCAGGCCGGCCCAGGCGCTACACTCACACTTGTAGGGGTGGGTACATCCGCCTGAGGGGGAGAGCGGGTAGACCCTGAAGTCGCCGGGAAAGGGATAAACTGGCGCAAGCGAGGAGCCGGTTTCGGCGGCAGGTTTCCACATCTCCGGTGTGCAGGAACTGGGCCTGGAGAGAGGACAGAGTGAGAGGGGAGAGGGGAGTGGAAAGAGACGGGAGAAAACACAGAGGGAGGGGAAAGCGAGAAAGAGGGCTCCTTCGCACTTGCCAGCTGGACCGCTTCCTCCAGCGACACCAGGTGATGGCACTGGAACCACTCTGCCATCCCTTCCGGAAGCCGGCGGATCAGCTGTTCCAGCACCACTTGGTCGACCACTCGCCATTTACGACAGGCGTCACAGAGATGTTGAGAGACGGCAAACAGGCGGCTGGTCCTCTCCAACTCCATCGAACGGAATTGCTGGTGGTGTTGTTATGGGCTCCAGCCAACCCGCTGCAGAATGGTTTTCTTCAAGACATCGTAGGCCAGGAGACTAGCCACCGGCAGTTGTTGAGCTGCAAGCTGGGCCCCCCCGGACAACAAAGGGATAAGCCGGGCCACTCACTGAGCACGCAGACGCCAGATCTTGGCGGTCCACTCGAACAGGTTGAGGAAGGCTTCGGGGTTATCTTCCACACCCATCTTCACGAGTGCAAGGGACTAGTGTTGTCCGGGGTCGCAGCCAGGGCTTTCTCCTGGCTGAGGAGGCTTCGGATTGCCCGCCGGTCCTCTACTTGAGCCCTGAGGATCTCATAGAAGCGGCGATCCTGGTCCTGATGGAGCTCAAGCAGGGCCTGTTGGTGGGAGTGGTGCAGGCCGGCGAGGGACTTGAAGACTTCCACCAGTGGCGAGGACTCCATGGGGCGTACTTCCTTCAGTTCTATGTCCCGGGTTTTGGCACCAGTGTAAATGGGTTAGAGGGAAAGGAGGAGGCGAGAACCAGCTTGATATATAAATAAAGTTTAATGATAAACAAACAAAAATGTCTTGGTTACTGATGTAACCTCTGTTCCCTGATGGAGGGAACGAGACGTTGTGTCGATTTAGTGACACTAGGGGTTCGATCTTGAGAGCCCCAATCACCTTTGCTTAAAATAGAAAAGGCCAATGAAAATTGGAAAGTGGAAATTGCATGCCACTCTCCGCCCCGGACATACGGATATAAAAGGAGATGGCGTGCACCACTCATTCAGATTTATACTGAGGAGCTAACAGAGAGTCCCGGCCATGTCAGCAGCTGGTTCAGCGCCGTGGCAAGAGGGACACAACGTCTTGTTCCCTCCATCAGGGAACAGAGGTTACATTAGTAACCAAGACATTCCCTGTCCTCACTCCTATAGGAACTCCGCTGAACCGTGTCACAAGGTATGGAAGAGTGGACACGTGCAAGCTGCTGCGTGCCTCGCAGCGAGTGCTCGACCAGGTCGTGACCTTTCAGCGGGTTAGGTAAGGCGTCTCCTTTGTCCTGTTAATGGGGGAGGAGGCATTTACACAAGTACCGGCAGTGCCTTTCCTGATTTACTGTCAAGCAATTTCCCACCGAGCACTTTCTAGAATAACGCTGGGAAGTGCTCTTCCCTCTCAAGGAGGGGGAGCACTACGGAGACCACATCCTACCGGAGGGAGGTTAACATGTGGAGAATAACTCACATGGACTTACCAACGGGGAAGTTCACATATGGAATGATACCAATGGAGGACCCTATCTACAGAGAGGGTACGCAGCAACAGTGGCCGAGGCAGAGAAAGTTCTGGCGAGGGGAAACACAGGGTTTGCCTAAGGGGAAACTGTACAGTGGAAACTCATCATACGGGATTACCAAAGGGGAATCACCATGCATGGAGCACTGAGCTCGAGCACACAGGCTCACCTGAAAAGGGGCATACCACGAGTACTGGACCTGGTGCTGTTACTCCGCCACCAAGTTCATCACCGAACCGTGCTTAAGAATTAAAGAGGCGTCCGGGGTTTACCGGATACGGGGAACTGTTGTGGACAAAAAGGCACACATTATCACCTTTGAAAAAGGGGAAAGGCACAATGCAAGCGGTACACCCAACTGGCCGTCCGGTCTACCTGCTGTTACACTCGGGCTGAAACCGGGTATATGCGTAGGTTATAAAACCTTGCAAAGGTATTGGTTGTAGCGCAACCCGCAGCTCTGCATATGTCTGCTAGAGAGGCCCCCCTTGCCAGTGCCCAGGAGGACGCAACACCTCTAGTGGAGTGCGCCCAGACTCCCAAGGGGCATGGCAACTCCTGAGATTGGTATGCGAGAGAAATGGCATCCTCAATCCAATGGGTTAGCCTCTGCTTGGAGACAGCTTTCCCCTTCTGCTGTCCTCCAAAACAGATAAAGAGCTGCTCCGAGTATCTAAAGCTCTGCGTGCGGTCCAGAAAGATTCGCAGGGCACGAACTGGACACAGCAACGACAAAGTCGGGTCTTCCTCCTCTGAAGGGAGCACTTGCAGGTTCACCACCTGGTCCCAAAAAGAAGTGGTGGGAACTTTGGGCACGTAACTGGGCCGGGGTCTCAAGATCATGTGAGAGTGTGCCGGCCCGAACTCCAGGCATTCGCTGGTGACAGAGAGTGCCTGCACACACCCCACCCTCTTGATGGAAGTGAGCGCCACCAGGAGGGCCATCTTCAGAGACAAAGTGCTGAGCTCGGCCTGCTCCAGGGGCTCAAATGGGGCTCTCTGTAGGGCAGATAGGACCACAGAGAAATCTCAAGTGGGAATCAGGCGCGGTCTAGGAGGATTCAACCTCCTCATGCCCTTGAGGAACTTGTTGATCAGGTCATGCTGACGTGAGGGTCTCTCGTCCAGTGTATCGTGGTAAGCTACTATGGCAGCCACGTACATTTCAGGGTAGAGAGAGACAGCCGTCTCTCCAGCCCTTCCTGAAGGAAAGACAGCACAGACCTGACGGCACATCTCTGTGGGTCTTCACCATGGGAAGAACACCAATTTGCGAAGAGATGCCACTTCAAGGCAAACAGCCGCCTCGTAGAGTGATCGTATTTACCACCACCGGCGGAAGACCTGCTAGGTCTTCCGCATCCCGTCCAGGAGCCAGACGAGCCCAGAAACCAATCATCCAGCCGCGAATGCTCAGGGCAAGGTGGAGGGTTCCACTTCAGCCTGATATTCGCAGCTGCCCGGGCAAGCTCGCTGCCATCTCAGCATCCGCCTCATCCTGTGCTCTACCACCCATGGGCGGGAGCTCAGAAGATTCATCCGCTTCTGATAGCAGAAGCCCACCCTCCGATGCTGCGACCAAAACTCATCCTCGTCGCGAGCCACAAACGACACATTAAACCCGCCCTGAGGCGGACCGCCTGCATCGATTGACAGCTCTTCCGGATAGAACAAGCGTGCTAGGGGATGGGAGGTCCGCGGGGGCTGAGCCGGCAGAAACTCTCCCATGTCCACATCCAGATCGCCCGCGGTGCTTGCCGACCCGGCCGGCTGAGCATCAACCCAGGACGGACCAGGTTGAGGAGCAACCGCGGTGGCTCCTTGCTTCATGAAGAAGGAAGTGAGCCGTGACCGCAACGTTCTCATGGGCATGTTCTCGCAATGAGAACACGACTCTTCCACGAAAGCCGCCTCGGCATGCTGGCACCCCAAGCACTTGAGACAGATTTCATGGGTATCCAGAGGGGAGAGATAACGGCCACATCCAGTTGTGCAAACGTGGAAGGACATCTTTAAAAAGACGCCAATCATTTGTGCAAGCTCTTTTGAAGAAAATATACTCTTTTGAATATACTTTTTTAGCACCTGCAGACTCAGCTGCCGAACTGCCCAGGGGAAGCACAACACTTGACCATGCGAGGGTGACTGCTGATATGCGCCGTATGAATCCAGCACAATAGCGAAAGGTGAGAGGACGAACACAACATGCATTCGGCTCCAAAGAAAAAATCTGAATGAGTGGTGCACGCCATCTCCTTTTATACCCGTATGTCCGGGGCGGAAAGTGGCATGCAAATTCCACTCGCCAGTTCTCATTGGCCTTTTCTATTTTGAGCAAAGGTGATTGGGGCTCTCAAGATCGAACTCCTAGTGTCACTACATTGACACAATGTCAAGTGAATGACAGACAGAGAACACACAAACATAAACAAATACAGGGCAGCTGCCTGTAATTCTCTCTCTTTCTGGAACTGCCGTCTCTGGTCGCCTTTATCCCTCGCTCGCCTCATCAGGCTGATTGGGGTCTAAGCGTGCGTCATTCTGGCCCGGCCCTGCCCTCTTCCGCGCTACAGTATTTATTTATTTAAATATATTATTACTTTATAAATAAATAAATAAATACACAAAAACTTAAGGAGTACAGTATTTCTGTAACTGCTGATCTCCTGGGATTTTCACGCTCAACAGTCTCTAGAGTTTACTCCAAATTGTGCCAGAAACAAAAAACGTCCAGTGTGCGGCAGTTCTGTGGATGTACAGGTGTACCTTGTTGATGAAAGAGGTCAACAGAGAATGGCCAGACTGGTTGGAGCTGAAAGGCTACGGTAACTCAGATAACCACTCTGTGCAATTATAGTGAGCAGAATAGCGTCTCAGAATCCACAACATGTCGAACCTTGAGGCAGATAGGCTACTGTTGTTGCAAAAGACCATGTCGGGCACTTTATTAGGACCATAATGTTCTTAATAATGTGTTCAGTGAGTGTGTGTGTGTGTGTGTGTGTGTGTATATATATATATATATATATATATATATATATATATATATATATATATATGTTTTAATCTAACAGTTATTGACTAAAATCTTTAAAAGGCCAATTCTAATTTAATGGGATCTCGGATTTAATAACTCTAAATTTGGACCCTTAGAGTACTCTTGGGGAACACATGGGGACAGTGTGGTGCAGACAGTGTGCCACATGCGCCGTCACTTTCAGCACAAAGACTTGTCCATACGGTGTTCATTCGCTGTAGTTTGCTGAATAATTCCCATCACTGTGCGTGAAGAAATGGACACACACTGTCTGCATATAATCACTGTGTCAATGCTGCTGTTCACATCAAAGAGACAGCAGCATTTGTGCTTTAATACAGTGTGAATGTAATGAGATGTGTGTTTGTCAGCAGTGAACAATTGTGTGAATATACAGTATATGAGTGTGATTATATTACTACTTAGTAACAATAATGCATTGTTGGGTGAGTGTAGGCCTATTTATGTTTGTGCAAGGGTAATAGTTATAGTAGAAATGGTAATTTAATAGTAGTAGTAATAGAAGCCGTCATTGCCATATTACAGTATAAATGAATGTATTGAAAAGTAATGAGAATCTAATGAGAATCACCACTGAGAATTAGTAGAATAATAATAATAATAATAATAATAATAATAATAATAATAATAATAATAATCTAAAGTAAAACTTTTGGGGCAAATTGTGCTTAATAATCCTATAAATAATGGCACAATGCAAAAAATCATTATGATTCTAAGGAAGGTTTAATCTTCTTTATGCAAAATACAATTCATAGTTTTTCTGTCAATTTTGAGGTGTGATCTGGACACATTTATGAAAGATTCCCTTTAATAGTAATGATAATATAAAGAGAGTAACAGCAGTAGTAATAGTAGTAACAATAGTAACAGAATGGAAGTTTTGTGATGAGGTGTGTAGTTTGGTTTTCATTGTGTGATTTGAAATGTCAGAAAATGTCCACAAAATAACAGCAAAATATGGGTACATCCCTACAAGAGAACAGGACTAAATAATTAGTTACTGTATTTCTCATTCTGTATCTAAATCGACATGTTGTTTTGGGGGCTCAAAATTTATTGGAATTACATTATTACAGTTGGAAATGGCTGATTGTCATGAAACCTGTCAAGAAAATGCCCTGGTTATATTTTAGTCTGAAATAAAGAGAAACAAATTAGAAATTATATTTTGCATAAAGAAGATGAAGACTATTTTTAGGGCCATTAAGAGTTGTTTACATTGTGACAATATTTTCATGTCAGTTACGCACATTTTACCCCCAATTCTGATTACCACAATGTTAAAAAATGTCAATATAATATTCTTATTACAGCAACATAATATATACTGTATATTATTTAAATTGTAAATAGGTAGCATAACCTTTCATTTTCACTGATTTTAATAAAAAAAAAAACTCATAGTACATGAGACTTTTTTATTGTACTATGTTACAGTACTGAGAATCATCATAGAAAACAATGGGAATAGTAAAGGTTACACTCATGAGAATTGGGGTAAAATG
This sequence comes from Myxocyprinus asiaticus, assembly GCF_019703515.2. Classification (NCBI taxonomy): domain Eukaryota; kingdom Metazoa; phylum Chordata; class Actinopteri; order Cypriniformes; family Catostomidae; genus Myxocyprinus; species Myxocyprinus asiaticus. The sequence goes on along the minus strand of NC_059357.1, from coordinate 38,532,592 downwards.
TGCTTAAGTGCACTGAAAATAATCACAAAAAAAAAAAAAAAAAAAAGGTCCTAAATGTAGGCTTATCTTTCTTTATGCAAGATTTAATTTAATAATTGTATTTGTATTGATTTGGGGTTAAATATTACCAGGACATTTTATTGACAGTTTTGATGAAAATTGCTCCATTATAATTTTCTTACACTGGCGGCCAAATGTTTGGAGTAATGTACAGATTTTGCTGTTTCGGAAGGAAACTGGTACTTTAATTCACCAAAGTGGCATTCAGCTGATCACAAAGTATAGTCAGGACATTACTGATGTAAAAAACAGCACCATCACTATTTGAAAAAAGTAATTTTTGATCAACTCTAGACAGGCCCCATTTCCAGCAGCCATCACTCCAACACCTTATCCTTGAGTAATCATGCTAAATTGCTAATTTGGTACTAGAAAATCACTTGCCATTATATCAAACACAGCTGAAAGCTATTTGGTTCGTTAAATGAAGCTTAACATTGTCTTTGTGTTTGTTATTGAGTTGCCACAATATGCAATAGACTGGCATGTCTTAAGGTCAATACTAGGTCAAAAATGGCAAAAAAGAAACAGCTTTCTCTAGAAACTCGTCAGCCAATCATTGTTTTGAGGAATGAAGGTTATACAATGCTTGAAATTGCCAAAAAACTGAAGATTTCATACAAAGGTGTACACTACAGTCTTCAAAGACAAAGGACAACTGGCTCTAACAAGGACAGAAAGAGATGTGGAAGGCCAAATGTACAACTAAACAAGAGGATTAGTACATCAGAGTCTCTAGTTTGAGAAATAGATGCCTCACATGTCCTCAGCTGACAGCTTCATTGAATTCTACCCACTCAACACCAGTTTCATGTACAATAGTAAAGAGAAGACTCAGGGGTGCAGGCCTTATGGGAAGAATTGCAAAGAAACAACCACTTTTGAAACAAAAACAAAAAGAAAAGGTTAGAGTGGGCAAAGAAACACAGACATTGGACAACAGATAATTGGAAAAGAGTGTTATGGATCTTAACCCCATTGAGCTTTTGTGGGATCAGCTAGACTGTAAGGTGCGTGAGAAGTGCCCAACAAGACAGCCACATCTATGGCAAGTGCTACAGGAACCGTGGGGTGAAATGTCACTTGAGAATCTGGACAAACTGACAGCTAGAATGTCAAGGATCTGTCATTACTGCACGTGGAGGATTTTTTGATGGGAACTCTCTGAAGTAGTTTAAGTTCAAATTGTAATAGTAATTTTTCACGTTATTAATGTACTGACTATACACTGTGATCAGCTGAATGCCACTTTGGTGAATAAAAGTACCAATTTCTTTCCAAACTTTTGGCCACCAGTGTATATAAAGAACAATAGATTGGTATGGGGAGTTCCCACAAGGATATGTAAGACACCATGTGTGTGTGCGTGCGTGTGTGTGTTACAGAAACATGAGTGAAGTGTGGGGTGAACCGCTGATCAGAGCTTTAGATTAATCTCTCAGTGGGAGTAACATGAACAGGACAGTGAGAAAGGGAAACCAGACTTAAAATTGATGCATTGACCTTAGATACTGTATAAAAGCCCCTTAGAACCTACAAATACCTTGTTGAGGAAGTTGCATACGGGAGACTGGGGCTGGTTGTCGCACAGGAAGTTGTCACAATGGCTATATCTCAGCAAAGTTTGAGTCAAAAGTCCAATACAAAATATTGTTGTTTTCTTATACCAGTGGTTCCCCTTCTGTTACTCACTCAACGTTGTGTCAATGTAGTGACACTAGGGGTCGCCCTTGGGAGCCCCAAACACCTCTAATCTTTGAGAAAAGGCTAATAAGAATTGGAGAGTGGAATTTGCATGCCAAGGAGCTGGCTCGCAACCACTCACTCGAGTGCCCCTCGCCCAGAGCTTGGATGCGTGGTTAGCACTTTCCAACCCGTCGCGGTGGCTAGCCAAGACCATCTCTCGGCTACGCGATTCAGTTCACCAGGCGCCCGCACCGGTTCAGCGGTGTCCGCTTAACCTCGGTGCAGGTCGAGAACGCCACCACCCTGCGTGCGTAGAGCCTATCCAAGATGTGGAAAGGGTTCCACAGCCCTTCATCATGCCAAAGAAAGGCAGTGGGTTACGGCCAATCTTGGACCTGCGAGTTTTGAACCGGGCCTTAAACAGACTCCCGTTCAAGATGCTGACGCAGAAGCACATTTTGGCATGCGTCCGGCATCAAGATTGGTTCGCGGCGGTAGACCTGAAGGATGCATACTTTCACGTCTCGGTTTTACCTCATCACAGACTCTTCCTATGGTTTGCTTTCGACGGCCGGGCATATCAGTACAAGGTCCTCCCTTTCACAGAGGTAGCTCTTGTCCTGTTAAGGGAAGTGGGCATCTGCATACTCAACTACCTCAATGACTGGCTGATTCTAGCACACTCTCGAGAGTTGCTGTGTGCTCACAGGGACCTGGTGCTCAGGCACCTCAGCCGTCTAGGGCTTCGGGTCAACTGGGAAAAGAGCAAGCTCTCCCCGGTTCAGAGCATCTCTTTTCTCGGCATGCAGTTAGACTCGATCTCAATGATTGCGCGCCTCACGAGTGAGCGCGGGCAGTCGGTGCTGAACTGCCTGAAGTCATTCAGGCAGAAGACAGCGGTTCCACTGAAACACTTTCAGAGGCTCCTGGGGCATATGGCATCCTCGGCGGCGGTCACGCCGCTCAGGTTGATGCAAATTAGACCGCTTCAGCACTGGCTTCAGACTCGAGTTGGCACCGCGGCATTTGAGACCTTGCGTTTCTGTGGGCAGGAATGCGTCGAATCATACAGCAAGTGTCCAGATGCATCGTGGTCACCACAGACGCCTCCAAGTTGGGCTGGGGCATCACGTGCAACGGGCACGCAGCCGCTGGATCCTGGACAGGACCACGGCTGTGTTGGCACTTCAGCTGCCTTGAGTTGCTGGCTGTATTTGTACATTGAGCCGTCGGGTCAGATTTGGCGCAAAATTGCTGGCTAATGATGTTCATCCTTGCATCATTACGTCATGCCTGTGAACACAGGAAGAACAATCGGCTGTCTCATGTTCCAGCTGGGGAAACTACTTTCAGTTCAGTTCAATCACCCACATTGTTCTGGACAGCATCACAACAGTCTGGATGGATGTTTCTCTGTTAATCGTTTGGTGAAGTTGTTTACCCGCTATAATGCTTGGATATGTTGTCTGGTAGGGATGTTGAAGCTTCTTTTGCTTGTCATGCTTGTATGAATCGAACATTACTTGTGTGTTAACTGATCACGATGTATCTATGTTGTCGGGGGAAGTTACCGTGACATGTTTACTAATATTTATGACTTCTGAATTTGACTTCTTCTAATTGTGTTTATATTTTATATTTATGCATATTATTTTCATGGAATCCTAATTTTATGTTTTTAGTTTACGGTGTTATTGTGTACATTGCATAGACATGCTACTGTAGTAATACGGTTCACTTGCATTATCAACTGAGGCTGTACAATATAATCTAAAAATAATAAAGTCTACTTTTGAATGCATATCAGCCATATTAAGAGTTTCACCTATTAAATTGATAAGTGTAGTACAATACAAACATTAATAGTCGATAAAACACTTGAAATATCATATTAAAATATATGGTAACAGGTGGTGATTGAGTCCCCTGTTCTCTATGTAAAAGCGCTTCGAGTGTAGTGTCAGAAAAGTGCTATAAGTGTAAAATTTATTCATTCCAAATATGTAAATAGGAGTGTTTTTTATCTTCATCAAAACAAGTAATTCTTCAGTTTTAAATGTTTAATTGTATAACATAATATCAACATGAAAACAGCACATTATAACTCCGGCTCTGAATATCTTCCAGTCATGATCACACACAGGCGATGTCCAGGTAAGCTCAAATCATGAGATTCATCTGCCAGAGGAGCAGTGCCGAAACATGACTGATGTAAAGTGTTCTTCCGCAAATTGCTTGCAATTTAAGCTTCAACCACATTTTTTTTTTAATGTTATTAATGAGAGAGTGCAACAAAAATCCATCTTCCAAACCATGTCTTTACCCAAATACACTTTGATAAACCCATGTAACGCTTAAGAAGGCAAGGAGGAAGCTGGGACTGGCTTGACAAAAACATAGACATTTAATGACACTTTACAGTGTACAAAGAAACAAAAACATGCACTGCTTCTTAGCCAGCTGCGTCAAATCATAAAAACATTCAGACATGCGGACAAGCTTTGTACACCTCTCTCCCATCTGCCGCTGTCTCTTCTCCTTAAATACTCCCGCCTCCCCTCACTGGAATGCGAGGCCAGTGTGGAATGCAGGTGGAAGTCATTCGCCACTTATCTTCCTGGCCTCGCTCTGCCCGGACGCCGCTCGGCTCCGCCCTGCTCACCACAAGCTATATATTTTAGAGCTGTCGGGACAGATTTTGTGGGAAATTGCATACATACATCATTCACCCGTGTGTGTTGACGTCATATCCATACAAAGAGAAAATAAGTTCTGACTACTGTAGCGCGTGTATGGTGTGGGAGTAGTGAAAGTTTGTTATCACAACAAACAAGAAAAATTGACCGTGGATAATTCAAAACGGCAAACTTCCGTGGAATCACCAGTTGTAAAAACAGAGAAATCCAAACAGAGTCTACAAGAAAAAAGGGAAATCGACAGAGTGCGTAATAAAACCCGAATCAACATCGGCTTGGCTTTTCAGAGGTGACGACAACTCCAAGATCTGAAAGGATTTAAAAGCGACCCAGAGATGGCTTTTTCCTTACATCGACAGGTAAGATATTTTATTGATATGGTTTATGTATAGTTGTGTAATCACAATAATTATACTGTAATCAATGCAGAACTTTTCACTTGCTGGCACACATGTGTATTTTTCTTTGTAACAGCAATCATTTATATAAATAAAAACTTTAGTCCTAGGCTTGCCAAGGGCATGTGAGTCTTGAAATTATGTTGACCACTGGTTGGTAACAATGACAATCTATAAATTAGTTACTACTGTGGTCCATTTGGCCAAAACTTTACAACGTTTGACCTTATCAGACTAGCAATCGTTATGTCTAATGTTAGCGAACGTTGCCTAACTTATGTAATGTCATTTATTTCAAAACATCAGTGTTTCTTATTAGTCAAAACAACAGCATAAGATATGTCACTTACCTGCTCAGATAACATGTTTTTGGATATCCGTCTTTTCCTTTCTTTTGTTATTTATTTGTCCATTCGCTCTGATAAGATGTCCTGTATCCATGTGTACAACGGTGCCTCGAACCACATTCATCCACGCAGAGGAGCAGAGCCGAAGCACAACTTGCGTCATTACCAAAACAATGTTCTTCCGCAAGACGCATGCAGTTTTATTTTTTAACTGCTAGAGGGCCAAAAGTTACATTGTGTAGCTTTAAACAATTGATTACAATATCTGTTGGCCAAAACAATGCTTTGATTTTTGGTATGTTACAATAACTTTTAAATTTTTGCTGTTTCTAAAATAGCACTAACTATAACTAAATAGGCTGTGATGTTAAAATAATACGTTTAAAATACAGATATGCTGTAGAATATGTTTTGTTTTTTTTACTTTATAGTATTTCATATTTAAAATTGTATTCCTTTTAAAAGTGTCAATAAACAGAAGGTTTCAACTGTGACAACTTACCCCATACACCGAAATAATTTGTAGCGAGGCTTACTTTAAAAAACCTCGGAAACAATTTCCATACGGAAACCGCCTAATGAATTTAACAGACAATATTTTCAAGAAAAGGCTACACACAATTCTTGGTGGCTATAATTAGAACTTCTCAAGTAGAGTGTACTTTGCAATAATACATTTTACTCTCTTTTTGTTTGTACATTTTACTCAAGCAATGTAGCTCTGAATTTAGCCATACCTTTAAAGTGTATTGGCATTTCAATGGTTTTTTTAACATACTGTACTTACTCATGTACCACATGACAAATGGTCACAGCAGCCTTCCACAGTAAAGCTTAATGCATACTTTGTGGTCTATTAGATAACATCACCTGCACTGTGAAAATAAATCCTGTTAAATTTACAGTAAAATACTGGCAGCTGTGGTTGCCGGAAATTCACCATAAAAAGTACGGTAACCACGTTTCAGGCTTTAAGGGATGTAATTTTGATGCCTGTATATTTTACTGTGCATTACCGTCATTTATTTTATTAAATTAAAAACTTGATATATTTACCTTGTTGTGTGTGTAATTATCTGCTTTTCACTTTATAATGTTTTGATAATCACTGTAGTATTTACAGAAGAGCACATGATGACATGAAGTTCATCAATAGTGGCTCTTCCAGGAGCAATGATCAATATACATGTAGAGACAGTGCTCAGTGTCAATCATACAAACACTAAACACCATCAGGGTAATACGTGAAATAAAAATAATATAATAAACATGAACTAAACTACATCAAATATAACACAGAACACCCCAATGTACTTAAATAATAAGAAACATAACTATTCCCATATAGTGTAATGAAGTGTAATGGGTCATGCAGGGAATTCTGTGAACGCCCGATTATAGTTTTTTACCGTAATTTTAAAAATAATTTACTGGGAAAATAATACTTTTTACATCAAAACATTTTTTTTAAACCTACATGTATTGCCTTTTAAATATATTAAATTTTTTTACTGTATATTTTAAGGTAATTACCCATTAACCAATTAACTTTAATTTTTTTGGTTTTTTTAATGTAGCATTTTTACAGTCTTTTACTGTTAAAATTACAGACATTTTTAACAGTGTGGCTTTAATGGCGATCGAAACAAGATCCAGAGTTGTGCACATAGACCTAAACATGATGATGGTATCAAATTACAGATATTTTTTTTAATCATAAACAAGTCATTTTGAGTACATAATGAACTTCAGACTTCACAAAACAAGAAGTTACCAAATGTAATAACAAAATCAACAACACAGTTGGTGTAAATCAACTTGCAAACATTGAATCAAAATAAGAAAATACAACCCCACCATTATTTATACCATGATCAATAGAAACATGGGTAAATGGATCATGCTGCAACATTTTTTTTTTTTTTTTGCCAAGATACACAGTGCTTGAAGTGCACCTCTATAATTGACTCTACAGAGTACGGGCAGTTTTTCTTGCTTACCACCACTTCTCAGAGTCTCCTGGTACGATGTTATGTCTTTATATAATGTAAGCCAGTGATTCGATAAGATCAGCCAATCACTTTATCTGACCTTTCAAATGATTTTGATAAAATTACAGTAAACATCCGAACGCTCTCTGCGCAAAACTCAGCAGTGAGTTTAACAACACGTGCAACAGCATCGGTGCTCATCAAGCGATCCGTGGTCCTGTTCTGGAGGAGTGCACATGTTTAAGCATGTCTGGGCATAGTTCAGTTTCACTCTTCTCCAAAACATGAACCACCAAATTTTAGGTGAGCACATTTTATCACATCTTATTCAATCAGATTTATTTATGCAAACTGCTTATCTGCTGGGTTCAGTCAAAACTACAGACTTAAAAAAAAGCTATTACAGAAGTGATGTCAGTTTATATGTGCAACGTTTTTTCACAGGAGGCAAAATGATGATGAAAACAGAATCTTCAAAGAAAATACATAGGAAAATTAGCATTTATTCTCCATTCTTTTCTGTAGTGTTCGTAAAAAGATTATGTGAATTGTCACTGAACTTGCCTATGCATATATCCTGACAGTGATTAGTTCTACATCATCCTCAATCCTGGACATCATCAAATCAGTTTGTTCACCATTTCTAATGATTATTATCTGCACAAGTATCTGGCTCCTGTGTGCAAATTAATGTGTGCAGGACAAGGAAGGCAAATTTTGCCCTCACTGAATGGGAGGATAAAAAAAAAAAAAAAAAAAGGAAAAATAGACATAATGCTCTTTTTCAGTTTTAGGCTACATTTATTTTGTGTAAAAAGACAGTTCTACATTAGATTGCCATTGTTCTCTTATGTGTGTTGATACTGACAAAGATACAGACTTTAGCAGATGTAAATATTCTTTCTCAGTTTTCATAATCAATAACCTTACTTTGTATATTTTTATTTTCAAAGTAAAGCTAATCAAAACCTATTTGTGTTATTTGAAGATGTAAGGTCATATTTGTTCTTCAGCCAGATCTTAAGAAGGAATTTACAGCCAGACCTTGAAAATGTTATTTAAATACCTCTTTTAACGTAATTAAAAACTATTTTAATGTAAATAAACACATTATTAACCGTTTTGTTTTATAATAAGTGTTAGGTAAGATAAATATGGATAAAAAAGTTTGGCCCCAGTTCAGTTTATAAATTCCCCCCCCCCCCCCCAAAATCTAAGCTGCAGTTTTAAAGCATATTTCCTATACCTGTCATCTGGCATGTTGCATGATATTTTGGTCCATTTCTCAGAAAAACTGCTCAAATCAATTTCGGGGGTTGTCTTGACTGAGCTGCTCAGTTTGGGTCATGCCACAACATTTCAGGCAGGTTAAGGTCATTTTTGGGTGTATATTTACCACAGTGTCTTGGATGACTCACATTCAGGATACAGATATCCTGACATTCTCATGTCAGATTCATGGTGTAATCTGGATTGCATTGTTCCCTCAGTGATTGCTAGATATCCGTACCTTTTCTCCCATCACTGCAGAGAAAGGCTGAACACAATGCTTTAATGCTCTTTTGCAGAGCAGTGATTTTATTGTGTGCCATTATATGTTTTTCATGTTCTAGGTTTTCTAAGAATGGATACATGAAAAGTGAAAGTTGTACATGCCAGGACACCCTTTGTGTTGAGGCTAATAGTAACCTTTTGACTCTTTTGTGGGAACAGGCAGAACTACAAATAATTCAAACTAAACCAGTGTTGAGGAAGCTACTTCAAAACTGTCGCTTGCCACACTTAAAGCTACTCATAATTTAAAGTAGTCAAGCCAAGATACCCTTTAAAAAATACTTAGCTATGCTACAGTACAAGTTACAAACATTGTATGTATGTGACCCATGAGTACTGACCAACAGTTAAAAATAGCTCAGACAGATGTAGGCCAATAATAGGGTTATGTTTAACAACAAACAAACAATATTTTGACTTTAAAGACACTTTTTGTATTGTGGAAAAGCTTAACTTGTCTGCTGCCACAATATACAGGTGCATCTCAATAAATTAGAATGTCGTGGAAAAGTTCATTTATTTCAGTAATTCAACTCAGATTGTGAAACTCGTGTATTAAATAAATTCAATGCACACAGACTGAAGTAGTTTAAGTCTTTGGTTCTTTTAATTGTGATGATTTTGGCTCACATTTAACAAAAACCCACCAATTCACTATCTCAAAAATTAGAATACATCAGAAGACCAATAAAAAAAACATTTTTAGTGAATAGTTGGCCTTCTGGAAAGTATGTTCATTTACTGTATATGTACTCAATACTTGGTAGGGGCTCCTTTTGCTTTAATTACTGCCTCAATTCGGCGTGGCATGGAGGTGATCAATTTGTGGCACTGCTGAGGTGGTATGGAAGCCCAGGTTTCTTTGACAGTGGCCTTCAGCTCATCTGCATTTTTTGGTCTCTTGTTTCTCATTTTCCTCTTGACAATACCCCATAGATTCTCTATGGGGTTCAGGTCTGGTGAGTTTGCTGGCCAGTCAAGCACACCAACACCATGGTCATTTAACCAACTTTTGGTGCTTTTGGCAGTGTGGGCAGGTGCCAAATCCTGCTGGAAAATGAAATCAGCATCTTTAAAAAGCTGGTCAGCAGAAGGAAGCCTGAAGTGCTCCAAAATTTCTTGGTAAACGGGTGCAGTGACTTTGGTTTTCAAAAAACACAATGGACCAACACCAGCAGATGACATTGCACCCCAAATCATCACAGACTGTGGAAACTTAACACTGGACTTCAAGCAACTTGGGCTATGAGCTTCTCCACCCTTCCTTCAGACTCTAGGACCTTGGTTTCCAAATGAAATACAAAACTTGCTCTCATCTGAAAAGAGGACTTTGGACCACTGGGCAACAGTCCAGTTCTTCTTCTCCTTAGCCCAGGTAAGACGCCTCTGACGTTGTCTGTGGTTCAGGAGTGGCTTAACAAGAGGAATATGACAACTGTAGCCAAATTCCTTGACATGTCTGTGTGTGGTGGCTCTTGATGCCTTGACCCCAGCCTCAGTCCATTCCTTGTGAAGTTCACCCAAATTCTTGAATCAATTTTGCTTGACAGGCTGCGGTTCTCTCGGTTGGTGGTGCATCTTTTTCTTCCACACTTTTTCCTTCCACTCAACTTTCTGTTAACATGCTTGGATACAGCACTCTGTGAACAGCCAGCTTCTTTGGCAATGAATGTTTGTGGCTTACCCTCCTTGTGAAGGGTGTCAATGATTGTCTTCTGGACAACTGTCAGATCAGCAGTCTTCCCCATGATTGTGTAGCCTAGTGAACCAAACTGAGAGACCATTTTGAAGGCTCAGGAAACCTTTGCAGGTGTTTTGATTTGATTAGCTGATTGGCATGTCACCATATTCTAATATTTTGAGATAGTGAATTGGTGGGTTTTTGTTAAATGTGAGCCAAAATCATCACAATTAAAAGAACCAAAGACTTAAACTACTTCAGTCTGTGTGCATTGAATTTATTTAGTACACGAGTTTCACAATTTGAGTTGAATTACTGAAATAAATGAACTTTTCCATGACATTCTAATTTATTGAGATGCATCTGAATTATCTAAAATATATTTTTTATTTTATATATAAAAATTTTTCATTATAAATACAATTATATTTATTTGGGGGTAAATATCGATATGTGATTAATTGTGATTAATTTGATTAACCTGCACATCATGCAATTAATTTGATTTAAAATTGTTATAGATTGACAGCCCTAATTAAAAGATATTTTTTTGTGGTATTTTAGTTTAAGTAAAATGTTACAATATTACAAGTAAAAGTGAAATTAACTTTTTCCCCATTTGTCTCTACTGAATACTTTAATTCTGATTCGATGCTGCTGGAGTTGGACTGAAATTAGGTCTGTAAATTAAAATGAGCCATACAGTTTATTTTTCTTCTTTTTTTTCTAAGCCTAATTTTGTGTTCAGTTTTAGAGGACTTATTAAAGTTAAAGTTATCCAGTGAAGAGCAGTGGATTTCTCTTCTTCAATATCCTATTGTTTTCTGATTAATATTCACTAATTACCAATTTTGTGTGCAGGCCCTGTATTCAGTCTCTTTGGTTAGGGCCTCTGATTAATTATATAATAATTACAGTTGTATATAAGAGATTTCCTTGTCCTCTCTTTGTTTAACCCTAATATTGGTTATTACAGCAGCATATACTGTATACACTCACTGAGCACTTTATTAGGAACACGTGCACATGTTGTACATTCTGAGATGCTTTTCTGCTCACTACAATTTTACAGAGTGGTTATCTGAGTTACCGTAGCCTTTCTGTCAGCTCGAACCAGTCTGGCCATTCTACGTTGACCTCTCTCATCAACAAGGCGTTTCCGTCCACAAAACTGCCACTCACTGGATGTTTTGGTGTGTATTTTCCCACAGGTTTTCGAAAAGTGGGAAAAATTTCAGACTCTAAATAAATAAACAATTACATGCAAAGGAAGTTTGTGTTGTAAGGCTTTACGGGCTGATTTCAGATATTCAAGTGTGGACTGAATGACTAGTGTCTTCTTTTTGAAATTAGATGATTTTCTATTAGGCATGGCAATATGGTGGCGCAGTGGCACATGTTATGACATCAACAGTAATCCAGATCTATATTATAAATAAGTGGTTAAAAAAACTCTATTTTGTGCATTTGAAAGATGGTATCCTCAGTAGACTATGTTAGTAGATCAGCTCAGACATTTATGATTATTTTTTATTTTTTTGCATGCTAACAAGTTTGGATGTGTTTTTTATACACTCAAACCTTTAGTAAATCAGAGCCATAGTGTGTAACAGGGAGCGGATGAACAAGAGATAACTAATTAAAAAGCTCTTAGGCCTCTTACAGCTCAACGTAACTGAGATGAGACAATGACCAAACTCAGCAGAGAACAGCCTCAGGGGAGGACCATGAAAATACAATGACACAACCAAAAATACACACTCTCAAACACCCTCCCTGAAACACACACCAAAACACTTTCTGAAGTCACATTCTATCATTTTCTCATTTCTATTTCACCATCAATCCACATAACATATTTAAGCTTGCATGCACCTTTATTAACTAAAAAATGTGTGATCTTACGCCCAAACAAACCTATCTGCATTAAAATGGACCTCTTTGTTCCCGATCCAAGGTGGGTAGGTGTGGTGGCAATCTCATAATGTAGTATGAGTAGGCGCTGGATGCATACAAATGCACTTTCCGTATATTCAGCCTCCTTTTTTTTTTTTTTTTTTTTTGCTGTTTGCATGAATTCTTTAGGGCAGAGACCAGCCGCCTTTGGGAAAAACACACACACACAAAAATAAAAATTCTGATGCCTCATCTTCACAGTTCAAAGGAGCATGTAAAAGTGAATAGAGGCTGGTTGGCTGGTTCATTGTCGTCTTCTGTGAGTTAAATGTTGCGATTCTGTGAAATAGGATGACCTGCTGGTGCTCGTATGAACAAATCAACTACGGGCTTTAGCGCTTCAAGAGTTATATTCATTTCCAGCATTAAAACAAGGAATGTATTTAGATGTGAGTGAACACCCTTCCACTGGGTGTCAGACTATAAAAGTTGTTTGTTAGTTGAATAACTTATACATATTTAAAAGGCGTCAAACATGTAAAAGAAATGTATGGTAGCAATAACATAAGTCCTCTCTCTGGGGTATTTATCCTGATGTAATATAGGCTGTTCTGGTAAGGATGTCCTATAGGACACAACTCAAATTCCCCACACTTCACTTCTTTTGTAAGCATCTCCTCTAACCGCTGATAAAAGAGTTCATGAAAACCTTACATAGCAAAGCTTTGTGATTCTACTGCTACTGTGCTATAATGAACTCAAGCACTGCCTATTAGTTATTACAAATGACTTTTTAGCTGAAGTTTGTAATATCTGCGCCACTTGTGTCACCAGACAGAATTGCAACTAGATAGATACATTAGATACATTTTGTTGGAGTTTTGTTGGAGTTATGTAGACTGCCACAAGTTAATGGAGCCCACCCCCATGTGTGTATGACATTTTGGTTCTAGATATGGCTGGTTAGAAAAGATTTTAAAAAAGTAGATCAGAGACCAGAAAAATCAGAGCTGGTCAGAAGTTATTTAAATATAAAACTAATTAAATTCATGGCAAAAGAAATCCACACATGGTATCCCTGCTGAAAAGACCAGCAATACTGGTCACCAGCTTTTGTTATGATTGTGTGCTAGTGCCCCAGCATGGGATGCTGGTGTGCTGGTGTCCCAACAAGGCTTTTTAACTAGCTTCACCAGAAAGGTTTCACAGATGAAAAGCATGACTTTGCTAGCCTACCAGCTAGGCCAGCACTAACCATTAATTACATGCTGGTTAAAGGAATATTCCGGGTTCAATACAAGTTAAGCTCAATCAACAGCATTTGTGGCATAACGTGGAATTCAACGTTGTTATAGAATCTCATGCATAATGCAGGGCAGTGATTGGATGGAAGCCATACATAATGTAGAGAAATGGACATTAGTCAGAATCTAATGACCTTGACACATACTCTCTAACCAATCACATCTTAGATTTCATGCATATACCTTACATTTTGTGACATTGCTTTAACTTTCATTTTTAAACCGGAGAAACTAAATGGCTAAAAAAAAAAACATAAAATTAACCACTTTCCCCTTAGTATTGAACATAATGAGAGCTGTTATTGTTTTCAATGATGTGCAATGTGTACATAACTGTTAACATCTCCAAAAATGTGTTTCTGTGTTTCATGACCCTTTAAGACATGAGTTGAAAATTCTCTTTTTTTTTTTTTTTGTAGAAAGAGATTAATTATATTGAGTAAATCCAACAAAATCTAATCATGTTCATTTAACCTACAGTACGTACACTCACTTAGCACTTTATTAGGAAGACCTGTACACCTACTTATTCATGAGATTATCTAATCAGCCAATTGTGTAGCAGCAGCACAATCCATAAAATCAGGCTGATACGGGTTAGGAGCTTCAGTTAATGTTCACATCAGCCATCAGAATGGGGAAAAAAATTTGATCTCTGTGATTTAGACCGTGGCATGATTGTTGGTGCCAGACGGGCTTGTTTAAGTATTTCTGTAACTACTGATCTCCTGGGATTTTCATGCACAACAGTCTCTAGAGTTTACTCAGAAAGGTGCCAAAAACAGAAAATATCCAGTGAGCGGCAGTTCTGTGGACATACAGGTGTGCCTTGTTGATGAGAGTGATAAATGAAGAATGACCAGACTGGTTCGAGCTGACAGAAAGGCTACGGTAACTCAGATAACCACGTTGGGCACTTTATTAGGACCATAGTGTTCCTTTTTTTTTAATTTTCCTCCCCTTTTCTCCCCAATTTGGAATGCCCAATTCCCAATGTGCTCTAAGTCCTTGTGGTGGCGTAGCGACTCCCCTCAGTCCGGGTGGCGGAGGACGAATCTCAGTTGCCTCCGTGTCTGAGACCGTCAATCTGCGCATCTTATCACGTGGCTTGTTGAGCGCGTTACATAGCGCATGTGGAGGCTTCACGCTATTCCCCGTGGCATCCACGCACAACTCACCATGCGCCCCACCGAGAGCGAGAAACACATTATAGCAACCACGAGGAGGTTACCCCATGTGACTATACCCTCCCTAGCAACCGGGCCAATTTGGTTGCTTAGGAGACCTGACTGGAGTCACTCAGCACGTCCTGGATTCGAACTTGTGACTCCAGGGGTGGTAGGACCATAGTGTTCCTAATAAAGTTCTCAGCGATACATAAGGCTTATATAAACTTTATGTTATCTCTATATACTTCAACTTCAGTGTACAGTCCAGTAGGGTCCAGCTGAACATGAAGGGTAATTTGAATGTCTAAATATCATTCTTTAAGATAATATTAGAGCTAAAGTATCTATTCTTCTACAATATCTACATGTTCAGTTTAAGAGAATTATAATGTTGAGAACAAGCTTAAACTTAGTTAGACGGAACACTAATCTCCATGATTGTGACTTAAAATAAAAGACCATAATTTAATGCAAAACAGAATGGGTAACACTAAGTAGAACTGTATACACAACTATAACCCTTATTAATTACCAACAACAACTATTTACGCTCCACATAAGCCTCCATACCTTACCCAGGCCCATATAATTATACATTCAGGTGCAAGAGCCTATGGCCACTCCCCCAAAAACAGCTGAGCTGAAACAACTAAATTTTTTCTAATTTTATTCAAATAATTGTAATAAGTCGGTAACACTTTACAATAAGGTTTCGTTCGTTAACATTAGTTAATGCATTAGGTATCATGAACTAACAATGAACAATATATTTTTACAGCATTTACTGATCTTTTTTAAAGTTAGTTTATAAAAATACACATTTTCTTTGTTAGTTCATATTAGTTCAAAATACATGAACTAATGGTAACATTTACAACTTTTGATTTTAGAAATGTATTACTATATTACTCTTCATTGTTAGTTCATGTTAACTAATGTTAACAAATGGAACCTTATTGTAAAGTGTTGCCAATAATTCTGTTCACAATTCAGATACTGTATTTAAAAACATTTTATCATTGAGTAAAATGAAAACAATTACAATTTATAAAAAGAGCAAACAAATAATAAAGGGCCAAATTCTTCTTCTTTTTATTTTTTGTTGTTAGTAATACTGTATAAAAATTTGTTTTCTATGGTAATGTCTAAATTAAATGGTTTTATTGAAATCTAAATTTCATTTAATGTGAATGACTGAGGAACACCATTGAAAGTGTCAGATCAGGTAGAAATATCTCAAGGCAACAACCGGACATTTTCGCTCTATCCAGTGTAACCATTAGAGAGAAATTGGTGGCGAAAGATGACACACCCGAATGCCTGAAATTTTTACAATGAGTGTGTGCTTTCCAAGTTACCACAAAAATACACAATAAATGACCAATGTTGATTTAGTTATTTTTTATTAATATGTGCTGATACAGGGTCATAATGACCTGCAATGACGCAAATGCTTACATAAAACCATCCCTCTTTGGCCCAGACAACTGTCAAAGCAATGACTGTGAGAAAATAAACACATATCATCAATAGATATCAATAGAAACAGTGAGTTCAGAACAAAAAATACAAATAAAAATAAAAAATAAAGAGAATACACCTAACTGGGTCATTATCCTGGACTTTGATAACAATCCCCCCCCCCCCCCCCCCCCCAACACACACACACACACACACACACACACTTTCCATGCACTTCCAATCGGATTCTCTTATTCAATTTTTAATACTGCCAATCTCATAACAACGCATTTGTATGATAGTCCATGCCAGCTCATCTCAAGAAGGCCTAATACATTCTAGGGTGACCTTGCCCCCTGCCCACTTTCTCAAAACCCAACGACAGGAAATGCACACCACTATAAATCAAGATGAAATGTGTAATTGCTGCACTACTTGCGTTAGCAAACAGAATTGCAAAAATAATGATTGTTTTCAAAGTTTAAAACACTTGGTTAGTTCCTCCTCTCACTCATGCCATTGGTTGAGGCAAATGTCATTCGAAACAAACAAACGTTTAGTGCTATTAGTAGCGCAGAAATTACACACTTCCCCTTTAAAGAAACCTGTTGTATGTATCTGAACATAATGTGGTGATTCTTTTAGAAGACCAGTTCACACCCATTATACCTCCTGAATGCTGGCTCAACCCAGAACAAGACAGAGTAAACAAGGACCTCTGCCAGTTTCCTGTCAAGCATTGATATGCAAACATACAGTGAAAAGGCATGCCTAAAAGAAGCTATAAAAGAAACACCAGCATACTTAAATTGGACAAACTTAAACATGTAAAAGTTCCCTCCCTACTGTTTAAGATCTGTACAGAGTACTAAAAACTATATACCTCAGTCAGGTGTTTGTGTTATGTGATTAATGTACAGTAGGAACACTGTTTTCGGAGTGTGTTTTACCCAGAGCTCTGTGTTCTGGTCTCACCCTGCTTGACCGAGTCATTGTTTAAGACTGAAGTACATTCAGGAAGTTAACAGCACAAAACTCCCCACTGGGCTCTTGACACAGTCTAACATATTTCTTAAAACTATGTTACACGTGCTGTTTCAAGCATAGACACACAACAAGAGACCAACAACAAAATAATACTATTTTATTAGTGTTTAAGTCAGTTTAAAACAGTCAAGTTGTTTGCCTGTTCCTTCCATTTGAAATTGACCTCTTTTCCACCAGCACAGTGCTAGTGCCAGAGCTGGTGCCCAATCTTGCCCCGTTCCACTGGTTCTGGGCTGGAAAAACCCAGAGGTGATTTTTCAGAACCGTATTTTTGTTTTTTGATTTATTTTCTGGTCTCAAAACAGGAACCACTTACATCAGAGACTAATTTGATAGACTGATGCAACAAAACTAAATCGCTTCCATTATAATCAACAAAATGGTCTATCCTGGAAGAAACAACCTAGTCTCAGAATGAATGTTACTATAACAAAATTTTTGCAAATTAAGTTTAATGTGCCATTTTCTAATTTTTGCAGCAGTTTCCAGTTAAAATTAACAGAAGAGGTGCTACAACAACTGTGAGATTTATGATTAGCTTCCGCGGTGTCAGAAGTGAGACGAAATGACGTGGTTGCTTTAGGAAATTAGCTTTTCATGTCGTATTTGCTTTTTTGGACAATATTGGTTAAGTTTAGATGTCGGTTTAGGGTTAGGTGTCTGCTTTGTTCATCTCTCATTTATCTTTTTGGACACTATTGGTGAGGTTTAGGTAAAAGTAGGTTTTTACTCATTTAAACATAATAATATCTAATATTCACCTTAAAAAAACATCATCTGATTACGTCACCATTTCACTCGCTTTTGGCATCCCCCGCTAGACATTTTACTTGGAAACTGCAGCAAAACGTGTAATGAAGTGCATAATTTCGTTTTGAAAAAAGTTGCCACTGTCAAATAATGTTAATAAGATCAGGTTGGGAAAAAATGCTCTTTCGGTTCTAGAGGAAGGTGTTGATCTCTCAGTGACTGAGAGATCCAAATAAAAGATGTCATGGGTTAACCCAATGGGTTATCTTTGCCTGTCAGACACTGCACAGCGGAGCAGGTGGGGTGCATTCCAAGGCCTCGTTTCCCAATAACGATTGATCTTAGCGGTTAAGAGCGTTTTCTACGAGCGATTTTATGGACGTTCATTATTTTTTACGTGCGTTTCCCAAAACTGCACTTAACATGAACGTGCGAGGATGCGCTTTAAGTGCTACTTAAGAGAGACGCTGTCCATAAACGTGAAGTGCTGAAATGTAACCATATAGTGCTGCTCATCATTGCAACTTCATTATATTTGTGCGTAACTTTAAAAACTATTGTAATTTAGCTCACTGGAAATATTGTAAAATATTAATTTAAATTAAACGTCATTAATTAACCACATAATTGCATTTTGTTTTGCAATCGTTTTGTGCAGAACGATATATTTCTTTTACTCAATCACTGCTTCGTTCATCAGATGTGCATTTTAATATTTCGTTTTCAAAATTTGCTCTGTGGGTCGAGATTAAAGCTTATAGGATCAGTGAAGACAGCGGAGGCCCTGTGTATGATCCTGCTAATGACAACAAGTATTAATTGAATATAACGAGGTTCACTGTGTTATTGCAGAGGGCAAAATAAGGAGACGCATGGAAGCTGTGCTTTAGGGATATTCACCAATCAAAGGAAGATCTGCTCTGTACTCCCAAAAGTGTTAACGGTAACAGCAATGCTACACAACATGTGCGGTACTACACAGTGTGTGGTGTGGGTGAGAGAGCCCTTAGGTGTCAGAGAGGAAGAGGAGATGTGGATGAGGAGCCAATATACTGTACGGACGATTTTCATGCACAACAGCAAGTTATTTACATTTTTCCTTCTCTCTCTGATTGTAATTTTTACAGTTCTCTGCAACAATCATGTCATCACTTTGTTGTTTCCAACTAGTCCACAAATAACTTTGATTACTTATTAATTTATTTGTTCATCCAATATTGACTAACCATTTTCTGCATATATTATTGTTATTATTATTATTATTATTAGCCTTGTCGGTTAAAAATAATAATAAAATAAAACGTATATGTATACTGATATTAAATGAGCATAAGTGTAGCTATAGGTATTTAAATTGTATCAGGTGTAGTTTTGCGTTTGTTCTGCAGGTGTCTGCATAAGTCTGTGTCCTTACGATGTTCTTAGCGCTGTACGATTATCCAGAGCACTCGTTAACCTACAAGAATTTTCAAGTATTACTTAAGTTACGATGCTTTTGGGAAATGGGCCGCAAAACTAAGATAAATCGTAAGATGGATTCTACGATCTACTTTGGCTTACAATGCTTTTGGGAAATGAGGCCCAGGGCTGGTGCTTCCTGTTGTTTTGACAGCAATGAATGAATTGGTCATCTCTCTCACTCTCTTTTTTATTATCTCTGTCCTACTACAGTAGCTGGACATCAAGGCAACATGTGGCTCTAAAAGCAAAGTTCCTGTGCTACAGAAGGGGACAGCTCATGATCGGAGGTCATGACTCTGGCTCTCTGGTGTCAGGCCCATGTTGAGGATAGGGCTGACGGCAGGGTGACAGATTGTCAGATCACAGGAGTTCAGAGCAGTGTGATGGCACCTATGTAGAGAGGGACAGATATGGGTGCCTGGAAGACAGACTTCTATGATTCCTCTCAAACAGAATTTGAATGGCATTCAGTCACAAAGGCTACATCCACACTAATCTGTTTTTTTAATAATTTTCTTTTGTTGAAAACTCTGTTTTAAGTTTCCTAACTTCATCACTTTCTAAAGTATGCGGTAATCAAAAGCGTTTTCGAAATGCTCCATTTTCGGTGGAGGAAAACGCCCTTCTAATGTGGATGAGAGGCATACGTACACTCACATATAACTTTATTAGGAACACCTGTTCACCTAATTATTCATGTATTTATCTAATCAGCCAATCGTATGGCAACAGTGCAATGCATAAAATCATGCAGATACGGGTCAGGAGCCATCAGAATGGGGAAAAAATGTGATCACAGGGATTTTGACCGTAGCATGATTGTTGGTGCCAGATGGGCTGATTTGAGTATTTCTGTAACTGCTGATCTCCTGGGAATTTCACGCATAACAGTCTCTAGAGTTTACTCAGAGTGGTGCCAAAAAAAAAAAAAAAAACATCCAGTGAGCAGCAGTTCGTGGATGGAAATGCCTTGTTGATGAGAAGGGTCAACGGAGAATGGCCAGACTGGTTGGAGCTGACAGAAAGGCTACGGTAACTCAGATAACCACTCTGTACAATTGTAGTGAGCAGAATAGCATCTCAGAACGCACAACACATCGAACCTTGAGGCGGATGGGCTACAACAGCAGAAGACCATGTTGGGCACTTTTTTAGGACCATAGTGTTCCTACTAAAGTTCTCAGTGAGTGTATATGCTAGTGTCCTCCTAAATGTTGACAAAACTAATTTAAGCAGATATACGTATTTAAATGCATCTTTCTCTTCAGGAGAAACTGACCAAAAATATTGATGACATCAACTTATCCAAATTACTGTCCAATCAAAAGGTGGCCAGAATGAGAATGCCCCTCATCCTAATATCAACTGCCTTCATCAAAAAATAGCAAATTGTGGTTCACGGCTGTGTCGTAAACTAAAGGTTATTGGCTATTAAAAAAGGGACAGACCCTTTGAAAAGTCCCACCACAACTTCCTGTTTCAATAGGAACATCATCAACACAAGAAAGAAAACTGTCCTTATCAAGGCAGTTCATGGGGTTTTTGCAAATTTTGGCTAATTTCATTATACTTTAAATCAGCACATAAAACACAAATCCTAGATTTCATCTGGGCTGCTAATCCGGCATCTGCTCATGCACTGCCTCTCCATTTCAACATGAAGACAAGAAAACAAGGCCAATATGGAGAACTGAACAGTGTGACTCCTTTCTTATCTGAGGAACAGCAAACGCAAGTGCTCTCAAAGAGTGAGAGGGGTGAAGAGACTAAGGAAGAAACCTAAAGAGCGACCTCATGGTGGGCTGACTCCGCTAGATTATAGCTCTCAGTATTATTATGATAATCAGAGGTTGTATGGGGATTTTGGAGGTGGTAGCAGTCCCATGGAGCGGGCTTTAGTCTAGCAGTTTACTACAGCGCATAATCACTGTCATTTTCACCATATTCAACACTGTACTATAATATCCCTTCAGTAATGTGTAAACAAAGCCTTTGACTAAAATAACAAATCTTCCCATATTAATGCTTCGCTACAAAAGCCACATGAAAACAGTTAATTGAGCTAAACAGGATGTGAGAAAACGATCTAGCCAGGGGGGAACACGTAAAGGGTTGGGATGATAGGAAATAAAAAATGAGCTAGGGCAGAAAATAGAGAGATGTACGAAATGTGACACACATTGGGCATCTCTAGGTTGGAAGGAAGGTAAACAGTCTCTCCCCCCAGGCAATGCAGTAGGGTAAGAGGGTAAAACAGCAGCGTGCAGTGCCAGGTGGGCAAAGGGCCTTGAGTCAGGACCAGATATCATTAGAGGGCGTACTAACCACAGAGAGCCAGTTCACAATGGTGTTATGACAAAACATTCAAACGGTCAAACCTGTTGACCAGGCGAAAACATTTTTTGCAAGAAAAGCAAGGAAAAAAAATAATTGTTCAGGTCAATGCTTTAAAAAAAAAGCTGATCGTACATGCCTCTGGCTAAATATAGGAGCAGATACACTAACCACCCTGCTAGCCAGGCCAGTGCACCAGCAAACGTACTGACCCAGTGTAAATCAGTACAAGTTACCATACAATGGATTGCACACATGTCCCATTAGAAGACTTACAGGAGAGAGATCAGGGTTGAGCAAAATTCAGAATTTTAGAACTGGCTCCCTTTCAATTCATGAGTTTTTAATTTTAATTGAATTAGCCAAGTCCTACAGGATATTGAATTGGAATTTGAAATGGAATAACAGGAAGAGGAATTTACTGAATTGCAATTCACATAACTGCACATGACATAATTAATTTGGACTGAAAATGCCTGATATGTAGAATACAACTGATTAGAAATATTTTTCTTATTTCTAACTAATTTCAATACTATCTAAATAATGAACAACAAACAGACTTTATCATAGAGCACCACAAAATATCCACCGCTTTGTTTTCAGATTTGTACTTAATAAAAATAATTGGAACATTTTACAATAAGGTTCTATTCTTTAACATTAGTTAATGCATTAGGTATAATGAACTAACAGAGTTTTTTCACAGCATTTATTTTTCTTAATGTTAATTTATCAAAATACTACAGTTCATTGTTCATGTTAGTTCATATTGCATTAACTAATGTTAACATATATCGCTTTAAATGTAAACAAATTAAGAGTTTAATAGAAATTAACATTAACCATGATTATTGAATGCTCTCCAAGTATTGTTCACTGTTAGGTGATGTTAACTAACAACAGGGCTGCAACAAACGATTATTTTGATAATCGACAAATCTAACGATTATTAGAACGATTTTTTTGACTTTTCGGGCGATTATTTCAACGATTAATCATTAGTTCTTAATCAGCTGTTCAGCTTGTGCCTTGACTTATAATATTGTATTAAACGTGCTTACTAACAATAAAGATGATAAAATCATATTTTAAAAATACCTCCAAATGACATTCACTGAACTAAATAAAAAAATTAAAAAAAAGACTTTTTATTAAGTTTAATTCAGTAAAACAATTCACTGCAAAAACGTTATACTGTTATCAAGTATTTTGTCTTGTTTTCCATTTAAAAATATCTAAAAATCCTTAAAACAAGATATATTTACTGGAGAAGTAACATATAGATATTAAGAATTGCTTTCAGAGAATGTATCTAGAATATAAGTGTATTTTGTATAAAAGTGTATTATTTAACTTGTTTATACTTCTGCAGAAAAGTCAAAATATACTTCTATATTCAAGATTTATTCTCTGAAATCATATCTTATATGTTAAAGTCAGAAGTTTACATACACTTAGGTTGAAGTCATTAAAACAAATTTTTTAACCACTCGACAGATTTAATATTAGCAAACTATAGTTTTGGCAAGTCGTTTAGGACATCTTTGTGCATGACACGAGTAATTTTTCCAGCAATTGTTTACAGACAGATTGTTTCACTTTTAATTGACTATAATCACAATTCCAATGGGTCAGAAGTTTACATACACTAAGTTAACTGTGCATTTAAGCAGCTTGGAAAATTCCAGAAAATGATGTCAAGCCTTTAGACAATTAGCTTCTGATAGGAGGTGTACTGAATTTGAGGTGTACCTGTGGATGTATTTTAAGGCCTACCTTCAAACTCAGTGCCTCTTTGCTTGACATTATGAAAAAAAAAAAAAAAAAAGAAACAAAAATCAGCCAAGACCTCAGAAAAAAAAAATTGTGGACCTCCACAAGTCTGGTTCATCCTTGGGAGCAATTTCCAAATGCCTGAAGGTACCGCGTTCATCTGTACAAACAACAGTACGCAAGTATAAACACCATGGGACCATGCAGCCATCATACTGCTCAGGAAGGAGACACATTCTGTCTCCTAGAGATGAATGTAAATTGGTGCGAAAAGTGCAAACCAATCCCAGAGCAACAGCAAAGGACCTTGTGAAGATTCTGGAAAAAACAGGTAGACAAGTATCTATATCCACAGTAAAACAAGTCCTAGATCAACATAACCTGAAAGGCTGCTCAGCAAGGAAGAAGCCACTGCTCAAAAACTGCCATAAAAAAGCCAGACTACAGTTTGCAAGTGCACATGGGGACAAAGATCTTACTTTTTGGAGAAATGTCCTCTGGTCTAATGAAACAAAAATTTAAATGTTTGGCCATAATGACCATCGTTATGTTTGGAGGAAAAAGGGTGAGGCTTGCAAGCCAAAGAACACCATCCCAACCATAAAGCATGGGGGTGGCAGCATCATGTTGTGGGGGTGCTTTGCTGTAGGAGGGATGGGTGAACTTCACAAAATAGATGGCATCATGAGGAAGGAAAATTATGTGGATATATTGAAGCAACATCTCAAGACATCAGCCAGGAAGTTAAAGCATGGTTGATAATGGGACTTACAAATGGACAATGACCCCAAGCATACCTCCAAATTTGTGGCAAAATGGCTTAAGGACAACAAAATCAAGGTATTGGAGTGGCCATCACAAAGCCCTGACCTCAATCCGATACAAAATTTGTGGGCAGAACTGAAAAAGCGTTTGCGAGCAAGGAGGCCTACAAACCTGACTCAGTTACACCAGTTCTGTCTGGAGGAATGGGCCAAAATTCCAGCAACTTATTGTGAGAAGCTTGTGGAAGGCTACCCAAAACGTTTGACCCAAGTTCAACCATTTAAAGGCAATCATATTCTTAAAATAAAGTAGTGATCCTAACTGACCTAAAACAGGGAATATTTTCTACGATTAAATATCAAGAATTATGAAAAACTGAGTTTAAATGTATTTGGCTAAGGTGTATGTAAAATTCTGACTCCAACTATATGTAATATGTTGATTCTTAGGTAAATGTATGTTGTTTTAAGGAATTTTAGATATTTTAAAATATTTAAAATTATATTCAACATTCTCAAAAAAAAAATTCTTCTGCAGTATAGCTCTTAAAGTAAATGTACATTGTTTTAAAAGGAGTTTTATATATTTATATTGAAAAACAAGTCAAAACATAAACAAATCAAAAACGTATTTTGTTGCAGTGTATAATGGGGCCAATGACTACCCTCTCTCACTTCAATCCATCTTTAATTCACAAAAAACAAACTCTTATTAATAAAGCTGTGTATTTTTTATTTTCTTTATGATAAGATACACACCGTGACACATATATTCTGATTCAATACCTCGTGAGCCATCACGTTTTCATCTAGTTGCATCAAGCGCACGCGCGAGGGATGAGCGTCCCTGCGCCAAAGTGAGCATCAGCCGGGATGCAGTTTCAATCTCTCCCTCTTAGATCGGGTCACGTCACGCGACCCACAGAAGCAGCACTGACCGCACAGAGAAATGCCAGTTTTGGAGTTTGTACTTATTTACATGACCTGCTTCTTTATTATTTGAACTTTAATAAAGGATGCATTAAATGATACACCCCTTTGTTATATCTTTAAAGACGCTCTGACATGCAAGTTTTGCTAAGCGGAATGGCAGCTCCGGCTCTGCTTTATTTTACAACGAGAGTGCTTCTGCATTTAATTATTTTGTATTTTTGCATAATTTCCTAATACTTTGCAATCTATGTCACCTGAAGCTGTTTGGAAAGTCTGGACTGTGAGCTGTGTTTTCTTCCTCTCCTCAATCAGGCACAAGCTAAGGTTGGTGCTCTTCTGGTGTGCCCTCATTAGAGTTTAATGTGATCTCATGTTAAGTTAAATGAGATCAAACCGCTATTCGACTATGAATTAACCTAGTTTCCATCCACTTTTCGCACTGTTTTGTTATCGACAAAGTGAAAATGCGTAAAAATGTTTTTGCTAAATTTGCCGTCTTCTGCCTGTTTCCATTCAAATGGCCTTTTATCGATAAAAATGGTGTGCATGATGACGTCATGCATAAGTTTTTGTTTATCGCAAAAGCAATCTGCCCTAAAGCCGTTTTCATACAGAAATGTGTGTATATCGCTAACTGTGTACCTTTCGCCTCCCAGATGTCCCTAATTTTTTTCCCCACAAAGTTTTGGTAAAATGGGGAGAGTATTGAGATAATTCATTGAAATTAGCCAGCTTACTGTCATTTTAATTTCACAAATAAATGCAATCAGAAGACGAGGAATTGCAATCAAAAGGGAACAGTTGCCCTTCTAGGACTGTGATATTGGTCCTGATGTTGTGCCTATTGCAGGTTGCCACTAGGGCTGCCATTTTTGAAGTTTTAAAATAAGGGACACTTAAACATCCTCCGCAGTTTTAGCAATAAATGCATTGAGTTAATATGCGTTATTAATAAAAACTGTATATCCTCTCTTATATGCTAAAATGAGAACTTTCCTGACCCATGACTTATAAAAAAATAATACATCATTTATATGTTAAAAATATAATATTTAAAAATGTTTTGATTATTTGTCTTCTTTATCTTATTTATGTATACATTTTGGATGGTTTATACATATTTATATTTTTTTTTTACATTTTTTATTTTTATTTTATTTCTTTTTACCTTTACCTGTACTTGTCTTTATGATTGTATTCATACATTGTTTGATCTTATTGAACATTTATATAGAAAAAAAAACACAGTTTTACCACCATTTGTGGACTTTTCAGATGAACCTTACCACACCCTCCACAGTATTATCACATTTTAGCACAATGTGTGGACTTTTCAGACGGTCCCTTACCCACCGTAGGCAAATTTTCCAACTTATATCAATGTTAAATTGCCGATCTGGAACGATTTCACCGTGACGCCATCTGACCAGCTTAAATACAGGATGCATCATTTTATCTTTAAATACGGGACGATCCCATATTTTACGGGACCTGAAAGCGAATCGTCATGGCCCTGTTCAAGTTGGCAACCTGCACCAAGTAGTGGGGAAAACTTTTGGTCTTAGTATAACAAACATCCATCGATGTGTATATGCTGTGTGCACAGCTATTAAAGAAAAATTAATGCACAGTAATAACAGGGTTACATATGATACATTCCTGATATTCAATTTTGAACAATCATCTAATCTAAAGCATTGCCATCACAACTGCATTATGTCCCGCATATTTGCCCAGCAACTTTTTAAACGACCAACTGAACTTGATTGCCATCTGTGACGAGGAGAGGGACGTGGCCGGGCCGTGATGACGCATGCCTGGCGCTGAGTTGACTAATCAGCGGGAGAGAGATAAGGGGGTCCGGAGACGCCAGTTTGGGAGAGAGAGAGAGACACATGAAGCTGTGTGTGTGTGTCTTTGTTTGCTTTGCAGTTTGTTATGTTTGAATTCAATTTGTTAGTTTATGCGCTAGAGTTAAATGGAAAAATATTATGTCGACACTTGTGAAATTTTAGCAATAATTTGTGTTTCCATCAGCTATATCGGTAAACTTTTTGATGTGCTTCACTTTTTGTTGCAAAAAAACCCTTGGATGGAAACGTAGTTATAGTCGATAACATCGACTAATCGTTTCAGCCCTAGTTAACAAACACAACCTTATTGCAAAGTGATACCAAAATATTTTTTACATTTTTAAATCTTTTCAATCTATTAATTTGATTAAATTCTGGGAAATTAAGAGTTCTCCAATGATGGTCCATAAAATGAAAGTGAATTCACAAAATATAATCCAATTTATCTATATTTATGACAAATGTCTATAGGCAGAATTTCAATAATTGATAATTAATTGTAATCTTTCTGGAAATAGCCCATAAGTTGTATGTATGATAACATATTTATTATGTATTATTGCGTAAAGCAGTTATATGAATTTCTTTAAATTTTACTTCTTTGAATTCAAATTCGAATTACAATTCTGTATCCTGTTTGCTACCTCAATTCAAATTCAGGAATTCAGTTGGAATTTAAAAGGCATTCTCAACACCATTATAATTGGCACAAAACCCAGGGAGAGAAGGAGAGGGAGAAAGGATAGACAGTGCATTGACTGAATGATACTGTGTTAATTCGGGATGCACAATGCTATCCACCTCTGACAGCGGATGTAGCAGAGCTGCCATGTCCTCTGAGCTCCAAAACGGAGCCCTCGCTGAGCCAGGCCGAGCCTAGCTAGTGTTGCTCTGACATCGCCTCTTCCGCTGACTTACATTAAACATGTATATTCCCCTCTGATCTCTCCCTCTATTTCTTTCTTTCTCTCTCTCCATCTCTCATCATCCCCACATATGCTCTGTACACACTGCGGGATGAAAACCACACTTAAATAAATGAATAAGTGCATAAATAATCAAAATAGACAAATAAATATGAATAAATAAAACATCAAAGATGAAAAAGAGTTTGAAGATTGAGCAGACTTCAGAAGGGCAGAGCACTCATGAATACAGTACCTTTCTTTTGTTTAATAGGCTACGAAGCTCATTTGCATATGGGCATTCTTACCCACAAACGCTGCGTCTCATTGGTCAGATGTTGCTTTTACCTGATGAATGCTAATTCTGTTTATCTATGTATCTAAGTTTCCACTGTCCCTGAATGGCAAAATAACAACATTTAAAATACCTTTAACAAAGTCTTGGAAGCTTCTACCGAGCTCTTATATAGATAAAGATTTACTCTGCCTCCTGTTCATCTAATGTGGGTCCATCTAACCCAGTAAAAATAGCCTCTTAAATACTCACAAACATATTCTGGTTCATAGTCATCCAAATGATCACATTCAGACACTAATAAATTCACACCAACTGAAATAAAAGCTGATCTTGGTATGTAAAAACTACAATCTAGGCTTTGCGATTGAAAAATGTCTGGATATGCACCTCCGATTTTTGTTTGTATAAATATCTTATATTCTATTCATCTAGTCATCTGATATCTATTACACCCCGCCAGATAATACATAACCAGCACTACATTATGGTTGCTGTCAATCACTCCACATTGCACCAGTGCAACCCTGGGGCACAGTGTATTCCCCTTTTAGTTCATGTCAAGCACTTCCTGTCAGGGAATGTTGAAGGTCACACATTACCAACATGTAATGGGATATATTACATACAAATTGTGCCAGGAATTATCTCGTTTCATGTAAAATCCTTCTCTTTCTATCTTTCCATCTCTCTCTGACTGTCTCTTGGCAGACAATTAGATTTCCTGGCACCACGGTGCTCCGGGGTAGGAGCCAATGAGGGCCGGAGAGAGCAAAAGAAAGGGAGAGAGAGATTTGCAGTGCCGCTCAAGTCACAAACTTCAAAACATCTTTATTTTTCAACTGTTTTCAATTTCTGTCGCAGTACAACAAATGTTTTCATAGTATTTTATACTTTTTTGTTGCTTTTGTTCATCTGGTTTATCTATGTACAGGAGACGAGTAGAATAAGACTTGCTTTCATGTGTTTAGTATATGTACAGAAGTTTGACTCAGCTGAAGAAGTAGCAAAAAAATTATTCTAGCCACAATAACACACAGGTGATACAGCACGTTCTCCTAAAACATCCATCAGTGATTCCGATGGCAGTTTCAGTCCCTAATCCGCCTCCTTTAATCAGAACAAAACTCTAAAAAGGTCCCATTCACAGTCCAACTCTGGACTGCCAAGTAGCTTCAAGACAGCCAGCTGACGATAAGTTGTGTCCCCCCTTCCCCCCAGTTCCCGGTTTCTGGGGTTGTTCTGTACAGAAGAGTAAGTTCAGAGAGAAATAAAGGCAACTCCACTGAGGCAGCTTCCCGCTACCCATTTCTGAACAATAGTCCTTGTTTTCCGTATATGTGTTCACACTCTTGATGTTCAGTAACAAGCACTTCTGTGAGTGTGTGGATTGCAGTTTGTGTTCTGGCTCAAAAACAGTTATTTTTGGCAACACTGAAGAGCTTTAAGATAGATTTTGTCACTTTGCAGTATAATGGCATAGCCCCATCTCCTTGCGTAACAACTCTCATCAATTAATTATGGAAAAAGAAAGAAAAGGTAAGGAACTACAAAATGAACATTTTTTTAAAGACTTGACATCAAATGAACACAAAAATAGAGACAGGGCTATAATAGTTGGGGATATTCTTGAAGTAGAGAGAGCTGAAGGCAAAGAGGTCCATTGAAAGAAGGCATATATTTGGACTTGCTGTTTTTGTATGTGTGTATCAGGGTTAGGAGGGAGGGGAAAATGATACTGATGAGAGAAAATGGTTAAACAGCACTTCAGAGAGGTTGCTGCAATGGAGACAATCCTCTCTCTTGTTCTCCCTGTTTAGGCTTTCCTTACCTCTCACTTCAAAACAAATAAAAGAGTAAAAAGGCAACCAGACATAAATAGGGCGTTAGAGACAGGAGAGGAGTCCATCATCTTCTGCACTTTGCATCAAACCCTGTAGCGCTCTTCCTCCTCCACCTCTTCTTCATGGTCACAGGCTGGTGACCAACTGCATCTGTCCATCTCCCTCATTGTGGGGGGGCTCGGGAGGGGTGGGGTGGGCTTCAGTGCTAGGTCTCCTAGGTGGAGCCTGATAGAAGGTCTGCATGGGGGCTCCACGGGAGCCTATAGCGGGCCGGCCCGAGCTGTAGTACAGCTCTTCTGGAGGCTGGGCCGAGCGTGGAACCACCTCTAGAGGTTCTGGGCTGCTGTCAGGGTAGGGCAAATCTTGCAGGTTGGTTTTGCTGGTGTAAAGGGAGTCCCGTGCAGGCGAATCAGGGGCTCCACTGTGGCCCTGGCCAGCAGCACTTTGGCCGCTGTGACCGCTGTGGCCCAAGCTCTCAGTCAGGTCTGCTGTGTAGCTTTCGGACTCCTCAGCGTCACTCTGGTAGAGCACCGACTGGGCGCGCTGCAAGAGTAGGGGCTCCTCGAGAGCTTTGTACAGCAGTTCCACATCCTGCGGCGTGTGCTGGCGCACTTCTCTTGAACGAAAGTCTTTGTCATCCTCCAAGCCTATTGTCGGCTCGGCCCCGCCTCCACCCCGCCCCATTCCCATGTGGCCATGTCCCCTGGCCAGGCTGCCACACGTTATGTCTCCACCCCCAGTCCCACCACCACGTAGATTATTGTGCACTAGTTCCGATATGATCATCTTCTCAAATGCCGCTGCATCTGAGAGGTTTCTCCGTATGCCGCCAAGGATTTCTGAGCCCCGCGGGTTGAGTAGGGGAGGGGGACTATCCCCACCTCCGCCTCCCAGGAAGTCACAGCTGCTGCCGGGACCACCAGTAACCCCAACAGTGCGCAGAGAATAGCTATTGTTGAAGTTTCCATTCAGAGGTAGTGTCTCCATGCCTCCATGATCTCGATTCTTAGACAGTGTGCTCTCTGTTGAGGAGGAAAACGAGAGGAGGTAAGCCATTGAGAAAGAGGACAGAGAAGTGAACACTTCAGTACCTATCTTAATCGTGATGGGGATTCAAGGCAAGAGAATCTTGGATTAAATGAATGGAGAAAGCAACTTCCATTGCAAGATTAATAGGTTTATGGACAGACGAGTTATTGCCAGGGACATACAATTTGTTCAGAGACAACATGGCTTCATTGCACACGTGAAGAGGTTATCATTTTGCAAAATTAGCCAATACAATACCCAAAAGAGCTATAAATCTCAGAGTGAAAAATTCTTACTTGGGTCACGGAAAGTTCCTGTGTGTCCACAGTGAGGCCATATGAGGGCAAAATGAAACAGAAATTAGAAAATTGTGATTTATTCCTTCACATAACATTATTAATAATGCATTTCTACATTCATCCATCCATCAATCCATCCATCCATTCTCTATAACCGCTTATCCTCTGCAGGGTCGCGGGTAGTGCTGGAGCCTATCCCAGCTGTCTCGAGCCGAAGGCAGGGAAACACCATAGACAGATGGCCAGTCCATCACAGGCAGTTCTACATTGAGCTTTATATGGATATAGTGTCACAAACATAAAGAGACAACAGTGGACATCCAAGGGCAGCCATACACATCTGCTGACCTGTAGCATTTGCAATATATTGTGATTGTCTATCCCAAAAGCATCTGGAATAACAAGGTGTGCTTTATTATCATTCTACAGAGTTCAGGGAAAGTGTTTCTTTTTTTTTTGGTTTGGGTATTCAGGAGCAGTGCTTCATTTGTTAATTTGGGGAGATTAAGTGCCTAATTTTTGGTCTAAAGAGTTTAGAGACAGTGCCTCATTTTTTGGTCTAAGGAAATCAGCAGCAGTGGCTCATTCTTCGGTTTGGAAAGTTTAGAGCAATGCCTCATTCTTTGGACCAGGGAGTGTAGGGTCATTGCTTCATTTTTTGGTCTAGAGAGTTTAGGGTCAAAGCCACTTCTTGGGATTGGGGAGTTAAGGAGAAGTGCCTCATTCTTTGCTTTGAGGAGATTAGGAATAGTGCTTTACTCTTAAGTCTAGAGAGTTTAGGAACAGTGCCTAATTATTTTGTATTGGTGAGTTTAAGGACAGAACTTCATTCTTTGTATTGGGGAATTTAAGATCAGTGCCTCATTCTTTTCCCTTGAGAGTTCAGGGAAAGTGTGATGTGTTGGGGAATTTTTCAGTTTAGGGAATTTAAGATCAGTGCCTCATTCTTTGGCCTAGAGAGTTTAGGGAAAGTGTGTCATTCTTCAGTTTGGGGAATTTAGGAACAATTCCTCATTATTTGGTTGAGGTAGTGTAGTAGTACCTAATTTTTTATTTGAGGAGTTTAAAAATAGTGCCTCATTCGTTATTTTAGGTATTTCAAGAACAGTGCCTCATTCTTTGTTTTGGGGAGTTTAGGGATAATACCTAATTCTTTGGACTGGGGGGTATAAGAACAGTGCCTCATTCCTTGTTTTCAGAGGTTTAGGAACTGTGCCTCATTCTTTTTTGGGGGGATCAGAGGAATGGTGCCTCATTCATTGGATTGGAGAGTATAGGAACAGTGCCATCATTCTTTGGAATTTGGAGTTTAGGAAAAGTGCCTCATTCTTTGGATTGGGGAGTGTAGAAACAATGACTCATTCTTTGGATTGGGTAGTATATGAACAGAGCCTCATTCTTTGGATTGAGGAATTTAGGAACAATGCCTCATTCTGTGGATTGGGGTATTTAGGAATTGTGCCACATTTCTTTTGATTGGAGAGTATAGGAACAGCGCTTCATACTTTGGATTTTGGAGATTGGGAGTATAGAAACTGTGCCCTTATTCTTTTGATTTTGCAGTTTAGGAACAGTGCCTCATTCATTGGATTGGGGAGTATAGGAGCAATGGCTCATTCTTTGGATTGGGGAGTACAGGAACAGGGCCTCATTCTTTGGATTGGGGAGTTTAGGAATAGTGGCACATTCTTTGTCTTGGGGCATTTAGGAACAGTGCTTCATTCTTTGGTCTGTAAAGTTTAAGATCATTTCCTCAATCTTTGGAATGGGGAGTTTAGGAAAAGTGTCTCATACTTTGTTTTCTAAAGTTTAGGAACAGTGCCTCATTCTTTGTTTTGGAGAGTTCTGGAGCAGTCCCTCATTATTTGGATTGGGGAGTTTAGGAACAGTGCCTCCATTCTTTGTTTTGGAAAGTTTAGGATTAGTGCCTCATTCTTTGGATTGGGGAGTTTAGGAACAGTACCTCATTCATTGTTTTGGAGTGTAGGAACAGTGCCTCATTTTTTTGTTTTGGGGAGTTTAGGAGCTGTGCCTCATTTGGTTTGTAAAGTTTAAGATCCGTTGCCTTATTCTCTGGATTGGGGAGTTTAGGAAGAGTGCCTCATTCTTTGGATTGGGGAGTTTGGAACAGTGCACTATTCTTTGTTTTAGGGAGTTTAGGAACAGTGCTTCATTCTTTGGTATATTAAATTTAAGATCAGTGCATCAATTTTGTTTTGGTGAATTTAGAAACTGTGCCTTATTCTTTGGTGTTTCTGGCAAGACATTATTCACATGCCACCCTCTTAAAGCCAAAACATTGTTTATTTCACATGCCCTTTAACACGCTGGAGATGTTGTAATATTCTTTTAACTTATGGGGTTGTATTAAACGCTGGAGATGCGTGTGGTGGCAAAGACCAAGGCAAGCGGGGGTTTAAATATTAATGCCCGGTATGATTTTAATCAACACTCCTCTGTGCAGAGAGTAATTAGACATTCTAATGAGGCCCTACTCCTACTTCCTCTCCATAAGCATTCTAAAAATGTCCTCACAGCCAAGCAGAGCCAAGCGGCACACCGTCAGCCTGACACATTACACAGAGAGAGGGAATGTTTAAAATATTCAACAGAGACACTGTCTTTAATTTCACCCCACTGACATGGGAACTGCAGATATCTTTCTCTCTCGCTGCCTCTCAATCTGCACATGTAGGCAAACGGTACAGCATGAGAGTGAAGCATACTGACTAGGCCAGCCATATATGTGTGTGTGCGTTGTGGGCAGAGTCGTACTGATACTTTGTGTCAAATCTCTGAGGAAGTCTCTTCTCTCTCGCTCTGCTGTCAGTCACTCAACTTCAGCCTAGCTTTAATCAATGCTCTGGTCTGTCTTTCCAGCAGGAGGGAATAAAACACTGGCCAGATGGTGAGCCCCTGTCCAGCCCTCTGAATCACACTGACAGACCGACAGGGAGTAAACACACACACAGAGAAGGGGATGCACAGACCCACACACACACAGCATATGCACAAGGGTGCACAGACTGTATCGCTGCACATGTACCGTCAATGACACTCACACACAATGTGTCAGAAAGAAACTGGGGGACATATAAAAAAATTAATCAAAAAGCCCATCCCAGAGTAACATTTTATTGCTAAGAGGTTACTCTTTCGTAGCATCATGTTGTTCCAAACCTGCATGACTTCCTTTTTTGCATGGAACCTAAGGACCATTCCTGTCATTGAATGAAAAAAATATGTAGTGAAAGTGAAAGGTGAATGATGCTTAAATTCTCAATAACATCTCCTTTGTTTTCTATGGAAGAAAGAAAATCATACAAGTTTGTAAAAAAATTAGGGTGAGTACATGATTCATTTTCATTTTTGGGCGAACTATCCCATTGCACAAATAATTTGGAAAATTCCATGAGAAATGTTTGAATTTATACTGTATTTAAAACTCTGAATTTTGATTGCAGACTTTGGTATTTTGGCAAATCTGAGCACAGTTTGAGACATTGTTGAGATCTCATCCAAAACTCTAGAAGAGATACACTAGTAAAAGTCTAAATTGGTCTCTTTTTAATATAATTGCTGTATAGAAACTATACAGATATTTATGAGATCTCCTTTGTGATTTTCTTTCAATGGGCACAGTGAAATCTGTACACACTCACCGGTGGAGTTGAAGACTCCAGGTGAGGGTGGGGTAAACGTTTCAGCCAGCAGGGTGTTGTAGGGTGAGGTTCCTGTACGGGTCTGCAGCACAGGGTTGGTCAGAAGATGATTCCCCATTGTAGCTAAACAGGAGAAAAGAAAGAAAATGCTTGTAATTTACTAATATTTGCACCAGCTGATAGCGTCTTTTATATGCATCTGCTGTTTGCGTTATTTTAGAGCGCTATTCACCAAAGGAATTATGCAAATCTTTTAATATTGAAAACATGCTTAAAATAAATTGTGCTGGAGGCAGTATGTACAGTATGCTGGTTATAATGCTCTTCTTTATTATTTGACCATTATTTGATGATTTACTAATGGCATTATCATTAGAAAACACAAACACTGATGTCAAACTAAATTCTGTTTATCATCTGCTTTCCACAGGTGGTGATAGCGCAACCTTAATTGTGGCTGGCAAATAATGCTAGTATGTAAAGTGCAATCTAAAATAATCTTAATTTACATAGAAATGAGCTGAAAAAATGACAATGCTTTAATTTAAATATGTATGGTGCAGCACTACATCACTTCATATAGCGCCTGGTTAAACTGGACTGTGGCTGGTTGGTGAATAAAATGCAGGGTTTTTGCACTGAAATACTTGAAGCAAAAGAAGCGCAACTGTTCAGTGAAATTACGCCTAAAAGGGATAGTTCACCCCAAAATGAAAATTCTGTCATCATTTACTCACCCTCATGCCATTCCAAACACGTATGACTTTCTTTCTTCAAAGTTTTAAGTATTGTAGAATTATTGTAAGGGAGTGACAGCCTCAGCCACCATTCACTTTCATTTCATCTTTTTCTCCATTCAGTGAAAGTGAATGGTGACTGAGACTGTCAGTTTCTACCATTCTACAAAAAGGCTCTTGTGTTCCATAGAAGAAAAAAAGTCATGCAGGTTTGGAATGACATGAGGGAGTGTAAATAACAACAGAATTGAGCATTATCAAATATGATTTTGCACTTCACAGTAAGGCTGAATAGAAGGCACTCCACGTTTATTATGTCTGACTTTTTACCAAAAAAAGTCCCTAATGTTGCTGTGTGATGTCGTAATGGCTGATGTGATGAAGTGTATATTTGGAGCGAAGTTGAAATGTATTTGTAGAGTAGTCATGAAGCGTAATTCTGTGGCGCACTGTCAGATGGAGTCATTGGGAGGGAAATGGTAATGTTTGCTATTATGTAGTTCCACTGAAATGTGGGTTAATTTCCCAGTGAAATGTGAATGTTTGTAGTAGATAAATGTGACTCAGAGAAATGGAACATTAAGTATGGCTCAAAATGCACTAGTGCTTGGGGCTTTCAGACAGAAATGTCATGAAATTAAAAAGAGGCCAGTATGAGTGGACTGAGGCAAAGTGCAACACTGCACTGTTGCACTATCATCTATCAGAGAGGACTGCCTCAAGAATTAATTTTAGATGTGCACTTGCTTGCGCTCGTGTACACTTTCTCTTAGACCACATTTACATTATCAACTAATTCTAATTTTTTTCTTTTACAGATCAGAATGTTGCATGCGTGTAAACAGCAAAAACATTCCTGAGATCAGATGTTTTGGAATTTGATTTTGGCCACTCTCAATTGTGCTTCTAAATCTGATACATATTGGACATTTGGTCATTTGACCTACATCTAAACACTTGTATTCAAATCTCCTCTTAAAGCTAAAAAGCTGGTCATTTCATGACCCAGTGAAACAGAGCACATCAGTCTGGTTCCGGAAATAAAAAGCCTATTCATTTTCTCCATAGATAAATAGATTTTTAACTAACACTTTTTTTTAAACCTTTAAAGACAGACCTACCACAAACTCAGAGTTTGTTAAGCAATGGTACAGTATATGCTTCTGTTGAAGCCATAAAAAATAAAAATTTGTTTAATAGTAGAATTTCTGGTGAAGATCTACACTACCCATAAATTCTGAGGGGGAAAATCCATTAATCAGAAAATCGTGGCAATCAAATCACAGCAAAAGAACCCTGCAGTGACTGTTCACTTTCATGATGCACTGTGCATGACGCAATCGAGACGGTCTCCCTACACTCCCATATTGCTTATATATTTGTATATATCTGAATATTTTATATAAAAAAAATCTAAATGTCTTGTTTCTATACTTATAATAAACAACTTTAAATCATTAGTTTTATATTTTTCCATCATTTTTAATTATGGGATAGTAGTTCATTCCCTCATTTAAGACACTGTCTTGTATCTTTGTCTTTT
This sequence comes from Myxocyprinus asiaticus, assembly GCF_019703515.2. Lineage (NCBI taxonomy): Eukaryota > Metazoa > Chordata > Actinopteri > Cypriniformes > Catostomidae > Myxocyprinus > Myxocyprinus asiaticus. The sequence continues at coordinate 38,495,117 of NC_059357.1, read as the reverse complement.
GTCCGATTTTCAAATATTTTTTTGGTTCAAATCAGAGTTTGTAATGTTGTGATTCACCTCGGAGCTTGTTGGTTTGTTTCTCGTCTTAGAGCTCTTTAATGACAATTTTTTAAAATCCCTATGGAAAAAATTAATGCAATATTAATGACTGTTTAGCAAAAAAGTAATGAGGATAAATAACTTTCTCTGTCTGCTATTGGTAAAAAAAAAAAAAGAAAAAAAAAAGGATAGTCCCGCCCCAAACTCACATCATTGGTTGAGCCAATGTTGCTATGTCAGGCTGGTCGGGATGCTAAAAAAAAAAGAACAATGTTTTGATAGCACCAAAGAGACACAGTTTCTGGGAAAAAAATCAACCTAATATTAACTTCTCATAGCGGACTCTGCATCTTAAACTGGAATTTATGAGTAAATAATTACACACTTCAGCTTTAATTTAGAATTTTTGTCAATGTTACATAACAGACAGGCTCAGGTAAAGTTACTGAATGCATGTGGATTCCTACCAGTGAATAAAAGGAGTAGAAACTACTGAACTACTCACCTAAATGCATATAGGGGAAACACTGTACTATTTGTGTAAGGATAAGAGAATAAAAATAATGTCATACAGCTAAAATTATGTTTTTGCATTTACTTTGAATGTAGTAAGTAACAAATCGAAAACTGCTGTTATAAAGTTTACATTCAATATTCATTCACAATCACAATGTAATTTGGAATGTAATACATTCTTTAATATTGTGCACATTAAAAAATCACGCTGGGTGATTAGTCAGAACATTTTGATCTTACATTTGAAAAGGTTAATGTAAACACAGTCTGTTATGTCTAAAGTGAATGTAAACAGACGGGACAAAAAATCAGATGTGTCAAAATATCGAATCTGTGCTTTAGGCCTTGCACACATTTTAAGCACATTGCTTAGCTATTAATTCCTGTAAATATCTAGCATGAGTGTCTTGTGTAAAAATACAAACGCAGTTTGAAATGTGACAGGGAATCTAGGCCAGCGGGAGGAGAGGGAGGTGGCTCTCGGAAGGAGAGAAAAGACTTCACACGGCAGTGAAGTGGGAAATGAGAGAGATAGGAGATGAATATGATAAAGAGAGCAGCGTGCACACAGACACGTTCTTTCCTTACCTCTGCCGACTGCCATTCACTCTACCAACAGCCACAAAACTTTTCTTCAACGACGCAAAAAACAGCCCTGTTTCCTCTCTCAAATCTATTCTACTCTTTTCCTTTAGACCTGCCTTTTTGTCTCATACTTTTGTGTCTCGCTTTGATTAAAGTCCCCGGAAAGCAACAACTGGCGCACTGCAGTGAGAACTCTCCTGTTATTCTCCTCAATTAGAGTAATTACCCCCCGTTCATTTGCCGGCTAATCACTTCATTAAAAACAAAATGGATAGAATTAGCATAAAGAGTGGCAGTTGATTTAGCTGCTGCCTCTTTGTCATCATCCCCCCTGTCCTCCCACAAACACCGATCCCTGTGATGATGAGAATGGCAATGACGCCACACTCCATGATAGAAATGGCCTGCTTGAAATCTCTCTTAAATGTCTTCTTTTTGCCTTTTGCAGTACACTGATTGAGTATTGAAATTCCAAAATGTAGGCTTTTTGACTTGCTTAACTAGAAAAGCTTCCTTGGTTAACCAGCATTACTATACAAAAAAAAAAAAATAATAAATAAATAAAAATAAAAAAATGGCTATGCTGATCCACCAGTTGGACCAGCACAAACCAGCATAAACAAGTCTAGACCAGAATGGGAATTGCATATCATGAGGAATCCAATTTTCCTTTAAGGAATGTCCTGGTTTCAGTACAAGTTAGTTCAATACAAGCTCAATTGACAGCATTTGTAGTATATTGATTTGAGTATTTGTTGATTACCAGAAACAATATTCTCAACTCGTCCCTCGTTTATTGAAAAACAGCAAAAATCATGGTTACAGTAAGGCATTTGCAATGGAAGTAAATGGGGCCAGTCCATAAACATTAAAGTGCAAATTGTTTAAAAAGCATAGCCAAAAGATGTAAACAATATACGCTGTCACTAAAAGTTTGGAATAATGTACAGATTTAGCTGTTTCTGAAGGAAATTGGTACATTAATTCACCAAAATGGCACTCAACTGATCACAAAGTATAGTGAGGACATTACTGGTGTAAATATCAGCACCATCACTATTTGAAAAATATAATTTTTGATCAAGTCTAGACAGGCCCCATTTCCAGCATCCATCACTCCAACACCTTATCCTTGAGTAATCATGCTAAATTGCTAATTTGGTACTAGAAAATCACTTGCCATTATATCAAACACTGCTGAAAGCTATTTAGTTCGTTAAATGAAGGTTAACATTGTCTTTGTGTTTGTTTTTGAGTTGCTACAGTATGCAATAGACTGGCATGTCTTAAGGTCAATATTAGGTCAAAAATGGCAAAAAAGAAACAGCTTTCTCTAGAAACTCATCAGCCAATCATTGTTTTGAGGAATGAAGGCTATACAATGCTTGTAACTGCCAAAAAACTGAAGATTTCATACAAAGGTGTACACTACAGTCTTCAAAGACAAAGAACAACTGGCTCTAAAAAGGACAGAAAGACATGTGGAAGGCCAGATGTACAAATAAACAAGAGGATAAGTACATCAAGTCTCAAGTTTGAGAAATAGACACCTCACATGTCCTCAGCTGACAGCTTCATTGAATTCTACATGCTCAACACCTGTGTCATGTACAACAGTAAAAAGAAGACTCAGGGGGTGCAGGCCTTATGGGAAGAATTGCAAAGAAACAGCCACTTTTGAAACAGAAAAACAAAAAGAAAAGGTTAGAGTGGGCAAAGAAACACAGACACTGGACAACAGATAATTGGAAAAGAGTGTTATGGATCTTAACCCATTGAGATTTTGTGGGATCAGCTAGATTGTAAGGTGTGTGAGAAGTGCCCGACAAGACAGCCACATCTATGGCAAGTGCTACAGGAAGCGTGGGGTGAAATGTCACCTGAGTATCTGGACAAACTGACAGCTAGAATGCCAAGAACCTGCAAAGCTGTCATTGCTGCACGTGGAGGATTTTTTTAATGAGAACTCTTTGAAGTAATTTTGAAGTTCTGAATTTTTTTTTTTTTTTAAATTGCAAAAGTAATTTTTCACGTTATTAATGTCCTGACTATACGTTGTGATCAGTTGAATGCCACTTCTGTGAATAAAAGTATCAATTTCTTTCCATAGGAGCAAAATCTGTACATTATTCCAAACTTTTGTCCGCCAGTGTATAGGTTCATATGATTTTAGTGTGATCAGATCTCTGTTCTACATGACTTTACTGTGAAAAAAGTTGCTTACAGGGTTTACTGGCATTGCGTTGTCATGGCAACAAAGTCGTAATATTGGCTATAGCTTTACACAGATAAGGTTAGTGTGGTGATGGGGGTGTGGCTGAGCAACGTCTTTGGAGAGCGAGGCCGAGAATGTGAGTGCGGTAAGGGTTGGCACCTGTGGGAAATCACCTCTAACAGCTGTTTTGTGTTTGCAGTGAGAGCGGAGAGTGATTTAAAGGGTGATCCAGACCGCTGGAGGAGAGAGAGCCGAGCCTGCACTTGTGTGTGTGTGTGCATGTGTGTGTGTGTGTGTGTGTGTGTGTGGGCATCATTTGCGTGTACAAAAAATATTAGAGTGAGTGGAAATAAAGATACCTTTTGAGTTTGATTCACCGTCTCCCGCTTCCTCCTTGAGTGAGTGAAAGAACCTTGCCACAGTGGTGCCGAAAAATGGGAAGGAGGAAGGATATGCTGTCTTGAGGTCTTCGCCGCTGGAAGAAGTCTTCAAGTCCCTCATCAGCATCCACCAAGCACAATAACAGGCCCCCATGAAGCTGCGGATGGAGGAGGAGAAGCACTTCGAAGTGCTCCTCCAGGCCCAAGCGGAGGACCGGCGGGTGTTGCGGAGCTTGCTGCCCCAGGAGGGGGCTTCAGACGTAACCTCAGCAGCAGAAGGACCCCATGTGACGCAAGTGAAGATAACACCACATGATGACCCGGAGGCCTTCATGGAGCTCTTAGAGCACACAGACAGAGCAGTGAAGTGGCAGCGCTCACAGTGGGCGGTCCATCTGCAACCGCTGCTATCTGGGGAAGCCCAACTCATGGCACACCAACTTCCGGTGGCCAACCTCCTGGGGTATTCCGATTTGAAGAAAGCCATCCTGCAATGGGTTGGCCACAGCCCGGAACAGCATCGCCAACGATTCCGCACACTGACGCTGAGCGAGGTCAGCCACCCGTTCGCCTTTGCACAACTGTTCCGCGATGCCTGCCGGTGGTGGTTGTTGGCTGAGGAGGAGGGCGACGCCTACGACGTCTTCAACATCGTGGTACTGGAGCAGTTCGTCTACCAAAGGGGATGGCAGAGTGGGTCCAGTGCAACCATCCGGCATCGCTGGAGGAGGCGATCTAGTTGGCTGAGGACCATATAGCAGTGTATCCAGGGGACGGCGAGCCATTTTCTCTCTCTCTCCCCCTCTTTCTCCCTTCCCTCACCCTCCCCTTCCCCATATCCCGTTCCTGTTCCCCGGAAACGGGGAATTCCTTCCCCAAAACTGGTCCCCCAGTCCCGTGGGCCATACATCCCGCTGGCTTCTCCTAACCCTCTCCGCTCTCCCCCACAGGCTGGTGAATCCGCTGCTGCAGGTGTGGGCGTGAAGTCTGGGCCGGTCTGCTGGAGCTACGGGGGTCCTGGGCATTTCCAGGACTGATGCCCCACTATGAAGGTGGAGACATTGGTCCAGGTCGCTGATGCGCCACAGGCCACCCCCTATCGAGCAGGAGTGTACCAAATACCTGTGAGTATAAAGGGGGGTACATATCAAGCCTTGGTGGATTCAGGTTGTAATTAAACCTCCATTCACAAAAGCTTGATTCAGTCTGAGGCTTAGGATATAAGCTGGTGGGTAAAGGTAAGGTGTGTGCTTGGGGATATTCATGATTATCCGTTAGTGGTAGTCATCATTTAATTTCGGGGACAAAAGCATAGTGTAGAGGCTGCGGTCTGGCCGGCAATCTGTGTGGATGGGTCCTGTAACAGAGTGTCTCGGTGTGTGGTTTGTGATGCACTGGCTGGGGAGGCGGAGCCAGGGCCATCCACGTCAGCTCTGTGTTGGGATGACGTAAGGGAGAGGGAAGTGCCGGCTTCCCCAGCCCTTAGAGGAGTCCCTGCAGGGGATTTCCCTCTGGAGCAGACATAAGACAAGAACCTTAGGCATGCCTTTGATCAAGTGAAATTGATTAATGGTCAACGTCTCCAGTCAGACATTGCACTCGCATATCCGTATTTTTTAATTATCAAGGATCGGTTGTATCGAGTGACACAGGACACTCAGACAAAGGAAAATACAACCCAACTGTTAGTACCAAACAGCCGTCGGGAAATGTTATTCCAGACAGCTCATTCATGTCACTTAGGGCAGGAAAAAACACTGAACCATCTAATGGCCTGCTTCCATTGGCCAGGCATTCATGGGGATGTTCACAAATGGTGTGCGGCATGCCGTGAATGTCAGCTGGTGAATCCGCCGGCCACCCCAAGAGTGCCATTGTGCCCCCTTCTCTTAATTGAGGTCCCCTTCAAACGAATTGGCATGGACCTTGTCGGGCCATTAGAGTGGATGGCACGCGGGCATCACTTTGTTTTGGATTTGGTGGACTACGCAATACGATATCTGAAAGCAGTGCCTCTGCGCAACATCTCAGCATACAGTGTTGTGGAGGCACACTTCAGAATAATCTCCCGAGTTGGGATTCCGAAAGAAATACTCAGTGATCTGGACACAACATTTATGTCACATACACTCCGTGAACTGTACGAATTATTGGGGAATAAATTGATTTGGACCAGTGTTTACCATACCCAAACAGATGGCTTGGTCGAACGATTGAATCAGACACTAAAGAATATGATTTGTAAGTTCGTGCATGAAGACACTCGAAATTGGGACAAGTGGCTCAAGCCCTTATTATTTGCAGTATGAGAGGTCCCGCAAGCCTCCACAGGGTTCTCCCCATTTGCATTATTGTATAGGCGTCGACTGCGTGGCATGCTCGATGTCCTACGGGAAAATTGGGAGGAGGGACCTTCAAACAGCAAAAATGAAATCAATACGTTCTTGACCTGAGAGCAAAACTCCACAGACTGGGGCAATTAACAGAGGAGAATTTGCTCCAGGCTCAAGAACGTCAAAGCCGGCTGTATAATAGGGGTTCTCAGCTATGGGAATTTGTACTGGGAGAAAAAGTCCTTGTATTACTCCCCACATCGAGCTCTAAATTACTCGCCAAGTGGCAAGGACCCTTTGAGGTCACACGGTGGGTTGGGGAACTCGATGATGAGGTGAAACGAATGGATAGAGGTGGAGCACGTCAGATTTACCACCTCAATCTCCTAAAACCATGGAGAGAGGCAGTCCCCATGACGTTGGCGACGGCGGTTCCGGAGAGGGAGAAGCTCAGACCGGAGGTGAACTTAAAAGTCCCCGATCGAGTAACTTGCAGAGACTACTTCTCACTATCACAAGTCATGGATGTTGCCAGGTTACAAGGAGAATTCTCTGACATGTTCTCACCTCTTCCCGGTCGTACGAATCTCATAGAGCACTATATCGAAATGACCCCAGTGGTAGTGGTACATAGTCATCCCTACCGATTACCCGAACACACAAAAAAAAAAGTGGTTCGAGAAGAATTAAAGTCCATGCTAGATATGGGGGAAATAGAAGAATCCGACAGTGACTGGTCCAGCCCAGTGGTGCTGGTTCCGAAGAGTTCTGTGTGGATTATAGAAAAGTCAATGCGGTGTCTAAATTTGATGAGTATCCAATGCCTCGTATCGATGAACTGCTCGATCGGTTAGGCGTGGCTCACGATACTGACAGATCCTCTTAAATCCCATGTCCCGTGAAAAACAGAATTTTCCACACTGTTCGGCTTACACCAATTTGTCACCCTTCCTTTCGGTTTGTTCGGGGCCCCAGCTACGTTTCAGCGGCTCATGGACAGAATCCTCAGACCGCACGCTGCTTACGCCGCTGCCTATCTGGATGATATCAGCATTCACAATAATGATTGGCAGCGGCACCTGCAGCATCTGAGGGCTGTCCTGAAGTCATTGAAATGGGCGGGACTCACGGCAAACACTAAGAAGTGTGCAATTGGACGGGTGGAACTGCGATATCTGGGCTTCCACTTGGGTCATGAACAGGTGAGGCCACAAATTGATAAGACCACGGCAATTACAGCCTGCCCAAAACCTAAGACCAAAAAGGAGGTGAGACAGTTCCTTGGGCTGGCTGGCTATTATCATAGGTTTGTGCCTAATTATCGACAGTCACCAGCCCGCTGAATGATCTTACTAAAAAGGGGGCACTAGATCTGGTCCAGTGGACGAAACCATGTCAGCAGGCATTCACGCAAGTAAAAGCTGAACTCTGTGGCGGGCCGTTATTGCAATCTCCTGACTTCTCTCTCCCTTTTATCTTGCAGACAGATGCATTGGACAGGGGGTTGGGAGCAGTACTGTCCCAGATGGTGGAGGGGGAGGAGCGCCCTGCACTGTACATTAGTTGCAAGCTCTCGATGAGAGTACAGCACAATCGAGAAGGAGTGGTTGGCCATCAAGTGGGCAGTCCTCACCCTCCAGTACTATCTGTTGGGGCGTCCTTTCACCCTCTGTTCAGACCACGCCCCATTACAGTGGCTCCATCGCATGAAGGATACCAACGTGCAGATCATCTGTTGGTATCTAGCTCTCCAGCCTGTTAAGTTCAAGGTGGTCCACAGGCCAGGGGCGCAGGCTGTTGTGGATTTCCTCTCCAGAAGTGGGGGTAAGTGACAGGCCAGATGGCTCCCTGGCCTGAGTCGGGCGTTGGGGGTATGTGGTGATGGGGGCGTGACTGAGTGATGTCTGTGGAGAGCGAGGCCGAGAGAGTGAATGCAGTAAGGGTTGGCACCTGTGGAAAATCACCTCTAACAGCTGTTTTGAGTTTGTAGTGAGAGCGGAGATTGATTTAAAAGGCGATCCAGACCACCAGAGGAGAGAGAGAGAGAGCCGAGCCTGCACTTGTGTGTGTGGGCATCATTTGCGTGTACAAAAAACATTAGAGTGAGCAGAAATAAAGATACCTTTTGAGTTTGATTCGCCGTCTCCCGCTTCCTCCTTGAGAGAGTAAAAGAACCTTATCACAGTTAGTAAACTATTTTATCACACTAAAGGACTGCGTTCAATGGGAGGTTTGCTCAAATTGAGCTGAAAATGCAAAAGTAATTGTTTGTTGAGGTTGAGGTTGAAACACACAGTTTTGTACAGATTATTGGAGATTTGTGCTTTTTTTAAATTAGGGATGTGCACAAGTAATCTATTAATCGAGTACTCGTTCAGCTTTAAATATTCAACTAGTAAAAACACTACTCGAATATTGCAATTTGACTTTCCTTTGTGCCTTTGCCTGCTGTGGGCAACACTGAAACTACTTCTCTCACCTTAATCATGCCGTTAGTTCGCCAAAAAAGATAATTCTGCCATCATTTAAAGTAATTGTATGGCTTCAGAAGACTTGGAATGTATGTTTCTATGTGTGAGTGCAAATGTTTTTTTTTTTTTTTTTTTTTTTTTTTTTAAATCTAGTTCTTGTTGTTTATGAACAGTGCTCATTTATCATAGGAAAAACATGCTCAAAAATTGAAGGTTGAACTTAAATTCTAAATTTAAAATAATTGATTACTCATTTTTTATGTGTAAGAGTACTGACTACAAAATTACTCAAAATGCCCATCCCTACTGTAAATTACCATCAGGATCATTAGATCAGGACAAACTCAGGATTTGATATAATTTATGATGTTTCACAGCTCACCGTCATTGTTATTGGGTCAGCTCCATTAGACCCAGTTGACCTGCAGCTGCTGTTGGTAGAATTTAACTTTTCATGATGGAATCGCACATACTCCAATTGCAAACGGCTGTTTTTAATTTCTAAAATGCAACACTGTGACTAATATGAGACCAAATATGACCTAATGATGATCTTATATGAACAAGACCCATGAAAGATCTAATGGGAAGAACGGGACCCTGTCTCATTGCAGCGCATAAGCAACTATTTGTGAAAGGATAAGTGAATAAAAATAATGTCATACACTGTAGCTAAAATTATGTTTTGCATTTACTTTGAATGCACTAAGTAACTTAAATTGAAAACTGCTGTTATAAAGTTTGAATACTGAATATGGTGATACTGCAGTCAAATAATATTATTTACTGTATGTGGACCAGTAATTTAAGCAGTAAAACATATTGCATGTCTAATGGTAGTTTTCATTTTTATATGCCATATTTCTCTTGCTTTAGAAGTGTGTTAAACATGTGAGGATTTGTATTCATTAACCTGTTACATATCAGACATAATCATACAGGCATATTGAAATAAGTTTTAACTTGTTTTGCAGATAGTTCATAAAGAACATACATATATTTCTTCACTGATTACCATATACGCTGATCAGCCACAACATTAAAACCACTGACAGGTGAAGTGAATAACATTTATTTAAGATTTATCTTGTTCCAATGGCACCTGTCAAGGGGTGGGATATATTAGGCAGCAAGTGAACAGTCAGTTCTTGAATTTCATGTGTTTGAAGTAAGAAAAATGGGCAAACGTAAGGATCTGAGCGACTTTGACAAGGGCCAAATTGTGATGGCTAGACGACTGGGTCAGAGCATCTCCAAAACGGCAAGTCTTGTGGAGTGTTCCCGGTATGCGGCGGTTAGTACCTATCAAAAGTGGTCCAATCGGTGAACCGGCAACAGGGTCATGGCGCCCAAGGCTCAATGATGCGCGTGGGGAGGAAGGCTAGCCCGTCTGGTCTGATCCCACAGAAGAGCTACTGTAGCACAAATTGCTGAAAAATGTAATGCTGGCCATGATAGAAAGGTGTCAGAACACACAGTGCATCGCAGCTTGCTGCGTATGGGGCTGCGTAGCCGCAGACTGGACAGAGTGCCCATGCTGACCCCTGTCCACCGCCAAAAGCGCCTACGATGGGCATGTGAGTGTCAGAACTGGACCATGGAGCAATGGAAGAAGGTGGCCTGGTCAAATAAATCATGTTTTCTTTTAGATAATGTGGACGGCCGGGTGCATGTGCATCGTTTACTTGGGGAAGAGATGGCAGCAGGATGCAGGCAGGCTGGCGGAGGCAGTGTGATGCTCTGGGCAATGTTCCGCTGGGAAACCTTGGGATCTGGCATTCATGTTACTTTGACACATACCACCTACCTAAAGATTGTTGCACACCATGTACACCCCTCATGGCAATGGTATTCCCTGATGGCAGTGGCCTCTTTCAGCAGGATAATGTGCCCTGCCACACTGCAAAAATTGTTCAGGAATGGTTTGAGAAACATGACAAAGATTTCAAGGTGTTGACTTGGCCTCCAATTTCCCCAGATCTCAATCCGATTGAGCATCTATGGGATGTGCTGGACCAACAAGTCCGATCCATGGAGGCCCCACCTCGCAATTTACAGGACTTAAATGATCTGCGGCTAACGTCTTGGTGCCAGATACCACAGGACACCTTCAGAGGTCTTGTGGAGTCCATGCCTAGATGGGTCAGAGCTGTTTTGGCGGCATGAGGGGGACCAACACAATATTAGGCAGGTGGTTTTAATGTTGTGGCTGATCAGTGTATATCCCTTTATAATAACTTTTATTAACATTAACAAACTTTATTGCATTATATTATGCTTAAATGATTATTTAAACTGCAGTGCTTTTCAAATCCACCATTGAAATGCTGCTGCTCAAAAGAACCCGGAAGCGCTGTTGCTTGCAGTGTGACATCAGATTAACATACATTCACTTCCATTATAAGTACCCTACTGTAATTGCGAGTTTTAGAGGTAAGAGTTCATCGTGCAATGATACCATACTGAAACTTTCTGAACTTAAAACTTCCTCACTAGTTGAAATAAAATACTTTTTTGAAACTAAGCAGCAAAAACGGCTTGTTCTTAAATCTTTCGTTTTCTGACACCAAAACCCCAAAACATTAACATACAGTGTGACTGCCAAAATTTACACGTCAACGACACCTACTGTATTTGATATTCAGAAACTTGGCCCACCCAGTCACGATGAGGTAATATGGAGAAGACCAGATAGATACTGTTATTCACAAACAGCAGATGAACTAATAATAAGAGCAAAATGAGGCAAAATCTGTCAACATTTTGCTGTTTAGCGTGTAGCACCTGCCACTCTGCAGAAAAATCATTCTGAAGAATTGCATCATTAGAAAGGAGCAGTTGATGTCTATTTTTAACAAGATCTACAATAATTTCAGTCCTACTTTAACAGTTTGTGTGGCACATTTCAATGCTGATTGTTTCTCAATGCAATGCAGGCTTTGTAAAGAGACTGTTTTTTGATGCCAAGGAAAGATAAAAATATAGTGGACCTGATGACAAAACCCGCAGCTTGTGTGTGAGCACAGTAAAATGCTACAACTCATTTCACATGTGAAGAGGGTGTTTATATAGTCTTAAAGGCGCAGGAGCAAATTAATAAAAGGGTTGAGAGATAGGGCTGAAAATGGTCATAAAACAAATTTATGACTGTTTTTGCCATAAATAAAAAACATTAAAAGATGTGGACCGGGGAAATATGAAATGATAAAAATGAGGAGATGAAGGAGGGTCTCACCCCGGTTGAGGGTGGGAGTGCTGTTGATGTCTTCGGCCATGAAGGACGACTCCGTCTGCTTCCGCACTGTGTCGTTCCACATACGTCGGATTCGGCTCTGCAACGAACAAATGGACAGACAAAAATAGTTTATTATAGTCTTTTACAACGTAAGCAGGTGAGGTGACAGAAATGTTATGTGGAATATAACAGCAGTCTATAAACAAAAATGAATTCTGTAATTCTGTCTGTATGCATGTGTGTCACCTGTCTGTGCACTGCTGCGTGGCGTGCCTGGCTGCCAGTGTAGTAACGGTTGTTGGCGCGCAGAGCAGAGTTCTTCAGCGATCCATGTGAGCTTGTAGTAGACGTGCGACTGCAACAGTAAGAATGACGCAGGCACTTGCTGTACTCCTTATGCACCTGAAGCACACATGCATATAGCATTAGTACTTTCTCACTCACTCACACACACACACACACACACACACACACACACACACAGACACACACACGTTCACCTAGCTATCTAAAGGAGGCCATACTATAGACTTTTTGAAGGTTAAGTGTGAAATTTCTGCACCATTAGTGGCATAAAATAAAACAGAGTGCACCAGTGCCCATTCTCTGATTAGTCTATCTTTCTATTCAGGATCATGGGAAGTGTCGTTTTTCACCAGGAATTCAACTCTTAAACACAATTTATAAAAAAATGAAGCTGAAATAATGCAGACTGATGACTTCAGCAGAAGCATTACCATCGATTAACAACCTTGGAGCTCACAGTAGATCTGTCTTTAAATGTTTATTAGTTATTGTTAAAGATCCATTTGTCTATGGAGAAAATGAATGCCAATTGAGCTTTACTGACAGCTAAGCTGGTCCAATGATCAAATGCGCATTCCAAGAATGTTCACTTTCTCAAATGTAAATGTTGCTTTAATTCTGAAAATAAATTATACTGTCTGATAGTAACATATCTATAAAGATATTGACCCATGTTTGATTGAATAATGGAAGACGGGTGTTTGAAATTAATCTTTAATTTTGCTATATTTTTTTGTGCCGCTAGTGGAGCAGAAAATATTTCACCTTTAAGCTAATTAAAATAACTACAGACGAATCCTAACATTAACTACTGGGGCCATTTTCTAAGCAAATTTGTCTCCAAAGTTCATCTACGTTTGAAACATAACCGGTGCTGACCTTTTTCTGCAAAGCGCAATGGAAGATAAAGATGAACATGCCCTGGAAGGCGTTGAAAGTGGTGAAGAGGTACGCCATGATGACTGTGTTCTCGTTGATGAAGAGGAGGCCAAAGGCCCAGGTCAGACCCAAGAGGAAGAGCAGAGCGATAGCCCCCAGAGCCCAGGACCTGAGGGAGGACACACAAACATTCACGTATACATACAGTAATGATAGAGTGATCTCATTTATTATATGCAAAATCAAGTCAAATAAATATACAGAATAGTATGTCATAGATACTGTGACTATGTAGAAGTGAAAACTCTCACTTGATGTTGTCCAGACGGCTGGAGTCGGGCTTGAGGGCGGATGAGTTACGGATCATCTTGTGAAGTGTTATCATGAGGAACACCAGGTTTAACTAAAGGTCAAAGGTCAGATCTTAGTAAGAGGTCAGGGCTCACTAAGTAAAGTGATGTACTTTAAAGGCCCCATGAAATCAAAATTGGAGTTTTGTGGCTTGATGTCTGTTAGCTTTGAGACCATCTATATGCTAGTGTACTCCTGAAAAATGTAGCAGATATATGCATTTAAAATGTAGTCTTCCCTTCTGGGAAAACAGACCAAAATGACTGACGACAACATATTGCACTCTGGGCCAAAATCTGAAATAACCATTTCTCAGTGCTTCTATGAGGTGCAATACTAGACAAAAATGAAATGTCAATCATTTTGAAATTATGAAATATCATTATGCATTGTAATGAATTGAATAGCGACATATGTATTGCAATGTGCATCCTAACTTGAAGTAGTAGACGATATCCAGTCCTAGCTATAATGTTTTTTGTTTTTTTGAACAATTTCATTGGGTCTTTTAACAACTGGTTCCTTTAAGAGTGCAAGTAAGAAAAGAACCTTAGAAGATTTACATTACAAGACACCAAACTTATTTAATCAAAAACTAATAACAACAAAACAAAGCTAGCGCATTAGTAAAATATATTGTAATTACAAAAATGTCAGCAAGTTCCCGAATCTAAACCTAACTCATATAAAGCATACTGTATTAGAGCCAAAAACATACTCGTCAGCAGCAACAGATCCATAGGTGAACAAAAGCGCTTTTTTTTTTATACGACTAGCACAGCATTTTTTGAGGAAAAAAGGAACAAACTCTGTGAGCAAAGCGCAGAATGTTTGGAGAGAACAATACCATGATAATGAAGGACACAGGGCCGATAAAACTCCAGATGAAGTAGTTATCCACTCTCAGCCAGCACCTACACACACAACACACACACACGACAAATTTGTCAGGAACATTTTAACAGTATAAAGAACAATTACATCATCACTGTCAAAATCTCTTGCAAACATTACAAAGTAGCACATTCTTGAAATGTTCTGAAATAGGGGAGACCAGGGCTAGTTGTCCCATGTCTATTTACTCCAGTAAATATTTCTCCATTTAGGTGTACGGCTGAAAGTCAGTTTCTGTCTTTACAAAAAAAAAAAAAAAAAAAGCACTCACATTCGTATAATTGAGTTCAAACCTTACATCTACTGAGATTTTGTCCTTGTGACAACTGGCCCCGGTCTGCCCTATTGGCAAAATTCCAAAACTAAATATATTATCACTGTCATCATAATGATACTGTACATATTTAGTCATATCCTTGTTCAAAACAAGCTTACAAATCAGTATAAAATTCTAGTTGAAGGTTAAGCTTAGTTTTTAATCATTAGCACACTGAGTCAATGTCTCATTTTCTGCACTGTAGTCAACATTCAAAAGTCTGCAACTGTGCTTTTTTTTCCAAACTTGCACACATGCACACTTGCACACACACACACACCATAATCAGTGCGGTTAAATGTACTGTAAACATTTTCAGCGTTTCACTAACTTTCACTAGACTTCCACTGAATAAGATCAAACCAGCTTCAGCAAAAGACATGTCAGCAAACCCAAACATATGTATAAAAGCAGGGTTACCACAATGACTTTGCTTGAATTTTTTTAGTCATTCATAAATACTTGATAAGTTAACACATTACAATAAGGTTCCATTTGTTAACAACATTAGTTAACATGAACTAACAATGAATAATACATTACAGCATTTTTTAATCTTAGTTAATGTTAATTTCAACATATTGTAATACAGTTTTAAAATCAAAAGTTGCATATGTTTACATGAATTAATGCACTATGAACTAACAATGAGCCGTTGTATTTTTATTAACTAACAAAGATTAATAAATGCTGTAAAAATACATTGTTCATTGTTTGTTCATGATATCTAATGCATTAACTAACGTTAATAAAAGGAACTGTAACCAAATCATTTTGTAGATATGGTTCACAAAATAGAAATCTCTTTACTATAGAATTTTCCATGACTTGTAGTTTTCAAGTCCTATAAATCACAATTAAAAAATGTCTTGATATTTCCAGGTTGATGGGTTGTTCTTCATTACTCTTTTTTTTTGTGTGTGTGCAATTTATAGTCTAGAGCTGTCAGGTGTGATTTCTCAGGACACCTATTTCTGTGATATCTGTCAGGTTTATGCGTGCTATTCCCCCAAAACATCGCTTACAGCACCTTTAAATGGCTTCATTTATAATTGACATGATGACCTCGGTTAGAATAGCACCTCACGACCGCATGACTTTAAATTATCACCTATTTAATCTCTTCCCGATGACTCTGGACTCAATCTATGTGATACCACCAAATCTCAGTGTACGTTCCCTAGTGATGATAGATTTTAAAATTCCCAAAGAGCCATTTTGCTGTAATACATTTAAATTACACAAATGCTTTAAAAAGGGGTCATGGCCCCCGCTTGAAAACCATTTGCCTTCATACGGACGAGTGCAAATGGACTGCTTCACACGTACGCTTTCTTAGTCCCGTAGCTGCGGTAGTCGATGGCGGCTGAGATGCCCACCACCAGGGCAGGGAAGCAGTACCCACACAGGTAGTAGTATTTCTTTCGGGAGTATTCACTCTCAAACACCTCCACCAGCATCAGGTAGAGCTGAATTCCCTCCAGACACATCCACGAGAATGCTGCCAGGAAGAAGAAATGCAGCAGGCCTGCGAAAATGGGGCACGCGATCTGCGTACAGAAAAAAAGAGGGAAGAGAGGGTTAGAGAGAGGGAAATCAGATGAGAATGAATGACATTTGAGGAGGAAAGAGATATTATAAAGTGCAGAGTACCAAATTGTAAAATGTTATGGTGAGTTTGACTATATTCCTGTAGCCAGACTTTGACCATCGGCATAAAGTCTAATCCACATAGCAGCTTATTCTGACCAAGGATGACACTGCAAAAATAATTTTCTTCATCAGTATTTTTCTGATGTTTTCAGTAAAATATCTAAAATACATTTAATTAGAAGCAAAATGAAACAAGACTTAAAATCTAACTTCAATTTGCTTCTCAAGTAAATGTATCTTGTTTGAAGGATGTTTAGATATTTTTACTAGATATCAAGACATAAATACTAAGAAAATTATTTTTTGCAGTACAACCACCATCTGATTGACATGTAAGTCACAGTTTGTATTTTATGTGATGTTGAGTGGTGGGTAAATCTGAAATCAGACATAACTCTGAAACCATGTCCTATCTAGACATGGATCATTAAAGGTGCACTCAGTATGTTTTTGTTCATGTCATCTTACCCTTACACTGGCACCTAGTGGCCTGGATGTAGCATCATTCAAATGCAATAGTTTTTAGTTACAGATGCCAGTGTAAAAAGCAACTATTCACAGTCAGCCATTATTAATTAATCCATGAGTGATAGGGTCCAATAACAGGGAGGTTACTGAGATTAGGCATGCAGTATTCAGCTGGTCATGTGATTCTAACATGGCAGCCCTCCATGTAAAATAAAACAGCTTTTTATAAGGTTACTGATATGACTGGAGTCTTCATCTCACGTGAGAGATCATGATTTTATACATTTGTTTCAAAATTACAATTGATTTCTTAAAGGTGCAGTATGTAAGATTCAGAAACCCTTGTTATTAATGACACCTGTGGCCGTTAAGTGAACTGCAGCCAGCTACCTGTTGCTCGTGCTCGTGCACACACTCCATAGGGACACGGGCGAGCGAGCATCGACCAAAACAATGACACCATGCTGACAGATGAGGTAGCATAATTAAAATTACACAGTTATGATGTTTTATTACAAACTTTGAGACTGCATATTATATTTGACTCTCTAGTGCTGGAACAGGGCTAAAACAAAGTGTGGATATAGGTCTGACTATGCAAGACTGTAGTTTGAAGTAATCACATTTCTTTGCATGATACATTGACTGCATTTATACGATAGCCTATATTGGCGTTAGCTAGCTAGCCAGCTTTGTCAATAGCTGTTAGCTAAATTTGGTGGATGATGACAGTAGCTGTTTATAAAATAGACTGAACATTATAAATATTTTGACACAATTCAGTATTGATGTGATTCCATCACAACTGTCATTTTGATATATCGATACGCTATTGTTTTATAATAATAGAATGTATATATTTTCTGTATAACCAAGTTACGTTACACTAATGAATGGAGCTTTTTGCATTATCTTGAACATAGTCTAGCATTCATTTCATGTGTTGTTGTAGTTTACCTTGCAGAATAATTACAGATTAACATTGACATTAACCTGACTTTTAGTATAAAGAGAAGATCGCTGAAATTATTTGAAAGTTATGAAGCAAGGTAGCTTGCAATTTTTCAGCATTAGCAGGCAAGATCAAGTTAGCTAAAATTACACAGATCAATACTTATGGCACTATATTTCACATGCTTTGCAGTTATGTAAGCTTACCAGTCCAATAAGAAGAACGCCAATTCAGAGTCAGTTTTGATCCCCAAAACCGAAAGTAGGTCCCTCCAGGAATCAAATGCTCTGCCAATGTTCACTCTAGTTTTCGCTCGACCACAATCATGTTTCTGCTTAACCAGACAGGATTCAGTAGATAATTTTTTTTTGTTTTTTTTGGGCTTACTCAGAGTTTGTGTAGGAGTCGGTGTTGTGCTGGGAGCCGGACGTTTGCTGGATTCCATCTCTAAGATAACATTCGGCACTGTTGAATAGCGGAAGAGAAGCTACTGTCTGAGGCAAGGCTCTCGGGAGCGCGCATAAAAGTCACATCCTTTGGATTTTCCCGGCAAAAGTGACCCGCTCCCTTCGCATGAAAATCAGTCTACAGGATTTAATAAGCAACCTAGGAAGTCCGGGAAGGGCTCATTTTTTAAGTTGCGTTACAAGCCGTTCACACATTGGCAAAAAAAAAAAGGGCAAATATTAAATGAAAAATGTTACATATTGCACCTTTAAGGAGTATAGCTTTTTTAATGAGAAAAAAAAAAATACTCAGTGCACCTATAAAGTGAAAAGCAATAAAAGCTCTTCCATGTTACATATTATTTTTGACAGCCAGAGAAGCAGTAACAGGACACGACATTCTGTCATTTACTTTGTTTCTAACTTCACAGTGTTGTGATTGTAACCCTACCGTGAAATCTCTTTGGACAAATGACTTTCATAAATGTATATTAAACATGACTATATGAACGCATCATGTAAATATGATCTGATTATCTGTGATTGTATCACACTGTGCAGTAGTACAATGTTCGGTGAAAACACGCATTTTTTATTCATAGTTGTTGCAACAACGTTTTAGACCTAATTGTTAAAGAAAAAACAAATAAATACTTTTATGACTTCAATGTATTGTAGAGTGACTGAAATATCTAAGCTTTCAAATGGTGTCTCATAAGAGTGTATCCGTGGCAACTAGGCATTTAAAACCGTGTTATGCTTGTGAAGAGAGACTTATAAGACTTATATAGATTTATAATGTGCCCCCTACTACTTTTTGAATTGTTTCTATGCCCCTGCAAATTGGAATATACTGTTCTGCTTGTGGATATCTAGTTTAATACTACTGTAAGTGACTAAAAAAACAAAAACAAAAAACAAAAAAACAAAATGCTTAATACCTTTAAAAAAATCGAAGCAATGAACCAGTAAATCTTTAGCAAATCTAACAACAAGTTCTTACTCAAAAGTGGTCATTGTAGCAGCCAGGAAACTTGTAAACACATCTTTGGTTCCCGACATACTGAAAAAAACCTGTCCACCTTGACTCCTGGAAATTAGAAGCCATCAAGTCAGATTGGAACATATGATTTTCACCAACACATGCCATTGGTCTGTGTAATATGCATCAGACCAGTGGATCACAACCTTTTTTCCTGGGGACCCCTTTTTACATGTCATATATTTCAAAGCAATTCATTAAAATACATTTGAGATCAACATAGACCATTAAACGAGGACAAAAGATGTTTTAGTTTCACTTTTTTTTTTTTTTTTTTGCTGCTGCAATGCTCACATGGTACTGCGTCTTGTCGATGCCGATGAGGAAGAGGAGCTCAGCGATGAAGAGGTTGATGCAGAGGTTCTTGTGGATTGTATTGCGGTCGGTCTGCAGGCCTCGCAGGAAGCAGAAGGTAGAGATGCAGATAGCGAGACACACCATCGAAATCACAATCCCAACCCACGTGATCACAAAGAGAATCAACTCATGCATCCTTCCCTGAAACTGAGAGAGAGAGAGAAAGAGAGAGAGAGATGGATAAGAGTAATGATAAGGAAATGGTATATACTGATAGGCTGCCTAAGGGAGAGTGACTTCAACAGAGGACATATTAAAATCCAGTAAATGTCAAGCTGAAATTGCTGTGCATTTATTTGTGTGGTCTGATTGTTTGTGCATATGTGTGTGTTTGTGTCTTGCAGACTGCATGCAAGCTAAAAGTTTTGGGGTGGAGTGTCTGCTGATACCAGTGTTTATTTGCATGTGCTGCCACCATTGTTTTAGCACCTGATTCACAAAAGGAATTATGCAAATGATTCTAGGTCCTTTGACATTTACTCTGTAAGCCAATCAACTTGCATACTTTGTCTAACATATAAAAAGCATCAGTTGTTTGAAGGTAAGCTGTTTTAAGTGCAGCACACTGCAAGAGTTTTCTCTCTGAAACCCTCCTCCTCCCCAGCACCACTTATCTAGATCTGCTTCAAGGGGAATGTATGTATGTCTAATTGTCCAGCTCAGTTTACTGTATTACTTTCAAATAATTCACAATCTATAATAAGCTACATTTACTTAAAAATAAGGTGTTGAATATAATTTAAATGTCTTAATTTAAATGCTCATAGCACTTGGTTATTTCAGTGCATTTTATCCTGGTTAAACTAGATTGAAATACTGTGTGTAACTGTTTAGAGAGCTATATGATCAGATTTGTTTTGTGAGCTGGTGGTAAATTTAAAGAAGGAATATGTGTGCATGAGTTCTTACATTAGGTTCATGGTGTACCATTAGCACAGCGAAGTTGGTAAGATGGCTACATGAGCATGTGGTGTGTGTGCTGTTAGTTTCCATCAGTCTGCAGCCCTGCGATGACCACTGGCCCATCATCGAGCGCTCTGAGTAGTTCCAGAACGAACAGTTTGGACTGTAATGATTCTCCAGCTGCAGAGACACGAAGACATGAGGACAAGCGAAAGAACAGACAGAGAGACAGGAAGTTATTCGATGTTATTAGTCGCTTTCATACACATCTTCAATCTTTGGCTGAAATTTAAAGGAGTAGTACAGCCAAAAATGCACATTCTGTCATAATTTACTCACAGCATGTTGCTCCAAACCCATAATATTTTATTTCTTATGTGAAACAAAAAATATGATAAGATGTTAGGCTGAATGTCCATGATTCAGTTTTCCATACAACAGAAATGTGGATGGTGATTTATACTGTCAAGCTCCAAAAAGAACAAAAATGCACCTAAACCTCAAAAAGCTTTATTCCAGTCTTCTAAAGCCATCCGATAACTTTGTGTCAGGAGCAGACAATTAAAGTTGTTTTTCACTGAAAATCAAGCTCTCAAATCTTGTTCATGCTTTCAAAATGGTGACATTAGATGACACTGATAAATTTGATGTCATTGGAGGCCATTGCCACTCGTTCTCACATGACTAATCATGAGGCGGCAAATGTAAATATTTGTGAAAACAAATGAGAAATTTAAGTCTGTTGATCACACACAGCTATAATATGGCTTTAGAAGACTTCTAATATGGATTACTACTTCTATTATGATACTTTAATGGTTATTTTCCATGTTTTTTTGAGCCTGGAAGTAAAAACACATGGAAAAGAGGAGCTTGGCCTAACATCTTTTGTGTTTCATGGAAAAAAGAACACAGTTGAAATGACATATATGGTGAACAAAACTATTCTTTAAACAGCTTGGCATGTGTAAACCGAACAGAGCATTTGGAGTTAACTTAACCTAAGGAGTTAAAAAAATGCATAAAACATGGGTTTTATATACCTGTAAATGTCTAAGTGTAAACACCACAGGCTCGGTCAGAAACACTCGACTGGACTCTTTATTTATTGACGCGGCAATGACATGTGAATTCACCGCCAGGCCCTGCCCACCAGACCCCGCCTCCATCTCCATCTTCACAGTGGCGTTTTCAGTAGAGAGGAATGAACCCAGATTTTTATAAAGCACAAAGACCACTTTCACCTGGCCTGCATGGAGAAAAAGATAGTTATTGAGTGGTAGAAGGATATGAATAACAATGAAGAAGGTAAGGGAGCAGTAGAACGAGTTGAGTGAAGGTTAAAATGATTTGGATTGGGAGGGGGGGTGAGTGATCATGGGATGAAGGGATTTTAATATGGAGGCCAATGGAACATTCAGCCCTTGAGCATTCACTCACTCACTCCGTTTCCTCCATATTCTGTATGAATATTTCATGTGCGTTTGTTTCAATCACACTAATCTCACTCCCCCCTGCCCGAGCGGCCTCAGATGAGGTAGTGAACGACGACACAGCTACAAAAAGAGGCAAAACGCAAGAAGCGAGAAAAAGATGGCGGAATAAGTTGGCCGAGAAACAGAGGAGCGTAGGAGATGCAGGGAAAAGAGGGAGAAAAGAGGAGTAAAAAAAGAGTGATGAGATTGCTCCATCAGCCTGAAAATGATAGTAATCTACTCGTCTCTCGAGCTGTTTGATTAAGAGCGCTGTTAAGAAACCAACAGGAAAGAAATAGTCTCAGCGCTTTTGTTAATCTGATTAGCTTTATTATTATCAGCCAATAACTGTGTAAACCAGAGTGGAAATTTCAAAAAGCTTCAGTGAAACTGCATGAGGACAAGAGGAGATCATGATGGAAGACAGAGAGAGAGAGAAGGAGATGTGACTGACCGTTGCGGCTGTACTGTTTTAAGGTGGAAGCAGAGAGCTGGATGCTGCTGGGGCTGTTCTGAGGGAACGACAAATCCTGAGATTCCGTCTCTGTGCTCAGTACACGCACCTCTAGATCTAAAAATATATACACAGAAAGCACACACAATAATATATATATATATATTATTATTATTGTTATTATTATTATTATTAATAATAAATTATTAATATTAAAATAAATAAATAATACATACATTTATTAATAATAAATATATACATAAATATTTAAATATTTTCTGCAAATGTGTATATCAGGGTATAAGTGCTGGGGTTGCTACTTTAAAACTTGTTTAAGTAACAGTCAAGCATTCCTTTTGAAAAAGTAGTTATTTATGCTACAAGCTACAAATAAAAAGTAACTCGTTACATTGAAGCTATTTAAGGGGGAAATATTTTTTATACTGTATATCTCAGTCTATATGGATTCTTGAGAAATCAGAACAGTATTTGAACCTAGATTTGCATTTTCTGTAGGAAAAGGTTAGGTTAACTTATGTTTAGGCTTTTCTGTGTTAATGAAATACTGCTTTTAAAACCACTTGTAACACCCTACAATTAAGTGTTTCCAAACCACATTCCAGTAGCTATAGATGATTAAGTATACATTAAGACAAATCACATTTCAGCATACAAATATATGTAAGAAAGAAGACCTACAGCAATTCAGTGTGTAAATATTACAATGACAATGGTAGGTTATATTTTGAATGCTGAACATTCTCAAACAAAAAACAAAAACAGACATAAGAGTGAAATTATCTACAAAAAAGTTTGAAAGGAATTTTTATTTAAATTGATTAAAAAGCGTAGCATTAATGATTAAGTGATGATTTGAATGAATCAGTTAATCATTATTTAAACGTTTCAAAGAAAAGAATCATTCACTACAATGAATAAGACTTCCCAATGCTACTTAAGGGCAAGAGGTAATTTTAGGCAGGCACATTTGATTATTGCCTCAGTTCATTCGCCTATACAAATGCATATGCAATATAATGTGAGATAAAAAAAAAGGTGATGTTGTGTTTCATCGACTAAAAGGTCAACACCACTACTTGTTAGAAAATATTGATTGTTACTGGAAAAACTACACTATTTTAACCCTTAAATGCATGGTCATTTTCCCAAACACTCTTACATGTTCGGGTCTTTAGACCCGGCACTTATATCTAATAACCCTCAAACGCATACCTCTGGTCTTTAGGGACCCGGGACCTCATTCCACCTCCTGTACCTTATCCATTTTTTGGTGTTGTGCCCACACATCTTTAGTATTCCTCAATCTGTCTCTTATAAATTGTGTAACACACTCAAAAGATGCCAAAAAAAAAAAAAAAAAAAAAAAAAAAAGGTGTCAGGGTTTTTTTTTCGCACTTCTATGAATTATATTTTTTATAATTATTTCATATCTATTTAAGTTTACTATCACAGGATATCTGTTTATTTGTGTATTGCAAGAGAAATGAGTACTATATTTATACAAATAAACACTATATCACATTGATTTTCTGTGCAACAATGAATTATCAACAGTAGTGAATTATCAGTATTTTATATGCGTGTACACATACATAATATACATGTAAATTTTTACTCAAGTTGTGCATCTATTTAGACACAACAAGTGCCTGAAATAATACACATAAGCTACACATAAGGTACACATACCTTACACATGTGTAGATTAAGTGTTATGTGTAGCTCAATATGTGTTTGCAGCCAATGTAAATAATGAATCCTGTTCTTGATTTGTCCTGATTTGTTGCATTATCTCTTTAATTTATGAAAATGTTTATTTTATTGTTTTCTAATTATCTTGAAAAAAAAAATATATATATATATATAAAAAACATTACACTATCTGGGCATTTTGTTATAAGTGCCGGGTCTCTAAAGACCCGAATATGTAAGAGTGTTTGGGAAAATTACCATGCATTTAAGGGTTAAACATGGATGTACAAAATGCCCAGATAGTGTCAAATTTTCAAAATATTTTAAAGACAATTAGTAATATTTATAAAAATAGAAAATAAAATAGAAAAATAATAAAATTAAATATATTTTGATGTTTTATTTTTCATAAATTAAAGAGATAATGCAACAAATCAGGTCAAATCTAGAACAGGATTCATTATTTTCACACTGATATTTCATGAGTTGCAACTGGCGGTCAAACACATACTGAGCTACACATAACACATAATCTACACATAATATACACATACGTGACACATATGTATTTTTTAACTCACATTATTTCATTAGTACACCCAAATGACAATAGTCATATCATACTTTTCATGTGTTGTACTTGCTATAGTTTATTCCATGTTGTTTCTTCATCAAATAGCAATGTCAAATGTAAATCAAGTCAATCATTGAAACATCAGCGCCACCTTGAGTAAGAAATAACATGTATATTATGTATGTGTACACGCATATAAAATACTAATAATTCACTATTGTTGATAATTCATTGTTGCACAGAAAATCAACGTAATATAGTGTTTATTTGTATAAATATAGTACTCTTTTCTCTTGTAATAATAACAGAAATAGATATCCTGTGATAAATTTAAATAGATATAAAATAATCATAAAAAATATAATTTATGGAAGTGCGGAAAAAAACAAAAGCGACACTCTTACATACCTCGGGTCTCTAAAGACCCTATACATTTTTGGTACTCTTAAACCATTCTAAAAAATAAAAGAAAAAATTGTTGCAATGTTGACTTTTGTGTGTGTGTGTTACACTATTTGTAAGAGATAGATTGAGGAATACTAAAGAGGTTTTGGCACAACTCCAAAAAATGGATGAGGTACAGGAGGTGGAATGAGGTCCCAGGACCCTAAAGACCCGAGATATGCGTTTAAGGGTTAATAAACAGCTGAGCTATTGTCATGTTACTTAATAATGTTGAAAAATTATGTTTAAATACTTTCTCTTATGTCAGTCTAATGTGCAGAGTTAACTATAATAAGACTTTAGTGCGTTGAAAAGTGCAACAATGTGGCTAAACAGCCTGACAAAGCAACATTTGCTCAACCAATGGCATAAGAATGGGATGAAACTGCTTGTTTTAACTTGTCTGAAAACAATTATTATTTTTGCAATTCTGTTTGTTACTACTAGTATCACAGAAATTACACACTTCACATTTAAGTTAGTAGTGTCGCCACTTTGAGTCATTTACTGGAGTGTATATAAATCCACACAAAGCAGTACTCACCGACATTGGCAGCGTGGTCGGAGAAATGGTTATTGTACATGTTGTTGGCCAGCAGGAAGGCTCCTTTCTCCATGACATCTAGCAGCATGGTGGCAGTGTGCGCCTGCTCCGTACTGTTCATGTCCTGCCATGACTCTAAAGCCTCCACACACAACAGATTATCCACCGTCTGCACCACCGCCTGCGCAGGCATACACATGCATACAGTTACAGTTCATTATAATTACAATAGACATCATGTCACATCTGTGAATCTCATATAAGTAATGACTTTTATGTTCTGCTGAGAAGCAACAGATTATAGACCAGTATAAACTACATGAGTGCTAAAAGACAGCCTTGGGCAAGACATACAGTATTTTCCATGCTTGAAGCCTCTCACACACACACACACTCACACAAATCTTCTCAGGTAGACGTATGTGATAAAAAAAATATGGCTTGCACTTTTTATGAAGCCTGTATATGTAAAGATAGTCGTAATGTTACAATGTAAGGCATTATACATTTGTATAAATAGTAACCATGAGTATATTGCGTTATAATATTCATGGTTACACCTTTAAAGGGCCAGAAAACACTAAAATATTTTTTTTGTTTCTCTCAAATTGTAATCAGATAACTTTACTGATTAAATTATAAAAAAAAAAAAAAAAATCACATTACTGATTACTTTCCTTTTAACATTACCATCTAAACACTTTTCTGCTAAACGAATTCAAAATAATGGTTATATTTCCCCCTTGTTCATTGTTAATACACTCAGCACCACGTTTATCCCTTACAGTGGCTCGTCAGTCATGTTTTAAATGTATTATAAATAGTAAATATTCTTTTAGAAATACAGTATGTGTAAACCCAGTAATGTACTTAAAATTAATTGAAAGTAAGTAATTGTAATCTGATTTCGAGAATTTATAGTGTAATGTATTACACTACTTTTTAACTTAAAAGTATTCAGATTACAGTAACTAATTCATTTGTAATCGGATTACACCCAGCACTACACGCCCCATAAAAAGTGTTAACCAAATATGTCACAGTGAAGTGGAGGATAGAATTCATGAATCAGTATATGTGCAGTCTGTCGGAGGATAAGAAGAGATATGAGAGGTGAAGAGTGACTGTGACCTAATACAGATAACTATACAATACCTGAACATAAGCCCGACAGGTCCGCTCTCTTTTCTGCCACTATAAGACACAATAAAACAGCTTTCAGTCACACACACACATTGATGTCAGACGAGGAGTTTAGAAGGTGTTCCTGTGCTGTGTACATTGATGTGGCTGCAAACAGACTGAAAGGGTTTGTTTAAAGGGCAGCAGTGTGAGTGTCACCTTATTGTAGTTCCTGGCTGCCGATTCCTTATTCCCGGGTCTGAGTGCTTGCAGCTGTGCGTCTAATATATCCAATAGCTGCTCGATGAGTCTGACAGACGAACTGACATCACCGGCGTGAATGCGGCCCTGTGTGTGGTTTACCAGCTCAGCGGCAATGTTTGCAGCGTTCTCTCCGCTTTTTATCTGCACACATAGCACACACACATACACAGTCTGGTCTCTAAAGCTCAGACCCCTGCCGTGCGCTGTGGGGTGACAGTCGGGGGTTTTTGGGCTTAGTCTGTGAGACGCACAGACAGAAGACAACCGATCTTTAATGACTCTCTAAATCAGGCTATTACAAAAACAAACAAAAAACAAAAAGGGAAAATACAAAAAGCGTGAAACGCGATAAAATTACTTTCGCTATTTGAAAGCAGCAACATAGCATGTAATGGGCCTGGAGCAAATGTGTAACTTAACACTTGGATAGTTGATGCATAACATGTCCATGAGCTTTTTATATCAACAAGATTTTAGGTTTAAATGTATATTAATACAGTATACAAAATATAAGGGAAAGTGTGTATTTTAGGTTCTGTGACAAGTCACCATTTTTATTCACTTTTTTCCTTTATTGTTAATTAGCTGTGTCCAGATGAATATTTAAATGTAAAAATATTCCATGTAGTTTTTCATTTTATATAATTGGTCATTAAAACTGCATGCATAATAATTATAAAAGAGCAAACAAAATGCTGTTTAGGATAGTTTTACATGGAGTATAGCATGTCACACCACAGGACATGTCATCTTTCCAAAATTATTTGTTAACTACCCCACTATGTTACTATGGTACAGTAATGTATCAGATGGTAATACTATGGAACTGATATCTACAATAATGTATTGTACTAAAAGGTACTAAAAAAAATATCATGTTATTTCCATTATGGTAGTATCCAAAACCATGATACTTTATAGTAAGTAAAATCAGATTTTTTATTTTAAATCTTTTAAAAAAATTGTTCTGAAATCATTGGATTTCTGTTGTTGGAAACATAACCGGCCACATTTTCGCTCTGCCAATGTGATCTCATTAGTATTCGTAAGTATTCATACTTTAAGTATGGTTCTATCACATGAACATTGAAAGATAGGCTACAATATTTACACACTGACAGCATTTAAAAATGTCAGAGATGTACAAATGCTTACGAATCCTTTAAGGTTCATGGAATGTTTAATTCATGAAATCGAAGGTTCACTGTGTTGTATTTATTATAAATGTGATTAATTTAATATGATTGACTCCCATTGCATTTAGTTAAAAAAATTACCTATTTTGACATTAAAATGATTTAATCCTGTTGTGTGTGATCTCTAAAAACTAAATTACTAAATGTGATTAAATATTTTTTTAAGTTTTAGCACACACACACACACACACACACAAAAACTTACAGTATAACAGCATAATTTATAGATTAACTATTACTAGATTTTTTTTTCTTTTTTTTACAACAAATCTGATTTGACTCCATAAATAACTGCATATATTGTGATATGTCAAAAAGAGAACAAACAGTCCTGAATGCGTAACTACAGAGCAGAGACTTTAACCAGAAATACTTTTAAACTCTCATTTAGACATAGATGGAGATTTTGTTCCAAATTATGTCAAAAGAATGACCTGTGTGCGGTAATGTGAGCCAGGCAGGAATCATATGAGCTGAGACTGCAGAGCGAACAGGACAGGGGATGGAGGGTCAGAGCAAGCATTAAATTCTTATTGGTCTCACCTTCTGTGCCACCTGGTTGACCCACGGCGAGGTGCAGTTACTCAGATCTGGCCCGCGAGGGTTCCATAGCACAGGAGATGACAGACACTGGAAGGAGGCAATGCCTGAGAACACAAGATGAAATGTTATATGGAGAGAGAGAGAGAGAGAGAGAGAGAGAGAGAGACAAAGGACTTTGGCTTTTAGGTTAAAAACATAATTCACTAAAAAAAGCACACACATATAAAAAATGTAAAAACAAAAACAAAAAAACAATTGAAAGCATTAGCATATTTTTTTTCATCACATTTTTTTTATGTTTTAATGTTTACATGCAAGTTCTTACACTGACAATGTGTGTGGTCATGTAAATGCCTTAAATGGTTTTCTTGCATTGTCGAATTTGTTGGAAAGACATGTTTTTGGTAGTTGGTGTACATGTAAACACACTCAATGTCCCCCTTGCCACCTACGCCCCTGAAATATACAAACCAGGGATAGGCGATATAGTTTAAACATTATATCTCTATTTTTTTAGCCATTTAACAATATTTGATATATCTAAATATTAATGTAATTGCTGTTGAATGGCTTATTTATTTTTTCAATCAACAGAAGCAAAATTTAACCAAACACAAACGACCATTGTAACCAATAAGTTAATAATGTTTAATGTAAGAACTAAAACACAGTAAAATCTAGTTAAACATATTCAAGCAATGTTTTCCACAGTTTTTCACTAAATTAACAAAAATAAAAAAAAAAGATATTTATTTGTATTCATTTATATGCACCAATAACAATCCTTTGTAATAAAAGCTAAATTTAGCTACATATAGTTTACCTAAAACATTTAATACATTCCACACAGAGGCTTGCGTGAAGTAACTGAATCATTATTGAATCAGACTTTTGAATAATTTGATTAATTGAAAAAGATTATTTGAGCCGTTTCATGGAAATGAGTTAAACTTTGCAGCTCTAACATCATTTTGCTACTGAAGTTTAAATTAGAAACCCTATTAAAACATCTCTCTTTGAATGCTCTAATACTCTCAATTCACAAGACAAGCAGGAATTGCAAAACTAATCTATTGACAAGGGCCTTAAGGAAACTAAATGGCCAAATAAAATGCATAGTAAAATCATCACAATATTCACAATGTTCCTTAAATTTATACCGCAAGAATAAAACATTGCAAATATATAATGAGTATTCAATATATCACCAAGCCCTAATACAAACATTAATACACAAATTTACTTTCATACTGAGCATACCAAAAACCAGCTAAGATATTGAGAGATGGGTGGTTAGAGATTCACCATGGAATCCGTGAATGTGGAAATTAGCCTGCCGACTCGTGAATGGCATCACACACTCTTGCACACACTTGTGGGAGCTCACACACCAGACATGACCATCCCAGCATCGCCTGTGATCGCTGATAAAACACCTCCAGGGAGACACATTCTGCCACTCCTCATTTTCAGTTAAATTGTGCTGTTTAGTTAGCCGAGTTCACAGAGAGGACAACATGCTGGGATCAAACAAACGGCAGGCCTTTCCAGCAACTACAACATAAATAGCTCAAAAGAAGAGAGAGAGAGAGAGAGAGAGAGAGAGAGAGAGAGAGAGAGAGAGCGAAGGAAGAGAAAGAGGGCGATGGAAGAGTGCAGCAGCACTTCACAGCAGCTGCAGCAAAATCAGAGTCACTGGGAACCTGTATTTCCCTTTCAAGTTGATCACTTCAATGCTGCGTCAGTAGCTGATGCAATGGCAGCTCCTCCTAGGCAGATGGCTTAAAGCTCCAACCCAGATATGTATGTCATCGCGGCATTCATACCGTAGCACAGTGCCATTTCATCATAATGTTTTTCATTAGGGTCGTGATAAAATCTCTGGATGCCTACATTTTTGCTTTGTTGTTAAATCTACACACCTTAACAGCAAGTGGATTATATTCTACGTACCTGCCTGTGCTCCACCTGTAGCCTGTATCATTTCCACTTTTAAAAAGCTATTGCTTTGTGATTGTTGTTGTGTGTTTTATTGTGTAAAGCACATAAAAAAGTTGTTTGCTTAACATCTTTTTTTTTCACTTTGTGAGCAACAAATTCCTCTGTCTGATGGGCATGAATGCTGTTTTACATAAGCAGCACTTGTTGAGACTGTTTTACTATAGTGGGAGACATGTTAGAACACTGCTATGTTGCAACATGGGGATTAACCCTCTGGGGTCGACAGACGTGCCGGTGCGTCCTGCTGGATGTTTTCCTCATAACAGCGGAAACAACTTAAAATACATTTTTGGGCATACAGATAAATGTAAGACATCATTAGAGACTATAAAGGGTCTACTTTTATTTGTGTACACTCACAATAACAACAAAACCTTGTGCTTTTGTAAAATAAAGAAAATATACAGGGTGCGCTTTCAGCCGTCTCTG
This sequence comes from Myxocyprinus asiaticus, assembly GCF_019703515.2. Lineage (NCBI taxonomy): Eukaryota > Metazoa > Chordata > Actinopteri > Cypriniformes > Catostomidae > Myxocyprinus > Myxocyprinus asiaticus. The sequence continues at coordinate 38,464,017 of NC_059357.1, read as the reverse complement.
TCTCTGCGAGCATCTTTCTGAAACACGTCACAAAAATGAACTGAAACTCTGCGAATATTTATCACATAAACATGAAACATATGTCTAAAGAAAGCTTAAAATGATTCAAATTTAAAATAAATATTCTCCTGCAATTTAATCTGTATGAAACAAAGCTATGTACAGTTTCTCCTGGCTCAGCTAATTATCCTTAATGAGATCACACCCACCAGCGGAGCACGCTATTCATACGGTAATGTGCTGAGGCGATCAATGCAAATGGTAAACGCCCCCAACAGTGCCTTAAAAAACATCAAGTTCATTCACTTTTCGGCGCGTTTGGAAGATGGCACACTACACAGGTAAGGAAGCTCTTCAGATGGTCCTGGATAGTGACGAAGAGTTCAAATTTTCCTCCGAAGGAGAGCGGGAATCCGACGAGGAATGTTTGCATTTTGAAGAGCGACTTGATCCAGTCGAGGATACAATTTCGGATGAGTAAGTCATACTTACATATTAGTTGACATGCTATTTTATATAAACATGGACATATTTTACTAGTTGGACTATTTCCAGACTTGCCAGCCAGTATTCAGAGTATTGTAATTTGAAATATGTCCTAATAGGCAAGTTTTAGATACATTTAAATGTTGTTTCGGCTAAAGCATGTATTTAAATTGTATGCTGTATGATATAAATATGATATGTAATATGATATAAAAATAATATGAATGTTTAGATTATGTTTTAACCAGTGTTTATGCTGCCTCATTATCATCAACGAAGCTTGTGCTTGCAAATATCTGTTCGGGTGTAAATGTGTAAAATGTGCTGTAAATATGCCCATATTAGAAAAGCAGCATATTAGAATGATTTCTGAAGGATCATGTGACACTGAAGACTGCAGTAATGATGCTGAAAATTCAGCTTTGATCACAGGAATAAATGGCATTTTACAATATATTCAAATAGAAAACAGTTATTTTAAATTGTACAAATATTTCACAATATCACTGTTTTTGCTGTATTTTGGATCAAATAAATGCAGTCTTGGTGAGCAGAAGAGACTTTTAAAAACATTAAAAAACCTTACAGATCTAAAACTTTTAAGCGGTAGTGTATGTCTAATGTTTTTAAGTAAAGTCTTTATGTAAAGAAAATGTATAGTCAGATTACTTCTTTTAACTTAAACTACAAACAATACTTTCAATCATTAAGTCTCCTCACATTCATTCTCTCTCAGGGGAGGGGTCTTTGTCTCCTCAGGTGTGAATTACATCAATATTCATGATCATCCATGCCTCCTCGCATATGGCCTTTCTAACACTAACTTTGTCTTACAAAAGTTAAACGACTATATTGTTTTGTATGAATGAGTGATCAGGATGGTTTTCACAAAATTTTTGTAGCAAAAACTCTAGGCTACAAGATCCAGTTCTCAAAAGTCTTGTGAACAAATGTTTAGTATGTGTTATATGGCCTTATTTCAGTGATTTAAAATTTCTGTTTTTTCAAAAACCAAGCATAAAGATTATTTTCTCAAAAATACAAACATGTACATACATGCTGTTCACATATTATTGTAGCCCAGTTTGTGCTGAATACAGTGTTATCAGACTTTAGCCATTAATATGTTTTTAAGCAACTGAAAAAAGCACAAATGTCAAGGCATGTCAAAACTTCTCCAGGGCCCAAAACACCCTCAGACCCCAGAGGGTTAAGCCATACACAGCACTTTCTTCAGGACTCAAGAAGGCCAGGTAATGTGGTCCTCATGCTTACCTGCAGTTGACAAGCTGGGAACAAGATCAAGGTCACAGTGTGTTCACTGTTTGTGTTGATGTTGACTCTGTGCCATGATTGCCACATTCCAACACATTTTTCGAACCCCGTTGCAGTTATAAGAGCCACAAAACGAATCACGACTATGTGCTTCAGTTCTTGAGGTGCTCGTCTCACTTTAAAAGCGTTCTCTCCTCCTCCATTACGGTGCGGGACATGCCCAATTTTCTCTCAGAGATACAATGTCTCCTCACCAAAGATGTGACAGGAAGCAAACTGCCATGAAGAAAGGCTTCTATAGTTGCTAGCACCAGGAGGGATGGGAGGCTATGGCCTATACTGGACTTGAGACACTTGAAGCAGAGACTCAGGAAGTTTCTGTTCAGAGACAGATGTTGTCTCACGTCCTTCCTCTGGACCGGTTTGTGTCAACAGCTCTGAAAGACACGTTCTAGTGCAGATAGCAACTCGTTACAGGCCATTCTTGAGACTTGCCTTTGAAGGGACTGCATACCAGTTCAAATTCTGAGCCCTTTGGCTTGTCTCTTGATGCAGCACTCGCTCTGCTCAGGCTGAGTGGTGTTCGACGATTGGTTGCTTTTAGCACAATCTGAGGAAAAAGCATGCAAGCACATCTGAAGCATTTGGGCCACAAAGTCAATTAGGCGAAAAGCATGTTGGTGCCAATCGGCAAGTTTCCTTCTTGGAATGAAATTTGACTCAGTGGCCATGTCGGCACTTCTGACTGACAAACACACTTAAACTATACACTTAATCAATCGGTGCTTGACGAGTTCAAGGCTGGGGTAGCACTACCGCTGCGACAATTTCAGCAGGTTTTGAGTTTGGCAGATGCCGCAGCTGCCGTAATCCCTCTGGGCTTCTTACATATGAGGCCTCTCTAATGTTGGGTTAACTCGGGAGTAAATCATTGCATGTGGCGACATGGTTTTTTACATCTCCTTGTATTAGCCGTGCTAGCTATGTGGAGAAAGCCCAGGTTCTTTTAGAAGGGCATTGCACTTGGCCAAGTTCTCATATGAAAAGATGTCACAACGGGCATGTCCGCTTCAGGCCTGGAAGCATTGTGTGATGGTCGTCTGGTCTTCGGCACCTTGACAGGTGCGTGAACTACATGGCACATAAAATTCCTAGAACTGCTTAAAGTCCCCATGGCTTTTCAGACAGGGATGCAAGTTCACGGTCTGATCTGTTTGGGCAACATGCACTGTTGCCTCTGGTACTCCATGACTTAGGCTTTACTGGGCTTGGACACCCTAGCTCACAAAAGGCCAGCGAAACGCAAGTATGCATTCCTTCTCATTTGCTACACCATGTGTTACACCAAAATTCAGGAAGACAAGGAAACCGTGCTGTTGGTTGCACCAAAGTGACCCAACCGCCCTTGGTTCCCAAAAATTTTACTGAGGAGGGTTTTGCTCTCGCAAGTTGGAGCACTGTCTGTCAGCTGAGTTGTGGAGACTTCATGCCTGGCACCTGATCGGGGCTCATCTGACACAGATGGGTTGTCACAGCCAGTGCTCGACACCATATGACAGGCCATAGCCCCTCAACGAGGTGGTGATATGTCTTGAAATGACGAGTTTTTGCTGACTGGTGTTTCTTCCAGGGTGAGGACCCAGCATATTGCCATGTGCATATGATTTTTAAGAGCGCTTGGATGCAGGACTCACTCCATCCATGCTTAAAGTGTATGTCACTGTTGTAGCGGTGGATCACGCCCCTTTGGGAGGTTTATATGTGGGTAAGCACCCTTTGATCATTAAATTCATGTGGGGAGTGTGACGGCTGAGACTCTTTCACCCCACTACCATTTCGCTCTGGGACCTGGGGCTTGTGCTAAATGAGCTAAATGGTTCTTTGCGCTTGATGCGGTAAGCTTTATCGTACTCTCTTTGAAGACCACACTGTTGCTCACTTTGGCTTCGGACAAATGTGGTGGGGATCTCCAGGCCATGTTAGTCCATGGTTCTTGCTTATAATTTGGACCTGGCTTGTCATAAGCCATTCTCAAGCCTAGGGAGGGTTATGTGCCCAAGGTTTTGGCCACTCCCTTGAGAGCTCAGGTGGTAACCTTATACACTTTCTCTCCTCCTCTGTTTGAATCTGACGAGAGGCAGAGACTACAAATGCTATGTCCTGTGAGGGCATTACTTATGTACATTGACTTGCTGCAAAGGGGAGTTGATTTTATTAATGTTCACTGCCCTGAGGGCTGGTGTCATTGTGTTTTGGCCGTGGGTCTCATGACTTTTCTAGACATGAAGAGTAATGTTTCTAATGTTCACTTCCCTGTTAGTTAGTGGCATTTCTTTATTCTGTCAGTCATTGGCCTTTCTGAAGTCTTTCCCCACCACAGGGTGGGTGAGTCTGTATAATGTTTTACTACACTGCGTCCTATTTTTCAATATTAAGCGGAGACTATGTCAATGCATTTCAACTACCCTAATGGCTAGTAGGCATTGACTTGTGCTTGTGAATCAGTCGCACGGCTTTTAATGATATTTTCTATCCCCAAAATTTAACCCTCACACACGATTTTTTAGATTAAAATTATAATTTAGTAATGTTAATAAAGCCCTTGGCCCGTTTCCACAATGTATGTCACTGGTTTTCAACCAGTGGGCCAGGACCACAAGCTGGCATCAGCGACTTTCCAAGGGGGCCTCAAGATGACTTTTAATTAATCAAATAAATTTACATTATTTTAAATATGTTACATTCAAATAATCTGTTTTATTTAGATTAGATCAGAATAGAAGCAGAATGGTAGAACAGAATTTAAAAAATGTACATTAATTTAATAATAATAATATTCATAAAATAGATTATTGAACATCAAGAATATGAACAAAATTGCTTAAATAGAATAAGATGGTCAGCTGGTCTCACAATTTGGTCAGGTTGGTCTGGTTTTAGATGGGTTTGGGCACTTTTCAGCTGGTCAAGCTGGAAGACAAGCTGACCAACCAGTGAAACCAGCTGAGAACCAGCTTGGCCAGGCTGGGAGACCAACTAGACAAGTTAAGACCATCTTAAACCAGCAAATGAGCTTTGGCTGGATCTTTTTTTTTTTTTTTTTTTTTTTTTTCAGCAGGGCAGATAACACTTGAAAATGGTGATCAACAGTGATTGGATTCTGAGGATAAACAGCCAAAAAGATTATTTAGCTAAAACTGATGCATGACTGCCCTCTCATAAAACCTGTAATGGATCTGTTTGTACTATATTGGAATTTGAGGGTTTTTCAAAGTATTGACTCTGTGAAGAGACCTCTCTCTCTGTACCTATCATTTTCTCTCCTTTTCTTCTCTCCCTCATCCACAATAGATTTGCTATGAAAGATCTGCCAGGAGTTGCAAATTAAAGCTACTGTTAATTTAACATGTCTGTCATTTGAGAGTCAGAAAAAAGATGGAAGAAAGAGAATGTTTTGTCGCACGTTGGGAGAGAGAGATGCTAACAGGAGGAGGAAATGTTTTTCTTCTGCTACAAGATGCAGCGGTTGTGTGTGTGTGTGTGTGTGGGGGGGGGGGGGGGATTGATGTTGTCGTCTTTACTGTGTCTAGCGATTCATTTATTAATTCTGCAGTTTCTGTGGGCTAACCCATGCTGAGTTTGAAGATCACTCCTTCATTTGCAAAAAACTGCCTTTTATCTACGAGTCCCATGAGACCCTGCCAGCTGGAGAGACTATAGAGATGAGGAGGAACAGGAAGTATGCACACACAACATAAAAAGAATGGGCGTACTGTATAAACATGCATAGATGTGTACATGCATTTAGACACATACACAATACAGGTATAGACCAAACACAACAAACATTTCCATAAAAACTGCCTCAACATACAACACCACCTAACCTTCCTTCCTTCCTCTAATCCTATGATTCCCTCCACCTTCAGAATATTACACCATGGAACCAAGCGTGAAATCCAAAATAATCCTAAATAAAAGCAGTTAAGCTACTAACTTAAATTTTTTTTAGTAGCGTGACAGGAGCTCAGCTGTATTTTTTAAAAAACTGCAGCTTTTCCACAAAAAGCAACTTTCTCCGCTGTTTCTCATGCCAAATGTAATGTGCATGCTGCTTTACAGCTTAGCAAGTTGTGGTTATACTCAAACTGTCCTCTAAAACAAGCAGTTTTGGGTAGTCTGGTTCATTTAAGTGAATCAGTCTGTTTGGATGGTTCATTTAAAAATTGTACAATATAATTTATTTTACATAATTTTTAGACACAAAGGTAAAGTTTATCATTGTATAATTACATACATAAAAAAAATATTGCTCCCTTAAATAATTTTGTGGTTGTTAGCTACTTTATAACTGGTAGTGTAGCTAATTGCTTTTCATAATGGGAAGGCTTGACTGCAGCTTAAAGGTGCACTCAGTATTTTATTTTATTAGTCAGTTTTACTCCTAAAGAAACGAATTGCGATTTTGAAACATGTGTATAAAATCATGACAACTTTTTCATATCAGTAACCCTCTAAAAGCTGTTTTATTCTACATGGACTACTATGTACTACTATTTTACATTCTACTGCTATGTAGGATCACATGAACAGCCAAATAATACTTGCTTTTTCTCTGTAACCACTCTGTTATTGGACACTTTCAATGATGTATTAAATTAATCATGGATGACTTTGAATAGTACATTTCTACAATGTCAATGATAACTGAAAATAAAATTGTGGTTGAAAGATTCACGCCCCTAGGTGTCAGTGGAAGACCAAGTCGAAACAAACAAAAAAACTACTCTGTGCACCTTTAACTACTTTATAAGTAAAAGCTTTGGAAGAAACAGTTTTAAGGTAGTTCAAAAGAGTCTATGTTCTAAACAACATTTGTTGTCACTTGATTTCTATTTCTGTTTCTATTTTTCACTGGGTAGTCCCATACACAAAGTCATTGGTCCAGAATCTCACTCAATATAGCTATATATTAAACATAAAATATGCTCTGATTGAGTGGGATTTTGTAGCACTGCTCAGCCTTTTAACTTTCAATGAGCAAAGAAAAATGACTTGACACTTGAAACATGTCACATTTTAATCCACTCACATTTACACCCTCCACCACAAAATTATAATCTCTTACTAGACAGTCACCGCATGTTTTGCCACTCACCCAGTGATCCTTTAGGACACGGCCTGTCTACAGTCTCTCCTCTCTGGGTGGCGGGCCACTGCACCCCTCGGGCTATGCGGGCTTCGCACACTTGCAGCTCAGTGCCCTGAGGTGGTACTCGCAGGGGTCTGCGTGTCACTGGCACAGTGGCGGTGATGGGCCGCAGATCTGGTGCCTTGTTGATGGCCCCTATTGGGTGAGCGGTGGGCAGCAGAGGTCGCATGGTTGAGGGGATGGAGCTTGAAGTAACGGGTCTTGCCGGAGTTGTGCTGCTCATCTGGGTGGTGGCAAGTGGACCTGAGAGAGAATGACAGAAATAAATGCAAATTAAAATCAAATGACAGAGAATGAGAGCATTAGAGGCAAAGAAACAGTTTCAGAACACCTACAGCGTGAGCGAGAACATTGGTGGATGTTTGACAAAGACAAATATAGAAGAAAAAGTAGCCTAAACATTTGATGTGTCTTGCAAAAAGAATATGAGAAAGTTGGTTAAAAGATAACTAAAGCGCAGGAGCGTTTGCTAGTCTTTAATGCATGACTATATGTTCGTGCAGCCCCCAGTAGAACCGGATAGAGCGAAAAACATGAGAGAGAGAAAGAGAGACAGAGAATGTTCATGGCAGTCGAAGATGAGAATGAATAATTGATTAGAAATATTTTTCTGATCTGACATAAAGCTAACGACCACTGTAATTAAATCATAAAGACAATGTATTGAAAAAAGAGACGGGAACACTAACAGAATGTAGATACTTAACAGATCAAACTGTGTGTTAGCCTCAGACTCCTGCGGATATCGCTCTGTTACTTACCAGCGGTGGGATCCGGTGGGCCAAATTCCAGAGGGTAGCGCAGCACATTGTAGTTATTCCAGACATAGAGTTGGTTGTCTCGAGGGTTGTAGTCCACAGAGGAGACATACTGGTATGGATTTGGGAAAGGGATGTGGACAGGCTCTTCTCGTGCTCTGTTGGTATTGTAAGAGTACAGCACAAGGTCTCCACCTGCCTCACTGTCGTCGTCCTGATACACAGAACGGATGGCGTACAGCACGCCACATGCCATGAAGGCATTGGACGCCAGTCGCTTATCGAAGCTAGTCTCCCAGGTTCCCTCGAAGCGCAGGGTGTAGGGGTTAACCTGAAAAAGGGTGAAAGAGTAAAAGGTTTGGGTTTCAGTTGCATTCAGATGATATGATAAAATGATTTAATTACTCTGCAGTTTGGAAAAATGGACGACACTTAAAATGAAATGTAAATTCTGCCCTGATCTTAATTGAAATCCAATCACTTAAAATTGTATTGTTCTCTGTGACTGACCTGGCTGACAACCAGTCGTCCATTGTTGGCCTCGGTAGCGTAGATGACCCATAGACCATTTTCATCCACTGCAAGGTCAATATCAGACTTGCCCCCCCAACGGTATGGTGAGGTGTCATGGTAATTGGCATTATTGACTATGGCTTCACCGCTCTTGATCCGAGTGCGCAAGTCATATTTCACAATGTTGCGTGTGCGTTCCTTGTTGTAAAAAACAGCACCATCATACACAACAAAGCCTGTTCCATCCACTCGATTTGGAAGCCTTTAAAAGAAGAATTTGATATTTGAGAGTTACTGTCACCACTGACAAGAAGACTTGCTATAAATGTAACTCTCAATCATCTCTGCTACACTTCAGAAATATTATGATCTGACACAGAATCAAGCCTCAGTGCTCTTAAAAATAAAAGTTCCAATTAGGGTTTAACTGTCTGATGCCCTTTTAAAGACCCAATAAAATAGCTTGATGAACTCAGTTTTCTTTCAATTGTTGATGTATTTCCTAATGAAACAGGAAGTTGAGGCAGAACATATAGAAGGATTCATTCCTTTTTTTTTTTTTTTTAAATAGCCAATAGCCATGTCCAATAACCATGATTTGCTTACTTGCTGTTGCAGGTGGTATAAAAGGGGAGGAGTATTCTTATTCTAGAGAGCATTTGGTTGGAAAGAAATTTGGGTACACCCATGAGTGCAAGATATACATGCTTATATCTGCTTAAAGTTAATTATGTGAAGTTATAGATGCCTGTAGACACATACAGTAGAAGCTAACATACATGGACTAAAAACCACAAAACCTCAATTTTGATTTCATGTCATCTTAAAGTTGCATTGATGCCATAGGAGAATCTTTTTAAGTTCTATAGATCTTTAATAAAAAAATAAAAAAAAAAAAAGAACATTTATTCACTGCTTGAAAAAAACAAGGGTAGCTTCACATGCCCTATGTCAGATGTTATCAGATGATACCTGTAATCAACACTCTGATTTTAAGAACCTAACTTTAATAACTTTTTTAGTCTCTAAAGTAGGGTTGCACGATAATGGTTAAAATGATAATCACGCTTATTTTGCTTAAAATTTTAATCACGACTATTAATCACGATTATTATGCCCTTTGAAATTTTATTTATTTATTTTTAATGCAGGGCTGCATGATTGGACAAAAAAAATACAAAAATAAAATACTGTTGCCACAGCTTTGATATTTGATATTATAAAAAATACAATTACATTAAACAGCAGCTCTCATGTTGAACAAGGTGTTAAAACTACAAACAAGTAAATTATTCTTCAATTTAAGGGTTTTCACACTTAAGTTCTCTTTAAAAAATGATTTACTTTTATTATTATTATTATTATTATTATTATTATTATTATTATTGCAATAAACAGTAGTAATATATTTCTGTAATCATTTAGCAGGTGGCAATGCTGAACTGTCTCAAGCCTTTACTTGGATATAAAAAATAAATAAATAAATAAAAAACTGAAGGAAGTGTGTGTGTTTCTGTTGACAACAGTTTTGGCAAGCTCTTTCTCCATCCAAACATGGTGAAATGCTCTTATCTCCTCCTCGACCCACAAAACCCTGGTGCCATGGGTTTACTTTAGATTTTTAGACACTTGTAATGGCCATACATACCTGAAATTACGCAAATGTGCAGAGGTAAATCTGGAGCGCTTTTTAGCACGTTCAACACACATTAGCGACCCGCACGAACCGAACTCCGATAAAAGCTGCCGGTGTATAATGAGAGCATGAGATGGAGTTCATCGCTATTGAGCACAGAACCATTCTAAAACCACAGTAACACCGCGCTGCAACCAGTGTCAATCAGCTGACTTGCTGCGTAATCAGTAATGGCTGAACAGACAGAGTTGTTGAATGACTGGCCTCAGAACAGTTTAAAGGCACCAGATTTTCATCCTTCCTCCACATAGTCTCCGAAGGCAGCAAATTCCAGCTTTCTGATGGTAGCCTTGTATCAATCAAAGTGATATATATAACATACTCATAAACATCTGTGGCTCCGTATGTCGGTGCGTGCTCGAAACTGAAAAGGTGATTGGTCAGTGGCGAACTTCTGAAGAGAGCTCGATTGGTCAGGTGAGGTGAAAATTGACTCAAAAGCGCTTGTGATTTGACCTATCATCTTTAGACACAGCCTATTATAAAAATGAGCAACAATTTGCAACTTTAGCTGGCTGATCATTTCTGTTTGCTAGCTCACTAATATCGCAGATGATTATGCGTAATTAACCGTGAGATGCAGAAATCATGATCGCGATTAAAATACAATTAATTGTGCAGCCCTACTCCAAAGATCCCTATAGCCAACCCAAAGAACTCCTTAGTGTGATGAATGGTTGTTAAGAACAGGTTTCTTTGCTGAATCATAACTGATGTCTTATTACTGAACCTTTATTTTTTAGAATGTATACAGGGATGGCTCTTGTTTCAAGGCCCAAGCTGTGGGCTTCACTCACTTGTAGGTGGTTGTGGCTCGATTCTGCTTGAAGTCTTCCCACGAGGCATACTCGTACAACATGTCAGTGCGGTACGGAGTCCAGGGCATGACGTAAAGACGGTCACCAGATTGCAGGGGATCCTTACACCATGCCCCCGACTGATGCTCTGCCTCCTGCAGCAAACTTGCTGTCTGCACCCTTAACAGAGTCCCAGGACATACAAAGACTGGAGATGGGGAAGATAAAGAAAGAGGGATAGGAAGATGTAGAAAAAAGAAAGAGAAAAGAGGAATGACATAACAAGGAGGGGACAGAATGCACAGAATGATGGTTTGAGAGGAAGAGGATTAAAAAAGTGGTTTGATGGGAGGACAAATGGAGAGATGGAGGATAAAGAAAGAGAGGGAAGGAGAAGGGAAAATGGTGGGAGGATGTAAGGGATGAGAATTTAAAAGAAAATGAGGCATCGAAAGAGAGAAAGAGAGAAAGGGAGAGAGAAATGAGAGAGAGGACATGAGATAAATGACCATTCTTCTAATGAGAGAGTGTTAATGTTTATTAGTCAAGTATCTGCACACTGGACTACAGGCTGGCAAGGGGAGTTGACATATTTCTGGCTCCTGGTGCTCATATGTTGCTGACAATTGTTTTTTTACCCTGCTCTACTTCAACCTCCCTTCTGGAAAATAAACAGGAAAACCAGCTTCTGGTGCCAATTTTACATTGTTACTAGCTGCACAAAACTTGTCATGTATGGTCATTAACTGTTCCAAGTTGGTCCAGATAAAAAATTTTCAGTTCTGATTCTGGATTATGCACCACACTGCACATTTTGGATATATCTCTTACCACACACACCAAATCCAGGTCATGGAGCCTCTACTAACAAGTGATGAGTTGGATCAGGTGTGTTAGATTGGGGAGACATCTAAAATGTGTAATGTTGAGGGTCCTCCTGGACCATGATTGGGAAACACTGCTCTAGATTGTCTATCATCCAAAATACCATCTGCTGAAACTGGTTTTAACCTGGCAGACCATGTAGGTCAAGCTGGTTAGAGTTATCAGACCAACAACAAACTAGTTACCAAGTTCCAAAGAGCATAGTAACTGTCATTAGCAGTTATTAGCTGGTCCAATCTGGTGTGGATGGTTCATCAGCTGAACTATAAGGCGGACCTGGTTTCAATCGGGTAATCCATCTTGGTCAAGCTAGTTAAAGCTGGTAGATCAACTATCACATTCCACAAACCAGCAGGGAAACCAGCTTCTGATGCTAATTGATTTTATATAGTTTCTAGCTAGACCAAGCTGGTCATTTATGTAATTTGCAAGTCCAAATTGGTCTAGATGGTTTACCAGCTGGACTACCAAGTGGATCTGGTTTTCACTAAGTAGACCATCTTTTTCAAGCTAGTTAAAGCTGGTAGACCACCTTGGACCAGCAAAAAAAAAAAACAACTGTCATCTTCCACAATCCAGCAAGAAAACAAGCTTCTGATGCAAGCTTAGTTTAGTTTGTTTTTAGCTGGACCAAGCTAGTCATTTATGGCCATTAGCTGGCCCAAGTTGGTAAAGATGTAATACCATCTTGATCATGCTGGTTAGAACTGGTACACCACTTCGGATCTGAAACAAACCAGTTAGTGCACCTTAAGATGGTATGAGCAGGTATGTTTTGTTCCAGAAGGGTTTTCTAAACCTAGCAGGGTTTATGTTTATGTCTGAAGTTGGCATTAGCTCTGCCACAAAGCCCTGCTGTAATGTCAAAATGGGGTTTCATATTTTTTATGTTGGGTAAGTACAGTTCTTTGGATGCCAGTCATGTACGAAAACAACTGCAATGCTCAACTTTCATCTTCCAGGAGTACTTGAGAATGACACACACTCACATAGTACACACACACTCATACACACACAAATATCTATATCTGTACTCCAAAGCAGGTCGTTCACCTGGGATTGGTGTGAATTAGCTGGCTGATGTAGTTTCTCACTCCTAGACTGAGAGGGTATGGGGACCTGAGAGAACCTATTTACTGTTGGGGGGAGTGAGAAAAGGTAGCTGGGGGTGTCTATGGGGAGCGAAAGCAGACTTCATCGGTACCGTCACAGGGGACAGCTGTGATCATGTGCAGATGAGGAAGACACCTCAAGGGGATAAAATAAGATAGTGGGGCTTTCCTGCTATAGGCTATGTGTGTCTCAGACAGCCAATACTTACTGTTCTATACACACACACACACACACACACATTTGCCAAAAGTGAGCACTTGTGTGCACTGAGCCAAAACCAAAAGCTTAAAGGCTGTTTGTAATTAGTAAATTATACCCATACACCACCCCCCCCCCACCACACACACACACACTCACACACACACACAAACTTTTCCAAACACATCCATGCACACCATATGCCAGATAATTACTATAATTTGGTCGATTGCTATAGCAATCCCTTCAGGTCAAGATATATGAGTAATGAACCTTTCAAGTGGAGTCTCCATCCTATGAAGGTGTGGTAATAAATTACATATCATAAAGGAAAAGAAATGAGAACCAATTGTTCATAAAAATGCCCTACTGAGAAAACCAGTATAGCTGAACACCAGCATATGTTGTGTTTTGTGTGCTGGTGATTCCACCAGTCTTCTTAACTAACTTGAACAGCATGACTACTTTGGTCAATCAATTTAACCATGCAGATCATGGTTGAGCAGCCACACCAGATAACTATGTCTGGTAAGAGCACCAAACCAGATTAAACCAGCCTAGACCAGCATGAAAATGGTCCAAGCTGGTGATAGATGGTTGATCAGCTGAACTACAAGCTGGTGGACCTGGTTTAGACTGATAGACCATCTTGGATCAACAAAAATCCAACTACCATGTCCAAAAACCAACTTGTCCACCTTAAATTGGTTTAAATTTGTTATTCCAGCTGGATTTTCTTACATTTCTGTTTGAAGATGACATCTGATCTTCCACAAAGCAGTTCTGTAGTGTCAAAATGTTTATTATGTTTTATGTTTATTATGTTGGGTAAGAACAAATGTTTGGATGCCAGTCACGTAAGAAAACACAACTGCAGTACTCAACTTTCACACAAGTGGTGCTGGTGCTGGGGATCACACCTGGCTTCTTAATTAGCAAGACAATGTTGGTCAACCAGCTTCAATAGAAAAATTTTGTTAAAAAGTATGGCTATACTGATCCACACTGTAACGGTATCAGGAATGGCAAGGAGGAGGTGGGAACCGGCAGAACAGTCAACATAACTTTAATGACGTAACTGAACTTAAAACAACATAAAACAAACATAAACACACACACAGCGGCAACGTGTGTCTCTCTCTCTCCTGCTAATTAGACGACTTAGCGCCGGCCATGCAACCTCATGGCCCGGCCACGACCTCCTCCTCGTCACCCTCCTCCTCCGCCCGATTTAGGCCGGGGTGCCATCCGGACTGGCCTACTCCCCACCATCTCTGGAGGGGAGACGCTGCCCTTCTGGCCGTTCCACCAGCCGATGGTCCACCCCGCCTCCTGGGAACCTGGGGAGAGACGAGGGGAGAGAGAAAAGGTGAGCGGGAGAGACGTAGAGAGAGAGAAAGAAAAACTTGCTCGTCGACACTCCGTCGCCTAGTCCTCAGCCACTCCTCTGCCCTCTGGTGGACGACAGCCGCTCCTCCCCAGGTGGACGGCAGGGAGTCCTCCGACCCCTGGCAGACGGAATGACTCCTCTCCTTCCTGGTGGATGGCAGCAGTTCCTCCGACCCCCGGTGGATGGCCACGGCTCCTCCCCTCCCAGGTTTCATCACCAATGTAACGGGTTCAGGATGGGCAAGGAGGAGGCGGGAACTGGCCGAACAGTCAACATAACTTTAATGACATAACTAAACTTAAAACAACATAAAACAAACATAAACTCACACACACACACAGTGGCCGAGTATGTGTCTCTCTCTCCCGAACTGGCATCTCCGGCTCCCATTTATCTTTCTCTCCCACTGATTAGTCGACGCAGCGCCAGCCGTGCACCCTCACGGCCCAGCCATGCCCTCCTCCTCGTCACACACATGCTGAACCCAAACGCTGAACAGCACAAACCAGCCTTTTTAGCAGCAGCAGCAGCAGAAAGGTTAAAATTGGTTGAAGCTGAGCTATGTTTCTCTGCATTTTAGTTATTAGCGAATCTCTCTGAGAATTTCTCAACAAGTATGGAAATAATCCTTACCCTTTACATACTCATTCAGCCAAATAATAATATTTGTCACAAAAAAAAAAAAAAAAAATGAAAATAGGAACACACAAACAAACCTTTCATCATGCACCTGAGCACACTGTACCAGCAACGACAAACACAATCTCTGAACTAATGCACTTATTATTAGATTTGTACAAGAGCAGGGAGGCAGTGCCTTGAGAAATGGCGACACACTGTATTGACCCGTTCTATGTGGGTGACCCATAAAACAAAGAATAAGCACCCTGAGTTTAAATGGAAATTAGGACAAATGCAACACACCACCAGACACACACACACTTTCCCCAAACAGTCATGGGTACGTTCACCGAACACATGTTCACTTGATCCTGGATCACTATCATGTAACAGCCAATCGGATTTTAGGGTTAAGGTTAGGGTCAGGCTTAGGGCTAGGGTACTACTTAGGGGAAGGTAATGGTCAGGGTTAATGGTAGAGTTAGGGTTAAGGCATGGGTTTTCAAACCGTTCCTGGAGCCCAGCACTGCATATTTTGGATATCTCCCTTATTTAACACACCTGAATTAGCTCAGCTAATTAGTGGAGTATTCCGTGACCTGATTTGGGTGTGTCAAATAAAGGAGACATCAATAATGTCCCGTGCTGGAGAGGCTCCAGGTGTGGTTTGAACCCCCTGCGTTATGACAACAAATGACAATGATCCAGCAACATGTCTCACTTGGCGACCGACCATCTGCATAGAGGAGTTCACAATGTTTAGTGCTGTAAACATAAACGTGGATATGTTTTTTGAATGACAGGGGTCAGACTGAGACCGAGAACCACTCCTGAGTCTCTGCCATGGATTATGTTTGAGCCTAACACACTGAGCTGCAACTCCATACTGTGTCACGGGGTTAAAGCTTTCTTTATGCAGTATTAATGCCAAGGGCTGTAATCTAAGTTACTCTGGGAAAAGCTCCCAGCAGCCCATCCAAGAGCCAGCTCGATCACAAACACACACACTGCACCAGCCCTAGCAGCTGCTTTGTGATCGCTCAAGTAACTGCTATCCACAAACAGCTTAGTGTGCTCTATTTTTAAGATAAAAGTGGTGGCGCTCTCTATCTTTATCTCAATGTCTTTTTAGAAAAGAGTTTGCTCTCTCTCAAAAGGCTATTTGGGACATAGTCTCAGTGTCAGACCGCTTACAGTCCATTTACAGACCATTTGATGTGTATAGCACATGAAAATGGCAAAAGCTGTGGCTGAAATCGCCAGTTCCAATCTGAATTGCTGGGAATCTACCGGGAATAAGGGCACATCAATTTTCATGTCGTGCTTACCAGTACCGGGTTGATACAGTGAGCTGAACTAATCAGTGGATTTGACAAAGTTTGCAAGATTAGAGGCATCAAATCTTTGATTTTTTTTTTTTAGTTTTGTTTGAAGCACTTAGTAGCATTAGAAATCCATGAGCAGTATTTCACTTTGTTGTCTGATCATGACTGTAAAATAATCAGTACTTTTTGATCACAAAACAAATATGTATATTTTTGTTTTCTGTACAACCTTTTGCAGAGACTGCCATTACTTAAATTAATTAAAAAAATGTACACACCGGTTGATTATGTGGTATAATGTGGTTGGATTTCGTATGGTCTCGCACGATGTTGTTCGCATAAACTCGTACGACTTCATCACGTGCAAATTCCCGGATGTCTAATGCGGAAGAAAGCGCAAGTTCCTCACACGAGGCATTAAGGACATGCTTATTAATATTATGCCCTTACCCAAACCTCTTATCTAAACTTAACCAATCAGTAGAGTGTGTAAACATGATAGGAAGCTGTTGTGTGTGACAGAAGTAAGTAATTGTCGCGTATTAGATGGAAACGATGTCCAGCGACGTCATTGGCTGTAGTGAAAGTCGTAGGAATTCAAAAAAGTGCAGTTGCATGATATCATAAGAATTAGCCAAATTTAGTATAATTAGTATAGTTGTGTATAATTCATTTCAGATAACCCCTAAATGTAAAAACAAAATTAACTCTTTTGTCACTTTACATGTCAGTCAGATGGTCTCTTCCTGTCTAAGTGGGTGGTACTTGGTCAATAGAAGCTGCAATGAAGACCAGACTTTTTCCACAAGTCAAAAGTCTGGCTATGTGAGACAGTTGGGGATGCAAAGAAAGGCTTAAAATGGTGAATATGATGATTACAGAGGCTCTAAATAAGGATGTGTATTTGTGTGTCTGTGGGCCCTGCTGAAAAGACCAGCATTGCTGGTCATTGCTGGTGTTTTGAGTGCTAGTTCCCCAGCATGGAATGCTGGTGTCCCCACCAGGCTTTAAACTAGCTTAACCAGCTTCATTAGAAAGACCAAGCTGGTCAATCAGCTTCACCAGCAAGGTTTTGCTGGTAAAAAGCATGGCTATATTGGTCCACCAGCTGGACCAACACTAACTAGCATGAACAAGCCTAGACCAGCATGGAATTGCATTCTGGTTAAGCTGGTCTTTTCAGCAGGGGGACTCATCAGTCAAAAGAAACACACACTCCCACACAAACATTCACACTCTGTGACCTGGGAGAATTCATTAAACCTGACCTGTACTCTCTGCCAGCTCAGATCCCTCATGTATCTATTGCTCTGTCTCTCTCTCTTTCAAAACTAGGATTTTTATAATGCAGTCCTACCAAACTTGTGGGAAAAATGGCCAACACAGGACATGCAAGTATCCTTGTCAATCTAGACCACGCTGAGGTCACTAAACTGGCCTCATCGCGATATCTTGTGGTGTTTGCCTCAAAAACAAGGTCCCAATAACTCACACTTACCTGGGACAGAAACCAACTCCCTGCTGTGTTTAAACCCTGTGTAAGAAGTGAATTAGCACCTCCACCTCTATAAAAAAAAATAAAAAAATGCATCTCTACTAGGTCCCCGTGTGTTGCCGCTCAGAGTGCTAATGAGCTTCTCTGCTCTACTGAGTTTTACTTATAGACAAAACTGTTATTCAAATTACACTTGTTTTTTGTATTCCTCTTAAAGTTTTTCCTCATTTAAAAAGTTTTTCTTTTAAAGGAATGAATGGTAATTTTGAAACATGTATAAATAATGACCACTTATGTGAGATGAAGTGTTCAGTCATATCAGTAACCTTGTAAAAGCTCTTTTATTCTATATTGGGCAGGGGTGCCTCATGGGGGCTGCTGTGTTAGAATCACATGACCAGCTGAATACTACTCGCTTAATCTCAGTAACTGCTCTGTTATTGGACACTTTCATTCATGGATTAAATTAATCCTGTCTTACTTTGCATAGTGAATTTCTACAATGGCACTGATAACTGAAAACTACTGTGTTTGAATGATGCAGCATCCAGACCACTTGGTGTGAGTGAAAGCCAATGTAAGCCACTTCCACATACTTCAAAAAATTACTGAGTGCACCTTTAACATTCTATTTTCCCACTCATAGGAAGCAAAATCACAAATTAGATTTCAGATAATATCTCAATTGTTACTCAGAAATTAGATACAATGGAAAGCAAATAAAATGTTTGCTTAAGTCTCCTGCTTCAAGAGAAAGAGACCTCAGAAATCTCACCAGTAAACTCTAATCCTTTAGAGTTTCAAAAGAGATATCTCAGTCGGTTCTCATAGACAGCAATGAGATGGAATGGAGAGCAAAGACACCAGTAATCTCAAATGTTTCTCCTCTAGAGTTTCTAAAGAGACATCGACAATGTCTCAAACTGTGCTTAGATTTGTTAAGATGCCAAAGTCTGCAACCAAAACCAAAATATCTGAGTAATGATATACACATTCATTTTACAGCACTATACTCTTACTGCAATCACAATTGTCTTTTTATTTAAGGAGAAACATATACAGAGAAAGTTAATACAGAATTGAAAACTCAATTAAGTCTCCTGAGTGTGATAGAGCAATCTTTGAGCAATAAAACTTTTCTCTGAAAAGTCTGCAATCAAAAGCCAGATATATGAATTCAATATGAACTAACACATTTCTCATCAAATACTTCTAAGATTTATCTGGGCTATGCTATCTGCATTAATTGTATAGTCTTATACTGTTCCCGTATGTCACTACATTTCTCAGTACATTCTTCCAAAACCAAATTATCTGAGCTATGCAATCCACATTAATTTTATAGCTCTATACTCTTAATTTGTCAACAAGTGTTTAATTTGTGTGCATTTATATTTCTTCTGAGGTATTTTAAATCCATTAAGTCTCCTGTGCTATGAAAAAAACAAACAAAAAAAACAGCCTCTGATCAGTATCTTGTGAATTATGAAACTCATAAATAATGACTAACAATCATTATAGATAATATTAGACAGTATAAAATAAAAATGAGGGTGAAAAGGCAGCTGTGATTAAGGCAGAATCTAAAACTTGAGGAGGAAAATGTACTACATCCACTGTTGCATGTAGTCAAGTGTGTGAGTGTGAGCTGGCTGTCTGTCTGTTGCAATGGTGTGTGAGAATACAGAGTCAAGGCTCCTCCAGGCCTTCTCACTGTGGCGTCTAAATGTCTGGCCTGACTGCTGAGAACATGCTGCTTTAATTGAATCCTTCACCTGTTACTGACAGGTACAAAGTGCTGCCAAAAGGGGGCAGAGCTCTGTGTGGCACTGGACATGCTATCCAAAGCTGAGTAGGTCATTGTGTGCTTATTTATGTGAATGTTTGTCAGACAGTGTGTTAAAGTGATAGTTTACCCCAAAATAAAAATTGTGTCATCATATGCTCACCCTTATGTCATACCAAATCTGTATGATTTTCTTTCTTCTGTGGAAAACAAAAGGAGAAGTTTCACTGAATGTTGACACTGCTCTTTTTTGTACAATGAAAGTGAATGGTGACCAGAGGCTGTTTAGCTAAAAAAATAAAAATAATAATAATGTTATGCAACTACTATATTCCAAGACTTCTGAAGACATACGGTAGCTTTGTGAGAGAAAAGACTGAAATTTATTCAGTTGGTTTTACATCAGTGACGCAAAATAAATTCACTGGCCCCATTTCCACCTTGTTTTAAGATGTGTTTTGGGTGATTCGATCACATGTGTTCAGGTGAGACACATCGTTGTGTACACCTGGTTACTTTAATGCGTCTCCTGTGACCACTTGTGTTTGCATTTGTAGGGGAGGGTCTCTGTTTCATGACGACATACAGGTGCATCTCAATAAATTAGAATGTCATGGAAAAGTTCATTTATTTCAGTAATTCAACTCAAATTGTGAAACTCGTGTATTAAATAAATTCAATGCACACAGACTGAAGTAGTTTAAGTCTTTGGTTCTTTTAATTGAGATGATTTTGGCTCACATTTAACAAAAACCCACCAATTCACTATCTCAAAAAATTCGAATACATCATAAGACCAATAAAAAAAACATTTTTAGTGAATTGTTGGCCTTCTGGAAAGTATGTTCATTTACTGTATATGTACTCAATACTTGGTAGGGGCTCCTTTTGCTTTAATTACTGCCTCAATTCGGCGTGGCATGGAGGTGATCAGTTTGTGGCACTGCTGAGGTGGTATGGAAGCCCAGGTTTCTTTGACAGTGGCCTTCAGCTCATCTGCATTTTTTGGTCTCTTGTTTCTCATTTTCCTCTTGACAATACCCCATAGATTCTCTATGAGGTTCAGGTCTGGTGAGTTTGCTGGCCAGTCCAGCACACCAACACCATGGTCATTTAACCAACTTTTGGTGCTTTTGGCAGTGTGGGCAGGTGCCAAATCCTGCTAGGAAATGAAATCAGCATCTTTAAAAAGCTGGTCAGCAGAAGGAAGAATGAAGTGCTCCAAAATTTCTTGGTAAACGGGTGCAGTGACTTTGGTTTTCAAAAAACACAATGGACCAACACCAGCAGATGACATTGCACCCCAAATCATCACAGACTGTGGGAACTTAACACTGGACTTCAAGCAACTTGGGCTATGAGCTTCTCCACCCTTCCTCCAGACTCTAGGACCTTGGTTTCCAAATGAAATACAAAACTTGCTCTCATCTGAAAAGAGGACTTTGGACCACTGGGCAACAGTCCAGTTCTTCTTCTCCTTAGCCCAGGTAAGACGTCTCTGATGTTGTCTGTGGTTCAGGAGTGGCTTAACAAGAGGAATACAACAACTGTAGCCAAATTCCTTGACACGTCTGTGTGTGGTGGCTCCTGATGCCTTGATCCCAGCCTCAGTCCATTCCTTGTGAAGTTCACTCAAATTCTTGAATCGATTTTGCTTGACAATTCTCATAAGGCTGTGGTTCTCTCGGTTGGTTGTGCATCTTTTTCTTCCACACTTTTTCCTTCTACTCAACTTTTTGTTAACATGCTTGGATACAGCACTCTGTGAACAGCCAGCTTCTTAGGCAATGAATGTTTGTGGCTTACCCTCCTTGTGAAGGGTGTCAATTATTGTCTTCTGGACAACTGTCAGATCAGCAGTCTTCCCCATGATTGTGTAGCCTAGTGAACCAAACTGAGAGACCATTTTGAAGGCTCAGGAAACCTTTGCAGGTGTTTTGAGTTGATTAGCTGATTGGCATGTCACCATATTCTAATTTTTTGAGATGACCAAGTTGGTGGGTTTTTGTTAAATGTGAGCCAAAATCATCACAATTAAAAGAACCAAAGACTTAAACTACTTCAGTCTGTGTGCATTGAATTTATTTAATATACGAGTTTCACAATTTGAGTTGAATTACTGAAATAAATGAACTTTTCCACGACATTCTAATTTATTGAGATGCACCTGTATGTCAGTGTATTACTGCAAGATTTTAAAGCACAACAAAATCAGAAAAGACTAAGAAAGGGCAAAAAAAAAAAAACAGTGCGCTGTTTCTCCCAGTTGCAGTTGAAATTTAATCTAAGCACAAACTCAACATGTCAAGCAGAATTATCAGTTATTTTAGTGGATTACTTGTATTAAAGGAGCTTCAGGTGTTCGTCATCTGTGTTGATACCAGACACACTGAAGAAGATCCGTGAAGCTCTCATGATTGTGAATGTATCCGCTTTTTTAAATTTTCCGATCGGATGGTTACTTCCTTTAAAAGCTGCTTGTAAACTGCTAAGTTTAAACTCTTTTTTTTGGCGCAGCTGTTGATTGACAGGTGAGGGGTGGAGCTTCACTGCTGCCGGGATGCATACAGGACGGATTAGCGTTTACACCTTAAATGTGATGTGGTCTCATGTGTTTTTGACCACATTCGTATGTTGTTTTTGTGATCCGATCACAAAACGTTTTAGACCCTGTTCAGACCTTAATTTAGGGCTGACCACATGTGATTAGATCACCCGAAACACATCTTAATACCAGGTGGAAACGGGGAAACTGATTCTTGGGGACTCCGAACTGATCATGATGTACCACATTTAAATATGTGCATATTAGGGCTGTCGATCGATTACAATTTTAATCAAATTAATTACATGATGTGCCAATTTATTTATCGCAGTTAACTGCATATCAATATGTACTGTGAAAGGCCCCCAAATAAAGGTAATTTAGACTATAATAATTAAAACAATTATAAATATAATGTATAATAAATATTATAATTCAGACGATTCAAATACAAATACAAGTAAAGCATTCAGACAATAGAAAAAGTGTCTTTATAAGTCAAAATAAAGTGTGTCTTTGGAAGGCTGAGCTGCCTGCTCGTTGGGTTTGACGAGGTGCACTGCTCTGATAGTAGGAACATTCCTTATTTGAAATTTACATACAGGTCTGATATGACTGATTGCGGGTAATTTTTTTTACTTGTTATTTTTCATATAATTTATCACATAAAATTAACATGTTCAATCGACTAAGCGCCCAAGTGCATATTGAAAACGAGATTTGAGGGCTACAGTAGTGAAAAACATTTTCAGTAAATGCCGACTAAAATGTTGGTCTTTACCTCACACAAAGCTATCACGTGGCTTCAGAATACTGTGTACAAGTTATATGGACTACTTTTATGGTGCTTGACAGCTCCTGGTCAACATTTACTTTCATTTTTTTGGAAAAAAGCAGTGTGAACATTCTGCTTAACAACACCTTTTATGTTCCATGGAAGAAAAAATAATCATAAGGTTTGAAATTACATGAGTGTGAGTAAATGATGACATAATTTGATTTTTGGGTGAACTACTCCTTTATCATGTGGATGAATATCAGTGTGTGTTTTAGAGAAAAAAGAGATAAAGTAGAAAAGGAGGTGGAAAAAACTGCTGTTGTGTGCGTTTGAATGCAAGAGAGAGAGAGAGAGAGAGAGAGAGAGAGAGAGAGAGAGAGAGAGAAAGGCATAAGGTGGTAAGACATGTTGCTTTGTGCTTGGAAGTGGAGAGAGAGGGTTGGAAAAAATCAAGGGTTGAAGGTTGTTCCTGTAAAATGAGAATTAGGTTTGAGTTAATATGGTAGACTAGCAGAGCTCCCGGATTGTGTCCTGGACAGCAAGGGGTTAGCGGCGAGACATATGCTACATTGTATTTGTGCACGCAAATAGACACATTCTGTATATACAGACCAAAACATAAACACTCATCTAAACTGAATCCACATCCTTTAGACAAATGGTTACCCATATACAAAAAAATACACATAAACATCCACAAAACAAACACCTACTGTATAATCCCTTCCTCTTGCTACATCTGAATTAATATTGAATGCCATATTAATGCCATAGTATAGATTTTTATATTTTCTCAAGGAAATGTGAATGGTGCTTGGCTGTGCAAAACTCGCCACAATGTCAAGGCATTGCTATGTGGTGGCTAAGGTGTTCAGAGTGGTTCTTAGCATGTTTCTAAAAAACAAAACACCTCAAACCAGTGTTAGTTGGTTTGCTGGTGTTAGCTTGCCACCAACATGGTTAGGTAGGTCTGTTTTGATGGTTTTAGACGGGGGGGTTTATCTACCAGCTAACCAACCAGCTAAACACCAGCATAGACCAGATAAGACCAACAAACTTTCTCACTAGCCAAAGTGAAAAGAGCCCACCCGTAACTGTCTACCCAGATACTCTGGGTAGGGTTGCACCAGCTGAGTGTAAGGTTTCTTAAGTACTTAATTTCGTAAAGTTCAAATTAAGGGTTTATAACTACTAGTTATTTTGTAACTAAGTCAGTGTTTAATTTGGTTGCTTAATGCAAGACTTAGCTTTAGCGCTCCATAAAGCAATGTGTAGTAGCATAACGTATTGTTTACATTTATTCATCCAAGAAGCAGCCTTCAAATTTCTAATCAGAAGCCGTGCATTTTATTTTATAAAAAACGATACTAAGCAAATGACCAAGGAATGTCACTGCATAATCAATCAGCGCACCTGTTAAAATCATGTTTTGTCCTAGTGTGATTATTAAACCGCAAAGGCTGTGATTTTAATTAGATAAATACTGTATACAGTTTGCATGTGCTGTGTGCTTCAAAGTAAATAAATCTTATTTTAAGAATGTTTGAATGTAAATGTGTAGCCGGCTGCTCATTCTAAGGAGATCTAAAACAATTTCACGAGCAGTGCACACTCTGTTTGTAACAGATGACAGCAAGCAGAGCACTAATTCACTTTGTAGCCCCCTGCACATACAGACTACATATTTATTTAATTAAATATTTTTGCGGTTTAATAATCACATTGGGTCATGTAGCGACCTGCTTGTCCAGAGGGGAGAAGTTACTGTCAAAAACACACAGAAACGGAAAGGGCTTCACTCCAAAATAAAAGCTTCTGCCAAAATAAAAGCCCCATTTAAATAGGGGAAAAAAGTATGACAGAAATATATCACTACTGTATATAGTAATGTAATATTCACTGTAATACTAACAGTATGAATACTACTACTATTGTCACTACTAATAATAAATCAATAATAATATTTATCTTATATTTAAGCAATAACTCACATCTGTGATGCTTTGTTGTGAAGCACTTTACAAAACTGTACAAAAATAACTCTTAACTGTTAACTCTATAACTATTAAAATAACTGTATTTTGGATTGTGCTATGAAGTTCTGTATAAAAGCTCTTCATTTGATTAAATAATACAATATTATGTTGAAATCTAAATCATTTGATTACATTTTTAATGAATTCATTTATTTAGACCCCATTTTGATGAAAAACAAATTGAATATGGAATTTGAGAAAAAAATAATAAATAAAAAACAGGTTTTCTAACTTGGCATGTCAGTGACACCGGGTGACGCACACCAGAAAGTGCTACATTTAGGAAGTCAGTTTTTGCATAATGGTCTTCCTCATAAATGTAAATGAGTGTAAATGTCAACATCGTCATAAAAAGTACAGTACTGTGAAAAAGTCTTAGGCACATTATAGTGTATGTTTCACAAAAAAACAACAAAAAAAAACATTTGTCTTAAGATGGTTATTTTAAATCTTCTATTTTAGTGTTTCAATAAGAAATATCAGTTTTAGATTTCCAAACTTTTCTGTTGTAAATAGAATAGAAAGAAGTAGAACAAGGAGTCCTGCAACAGATGGTATGGCCCCCACAGAGCCCAGATCTAAACATCATTGAGCCAGTCTGGGATTACATGAAGAGTCAAAAGCAATTGTGCCTAAATACACATAACTATGGCATTTTTTCCAAGATGCTTGGAACAACCAACATGCCAACAACCTTAAAAAGAACTGTGCAGAAATGTACCTCGGAGGATTGGTTTGATTAAAAGGCATAGGGCGGTCACACTAAATACTGATTTAGTTTTTTTATATTTACAGTACTGCACTTTGTATGAAGTTAATTGATAAATGAAAATAATTAATGGCATTATTTCTGAAAACATCCCCGCTATACAACATTTTTCACAACTGCTTAAAACTTTTGTACAGTAGTGTATGTCTAAAGGATTTTAGTCTGTCACATAGCTATGAGCTCACTGATGTAATTTAATCAGTTTGCATTTTTTCCCCCAACTGTTACGCCTGGTCGGAGGCTTCCGAAAAATATTTAGTTTACATGTATGGGTTACGTTTCACCTATAGGTCAAGTTTAATGGTGCAATGTTCAAATATTAAGTAATATTAAATATTTGTAACTTAGTGCCAATTTAGTGCCCTTATCCTTGCCTAAGTTGTGACTTTCGCATGGCTGGTGCAACTGCCCCCTGGTCTCTACACCATGTTCCAAATTATTATGCAAGTAACATATCAGTAGGATTTCATTAAAATAAACATTCAGGTTTTAGTTTTTCAAAGAAAGTGTTCGTTTGTTTTATTTATCATATGTTTTAAGATAACTGGTATCAATCTCAGACAGGTTAGTTAATTAGTTTGCCAGGTGATCTTAGTTAAAGGGAAACCTACTTAAAGAGGTTGTTCCACATTATTAAGCAAGTCACAGTTCTCATGCAATATGGGGAGGAAGAAAGATCTTTCTGAAGATGAAAAGCGTGAAATAGTGCAATGTCTTGCAAAAGGCATGAAAACAATTGATATAACGTGAAAACTGAATAGAGATCATCGAACTGTCAAAAGATTCACAGCACAGAAGTATTCGATCAGCTAAAGGCTTATTAAGAAAGGTTTCTGTCAGACAAATTAATGTTATTAAAAGGGCAGCTATAAAAAAGCCACTGTTGAGCAGCAAACAGGTATTTGAAGCTGCTGGTGTCTCTGGAGTCCCAAGAACCTCTCGATGCAGGATCCTTCAGAGGCTGGCAGTTGTGCATAAAGCTGCATTTCGGCCACCCCTAACCAAAGCATTAATTTGCAGTGGGCTCAGAATCACATGAAGACAAATTTTCAAACAGTTTTATTCACTGACGAATGCGTGCTACACTAGATGGTCCAGATGGATGGAGTTCTGGATGGTTGGTGAATGGCCACCCTGTTCCAACAAGACTGAGACGTCAGCAAGGAGGTGGTGGAGTGATGATTTGGGCTGGAATATTGGGAAGTGAGATGGTAGGTCCTTTTAGGGTCCCTGACAGTGTCAAAATGACCTCTGCAAGATATGTGGAGTTCCTAACAGACCATTTTCTGCTATGGTATAAATAGAAGAATCGTGCCTTCCGAAATAAAATGATTTCCATGCAGGACAACGCACCATCCCATGCTGCAAAAAAACACCATTGACTCCTTGATTGCTATGGGTATAAAAAGAGAAAAAATCATGGTGTGGCCACCTTCATCCCCTGACCTCAATCCTATTGAGAACCTGTGAAGCATCCTTAAAAGGAAGATCTATGAGGGTGGGCGGCAGTATACTTCCAAACAACAGCTCTGGGATGCAATACTGGCATCCTCAAATGAAATACTGGCAGAAACTATACATGGACTTACAAGTTCAATGGATGAGAGAGTTGTTGAAGTCATCTCAAAGAAGGGCTCATATATTAAAATTTAACTTGAACTGTAAATAGGTTTTTTTGTTTTAAATTGTGTTCTTTTTTTTTCTTTTTTTTTATATCAATAAAGCTGTTGACATTATCAGTTCTTTCACATGTAATAACATCCACATTGTAAAATAATTGTTGAGGATAAAATAAAATCCTTAATCATACTGACTGTTTTGGAAAAACAAACAAAAATGGCATGTGCATAATAATTTGGAACATGGTGTAGATGTGGCTTGGTCCCTCATTCAATGTAAGTCTATGGGATTTATTTCCACTTTTTAGTAAACTAGGCGAAATAAAGTCAGATCACTGATCACAAACATAAGTAGTATCACACCTCTTCTTCTCAATCAGCACAATTTGAGGTATCAATAATGTCTGTAGCACAAACAGTCTTGGATGAGTTTGTTCAAGTCCCTAACCCTAAGTATGAGCAATAATAACAGTGATCCTTGCCTAAGCAAACATCACTAATAAAAATATGCAGCCACCAAGGCCACTATGTGTGTGTGTATATTAGAGTGTCTTTAAAAGTACCATCCTCGCTGGCCTTGAATTGCATTACTACTCACTGCGCAGTGTTAGTGTGGCTGTCATAGCAACTGTACACCTGAGGGATGTGTGCTAGCTTTGAAAAGGACAACAGTGACATACAATTCCATTTTTCTTCCCTGCTCCCTCTCGATCACATTCTCTCCCCTGGGCCGGCTCTCCCAGCAGCAGTCTGTCCAGAACGCTCTATCTATATCCCAATCCCCCTCATTGAAATTCGTGACCACCTGCGTAGGCTTCGGCTCTTTAGCTGTAACAATATAAACACACAAACGTACGCTCACAGTCTTCTATCTCTCTTACTGCCCAGCCAAGCGATGGTCCAGGTCATGTGACTGTGTGTGTGTGTGTGTGTGTGTGTGTGTGTGTGGATCATACATAATATGTTCTCTTTATGCTTTGAGGTCAATATGAAATCAAAATCTAACCTATTTACTGTCTCGCACATTCCTGGTCTAATTGTGCAACATTTATCTGTGCAGAAATAATAAAATAAAATAAACCCTTTTCTCATTTTTTGGTCTTGTTTTCCAGTAAAAATGTCTAAATTTCCTCTACACAAGATAATTTACTTCAAACTATCGTATATCTTCAATCAATATTTTATAGTTTTTAATTAAGCTTGAATTAATTTTAATTTTATTTCACATTGGCAAATATTTTTTTCTTGTTAAGCATAAATCAAATAATATTTTGTGAGATTTACGCATTGAGTTAAGAAAATGTAACTTCATTTAGATTCATTATCTAAAAACAAGTCTTATGTAAATTGATCTTGATTTAATGATTTTTTTACTGGAAAACAAGACAACTACTGATTAAGAAAATGATGATTATTAAAGTGCTGTTTTGTTGGTTGAAAGACAATGTACCTTTTCATTTTGTAACCAGTGGCTTTAAGAGCTATTTGGTGTAAAATGATTCTTTTTGACAGGCTTAAAGGTGGACTCAGTAACTTTAGTCTTTGTGTCATCTTGGACTTACACTGACACCTAGCAGCTTGGATGCAGCATCATTTAAAATCAATAGTTTTCAGTTTCAGATCCCACTGTCGAAATTTAGTATTCACAGTCAGCATGATTACTTTAATCAATGAGTGAAAGTGTCAAATAACAGGACGGTTACTGAGATTCAGCAAGTAGTATTCAGCTGGTCATGTGATTCAAACATGGCAGCCCCCATGTGTGGACCCTCTCCATGTAGAATAAAACAGCTTTTATAAGGTTACTGATATGACTGGAGTCTTCATTTTAATGTGAGTGCTCATGATTTCCTACATATATTGCAAAATTATAGTTCATGTTTTCAGGAGTTAAACTTTTTAAATGAGGAAAAATGACTGAGTGCACCTTTAAGCCTGCCTGGCGCCAAAGTTCTGTTAATATATTTAATTTTATTTTATTCAATTATTTGTTTAAAGTTATTTTGGGGGCTGCCACCGTTACTGTTCCAAAAAAAAAAAAAAAAAAAAGGCTGTCATCGTGATCTTGAATCAAAATGAAATGACTTGCTCTATTCTGAAACACCTTTACTTTTTGGCTGATGTCACAAATCCCTCTTACTTTTTAACCCCTCTTCTCATACAACTTGGATTCATTCTGCTATGTAACACTCACTTTCCACACTCCAATGAATTTCTGATGGATAAAATTAAAGCCCATTGTTTCTCAATGAATATTGTGTTTCTCTCAGAAATGTCAGACTACAAAATTAAAATGGATTGTATTTTATGTTGATTTAACACATGCCCAGAGGAGAAAAAAAAACAGTGTGCTTGTGTATTTGTGTGTGTGTGTTTAACAAAGACAAATACTGAGCACAACAGCATTGAGGCACTTTCCAAGATTCCATAATCAGACAATCAATCGATCCTTAAACCAACAAGTGTTAATAAACAAAGACTGGGCAGGTGGGTGGTCAACACAATGTTGTTAATGAAAATAATTGTTAACAGTTAATTAAATAGATAGAGTATAGAGGAAATGAATAGCAGCAGAGAAAGTACAGATAAGCGGCGGAAGAGAGGAGGGGAGGGAGGCGTGCTGTCTGCTGTGGCATAATTGCAGGTAAGAAGACTCTGAAATGTAAGGCAGAACTCAACACAACACTTGCCAACAGCAACAAGTATGGAACAAAATGGAGGGCTGACAACGAAGAAGTGAAAGATACAGACTGAGGTATAGGTCACAAAACAGGAAATACACATGTAAAGAGCCAGAGAAGAGTAAGGGCAGGAAGTGGCAGTGTGGCTCTGTTCTAAAGTAGTGAATTGCTTATCAAGACACCGTTTTTCACATTGCAGGCTAGGCTGTTAAAAAATTACATGGCAAAAAAATGCTGCCATATAGGATACCTCGTTTCAGCAAAAATTTAAGGCAACATTGTGTCCTTCAAGAGGCATTCCAAAATTCATTGTGACAAGCAGCTCCAAAACAATTATCTGAGAATGTTGATTTTAAATATATGTTATTGTTATTGATTGCATTATATGTTAATAGTGAAGAATTCAATATGAACAGTCCATGCTGTGTATTTTTTGTGTTGTATTGAATATTAGCTTAGCTTTCTGAACACCAGATTCTATTGTAATCAACTGTAATTGTTTAGTACTGAGTCTTTACTTAGCAACATGCTAACATCAGACTCTATTAGAATCAAGCATCTAACGCTAGAGTATTGAGTCTTAGCTTAGCAACATGCTAACATCAGACAGTTGGAATTAACTGTGAGCGTCTACCGTTAGAGTATTAAGTCTTAGCTTAGCAACATACTAACACCAGACAATTGGAATCAACTGCAAGCATCTGTCGTTAGAGTATTGAGTCTTAGCTTAGCAACATGCTAACACCAGACACTTTTGGAATCAACTATGAGCATCAAATATAAAATACATAGAATTTTATATAAAATATTAAAAAAAAATCACAGATTGACCACTCTACAAAATAAAAAGAAACAAACTTCAAACCAGAATGATTTGAAGGTATTGTACTCAACAGCAAAGTGGAGTAGATAGTATATTTAAAATTTTGTAATGTATAATTGTTTTTTATAATTTAGTATTTATTCAAAACAGAAACCCTAGTGAGTGTAATCATATCCTGTTGTCCAGATTTGTTATGCGTTCCAAAGGAATTTTGCATCCTCGATAGCACACGCACATCACCCAGACTTCTATTTGACGTGTGTGTTTACATATGGAAGACGTATTTTTAATGTTATTTTCTCATCTGCAATCCGTCAATATGACGTATGTCAGTAAGCATGTCTCGGATGCCATTAAGACATTCAGCAGATGTCTTAGAGACATTTATAATGTATAATGTTTGTAAATCTGATCTTTTTGAGATGTTTAGCAGATGTTAATTAGATTGTGATGCTTTCCAGATTTAAAGATCTAAAACAGACATCTTGGAGATGTACGTGTGCTATCTGGGATAATTAAAGCTCAGTGCAACCGTACTTTTAACAGTGTTACTGCCTATGTAAAGAATAATTGAAATTAGACACTTGTAAGATTCCATTTTGGTTAGGATGCGACCTTAGTAGGTAGCCACCTATGTAGATTGTGAACAGCAAGTCAGCTCACTAGAGTTTGGAATGGAAACTCTGAATCATATAGCCAGCTGAATTATGCCTGTTCAAGTCTTGTAAAAGTTTGAAACTGAATACTTAAGAGTCTGGCATGAGGAACGTCTTGGTTACTGTCATAATCTCCATTCCCTGATGGAGGGAACGAGATATTGTGTCAATGTAGTGACACTAGGGGTCACTCTTGGGAGCCCCAAACACCTCTGATCTTTGACAAAAGGCCAATGAGAATTGGCGAGTGGAATTTGACTGCCTCTCCCCCGGACACAGGGGTATAAAAGGAGCTGGCTCGCAACCACTCATTCAGGTTTTGTGCTGAGGAGCCGAGACAGGGTCCCGGACATTCCAGCGGGTAGTACAGCGTTGTGGCAAGAGGGACACAATGTCTCGTTCCCTCCATGAGGGAACAGAAGTTATGACAGTAACCAAGACGTTCCCCTTCTGTCACTCACTCGACGTTGTGTCGATGTAGTGACACCGGGGTCCCTATGCCAAAATGCCACAACAGCTGAACTGTGTTATGTGAACTGCTGATGCAGGTGCAAGCAAGCTGCTGCGTGCATAATAGCAGGTGCATCAGTCTGCACGTAGCCTCTCCCAATGCCCCAAAAGACGTCATGTAGTTCCCCACATCCCTGAGGGGGGGGGAGCGACGTAACTAGCATGGGAGCAGGCCATGCCAGCCGCGGCCTTTTCTCTCTATGTTTTCTCTCCACAGAGTATTAGGTTCGGCCATCTAATGCTATTATTTGCACCAGGGAAGGTGTTCTTTTCCTTTCCTATTCTTTCAAGGGAAAAAGACCCTGTGGAGACCACATCCTGCCCGACAGGGGGGTAACGTGGCAATACGTCACGTGGGCTCGCCAGCCACACATGGAAGAGGCATTGGTAGGTCCTGCCTCAAAGAGGATGAGCTCTACAAAGCCCCTGACTCCAGAGGAGGAGATGGCGGGTGAGTTGTGACGAGAACGTAAGCCGCCTTGGCGATTTATATACGCTACCAACACGTCCTTGCCCTGGATCAATGGCAATAGCCTCCACAGGGTGAGTAGTACAGCCAGCAACTTGAGGCAGTTGATGTGCCAACACAGCCGCGGTCCTGTCCAGGAGCCAGCGGCTGTGTGCCTGTTGCACACGGTGCCCCAGCCTAACTTGGAGGCGTCTGTCGTGACCACGATGAGCATGGACACTTGCTGTAGGGGGACTCCTGCCCACAGAAATGCAAGGTCTGTCCAAGGGCTGAACAAGTGGCGGCAGACTGCCGTGATAGCCACGCGATGTGTGCCGTGGTGCCATGCCCATCTCGGGACTCGAGTCTGAAGCCAGTACTGAAGCGGTCTCATATGCATCAACCTGAGTGGTGTGACCGCCGCCGAGGATGCCATATGCCCAGGAGCCTCTGAAAGTGTTTCAGTGGAACCGCTGTCCTCTGCCTGAATGACTTCAGGCAGTTCAGCACTGACTGCGTGCGCTCGCTTGTGAGGCGCGCTATCATCGAGACTGAGTCTAACTCCATGCGAGAAAAGAGATGCTCTGAACCGGGGAGAGCTTGCTCTTTTCCCAGTTGACCCGAAGCCCTAGACGGCTGAGGTGCGTGAGCACCAGGTGTGCTAGAATCAGCCAGTCGTCGAGGTAGCTGAGTATGCGGATGCCCATTTCCCTTAACAAGGGCACACGTAGGCGGGGCGGCCACGTTTGCGGGGCCCTGGCTGCGAGTGTTCGGTGTCTGGTTGCCATGATGACGGCGGTTGTAAACACCGGCTGTGTGACCCAGGGAGTGAGGAAACCGCTCTTTTTTTAAAAATGTGGGTACCGGAGCCTGTTCGGAGTGCGGCGAACACAAAAGAAAATGGAAAATAAGATTTACCTCCCGGCCCTCCACCGGGGGACGGAGTGGTCTGGATACCAGCTCCATGGTTCCAGTGGACGTCCATCTCAGGGGTGTTTAGGAGCCTTCCGGGTCCTCGTGCCAGGTCGTGAGGCGGGGGGCGTCAGCTTCCTGCAGGGTGCTCTACGCTGGGGACGAGGAATGGGCTCGGGCTGTGGCGGAGCCACCTGGGCTTTCGCCGCAGGGGGACACCCTCAGCGAGCCGCGTTGGGGAAAGATATGCTGTATTGCTTCCGTCTGCTTTTTCACCAGCGAGAACTGCTGGGAAAAGCCCTCGACGGTGTCACCGAATAGGCCGATCTGGGAGATGGGCGCGTTGAGAAAGCGAACCTTGTCGGCATCCCTCATCTCGACCAGATTCAGCCATAGGACCACCATCACCTGCCTGAGTGCTCGCACCGTGACCTTCGTCACCTGGAGGGTGAGGTCGGTCACCGAGCGCAGCTCCTGCATCACATCGGGATCAGGACTACCCACGTGCAGTTCTTTCAGTGCCTTGGCCTGGTGGACTTGCAGGAGGGCCATGGCATGCAGGGTGGAGGCGGCCTGTTCAGCGGCACTGTAGGCTTTGGTCGCCACAGACGATGTAGTCCTACAGGTCCTGGAGGGGAGCGACGGGCGATCCCGCCTGGTGGCGGCGTTTTGCGGGCACAGATGCACCGCAATGCACATATGCACCGCAACTGCCTTATCCACCTGAGGGATCTCCGTGTACCCGTGGGCCACTCCGCCATCGAGGGTAATGAGAGCGGACGAACTGGGAAGTCGGGCCTCGAGCAGAAAAAGGTGTCCTCCACGACCTCGTCAGCTCGTCGTGCACTTCCGGGAAGAAAGGGACCGGGGGTGCGGCCGTGAGTGGTGCCCCGAACCCAGGAACCAATCATCTAGCCGCAAGGGCTCAGGGGAGGGTGGAGGGTTCCAGTCCAACCCGACACTCGCGGTGGCTCCGAAGAAAAAATCTGAATGAGTGGTTGTGAGCCAGCTCCTTTTATACCCGTATGTCCGGGGGAGTGGCATGCAAATTCCACTCTCCAATTCTCATTGGTCTTTTCTCAAAGATCAGAGGTGTTTGGGGCTTCCAAGAGCGACCCCTGGTGTCACTACATCGACACAACTTTGAGTGAGTGACAGAAGGGGAACAAGTCCAGCAGCCATGAATCCCTGTGATTTCTGGCTTAGCTGAATGAGGCTGCGAGCTGAGCAGCACAGTGAGAGGCCATGTGAGTGGAACCATTTATGCCTAACAAAGCAGCCATCTTACAGAAGCACCAACCGCTGTCATACCCTCCCCTCTGGACATGCTCAGACCAGTGTTGGGGAAGCTACCTTGAATCTGTTCTGCCCAACAAAGTGAAAACAATGGAAAGTTTTTTGATTGTCCAGCCAAATTTCTATTATAAAATAGTCTCAATTTACTCTGAATCTGACCATAATTGAGCCAAACATTTCTGTCACAGGAGAGATGATGAATTTTGACAAAATATGTAGTTACTGCATTTTTCCTTTGTAGGGCAGTTAAGCTTGTCATAATACAAACAACTTATAATTCTAGTCAAGTTGGCCTTATAAAAAATGGTAGTTTGCAACTCTATTGCTCTGTTCCAAAACCTAATGAGCTGCCTATGGAGGAAGCAAATTATTATTTTTATGAAAAAAATCAAATCAAAGATGGCACATGAAGCAAGATAAATGCCTATTTTACATATAATTAATTTAATAGTGAAACGTATCAGTAAAATATAGTAACAGATAATTACAAATGTACTTTTTTACTGAAAATATATGCATTTATATTTGTGTAAGAATAATGCACTGCAAATATTGAAAAGATTAATTTGGCAATCACTTCAAAACAATAATTCATTGCAGAAAGTAATAAGAGGACTAATTTTCATGATGGTCTTAGGATGTTCTTGGGGAATTTAAATGAGTTCAAGAAATTAGGTCGCTGGATGCTCAGAAACAATAATGTAAATATTTATGAATAAAAAATTAGATATTCAATATCTCTTCATAAAGTTTGACAGTTTATTAATATTTTTTTTTTCCGCTTTGTACTCTAAAATCATTAATAAAGGAAAAACACTTTACAGTTTGCTGTAAAGTTGGACCTGTCATTGCAAAGACAGACTTTGTGTATATGCAAACTGCAGGAATCATTGGCTGTTGCTTCGAAAGGTCAGTGGCAACGGGGTCAATTATTTTTATTTTGAGTGCCATGGTACAATGCTTGAAGTGCAACATGGTGCTGGATGCAGCGCTGATGCTTCACTTCATAGTCTCCAATATATTCAGCCGCGTTGATGCAAGTAATTTGAATGCCGTTTTAGGATTTCTCCTTAGAAGGCAGCTGCTTATGAAGGCAATAGGCAGGTTTTGGAACAGAGTTTGCATTGAGACTATTTACGTATGGAAGCCACGGAGTGCCAATTAAAAAAGAATGGACAAATAAATAGACACATTTAAATGTGTTTATTTAATTCACATTCAAAAATGTAATTATACTTAATTAAATTGAGCATTAATAAATCGTGTATTTAATTTATGTTTAAAATACAGTTAAATGTAACAATAAAGATGTAAGATGGTCTGTCATTGGACGGCTATTGATAGAGGTTTAGGTCTATGAAGCCTGTGCAAAAGAAACAGATGTGAGGCATATCAGAAGTTAATGGTCACTTGTTGCTGCTGCAATTAAATGCACAGTGGTACGTGTCCAGGAAGGGAGCCGGTAACCGCGATGCCATCAACAGAACCAGAAAAGCCAAAGTAAAACAAAAAAGTAAAGCCAAAGTAAAATGAAAAAGAAAAGCCATTTGCA
Organism: Myxocyprinus asiaticus; assembly: GCF_019703515.2. NCBI lineage: Eukaryota > Metazoa > Chordata > Actinopteri > Cypriniformes > Catostomidae > Myxocyprinus > Myxocyprinus asiaticus. Next base: position 38,427,842 of record NC_059357.1, on the reverse strand, counting down.
AATAGATGAAGAAAAGCAACTGGCAAATAGATGAAGAAAAGCAACTGGCAAATGAATGAAGAAAAGCAATTGGCAAATGCTTTTTTAAAATGCAATTTAAAAGGTGCGTTTAAAAATACTAATTAATGTGCTATTTTATTGTTACATTTAATTGCATTTTAAACACATTAAATTCATGATTTATTAATGCTCAGTTTAATTAAGTATAATTACATTTTTAAATGTAAATTAAATAAACACATTTAAATGTGCCTATTTATTTGTCCATTTATAAATTGGTTTCTTTATCCACTTTTTTATTTTCAAATTACTAGACTGATCATTTATTTCTTCATTCTTTTTTAATTGACACTCTGCGGCTTCCATATTTACATGGTCTATATCTTTATGCATTAAATGTGACTGAAATAGCAATGTAGCATTTTGACACACTACACTGCTGCTTGTTAGGAAAAAACCTACACCTACTGTCATGCTACTGAAAAATGTAGTTAAGTAAGTTGTGCTGCTTTGTTTAGTTACTCCCCACCATGTGGAGGGAGCAACCACTACAGATGCCCATAAGCAGTGTCCAAACAGACAACAACAAAGGAAAGGATTAAAAAGAAGAATGATGCCACTGGCAGATGAAAAAATTAGAGAGGAGGGAATGGAAGAAGGAAGGGTGAGAAAGGGGGATCTGAGGTAGGCTCAGAAAACCTGTGGCTGCTTGAGATGGAAAGATGAGAATTTGGAAAGATATCAACCAAGAGGAGAGAAAGCAGAATATGGATGAAAAAGAGAGAGAATGAGACATGGCTAGGGATGGGAATCTTGTGGAATTTAACAATTCTAGTTCCACTTAATGGTTCCAGTTCTTAAATGATTACATTTACTATTATTTTAGAGTTAGAAAAAACTAATTGCTAAAAAATTGCTCTTTCATAGCCCAGGAGTCTTAATTGAATTCTCAATCATGTTTCTTTTAAGTATCATTACTGTCTTAGATATTCCTCCTAAATCCCCTTAGAAGAAATGAAAATAGAAACAATGAGATTTCCTTTGAGATTCTTTTAAAGTATAATTTATTATGACAAAAATTATTTTTTGAAGGTGACTGTAATTACATATTGTCATATGAACTACCAGGCACTAAAACAGTTAGTTTTTTATTAATTTAGAATTGGACATGATGAAAGGAATGACTTGTGGTTCAGTGAATGAATCAAGAACTGCTGCAACAGATTCCGTCAGTGAGTGACTTAAATTAATTTTCAGACTAATAACTAATGAGTTCGGTACAGATTTTTGAGTTTTTTCAACCGATTCATTAAAAAGAGTCATACTCTTGTGAGTCGGACTGCATTGGTCATGCTATACTGTATGTTTGTTGTTGCATGCAACCAGTGAGGATATTGCAAGAATACACACTGCACTGTAAATTTACTGTAGTAGCAGTGTAGGGTAAGTTAATCAAAAAGTAATCCACTACAAACTACTAACTGCATCTCTAATTTTTTTGTATCAAATTACACTACTCGTTACTTCATGGGAAAAGTAATCATGTAACTAATTACAAGTTACTTGCTAAAACACTTCACAGAAAAATGTGTGGTCACAGTTTATAGTAGGTGGCCTTAACTACTATGTACTAACATTAAATAAAACAAGACTGTGTAACTACATGCTGTTCTGCAAAATTCCCACATTTTCTGCTACTGAGGTTGATGTATAGGTAGGGTTAGTGTTAGGATTAGGGGTTAATGTTAGTTTTTGGGGTAATGGTTGGGTTAGGGGTAAAGTTAACAGTGTAACTACAAATGTAATTAAATGTAATTTAAAAAAATGTAATTACAATTCAACAACATGTATGTGCATAAGTACATTGTATCAAATGGTTAAGTACATAGTAGTTAAGGCAACCTAATATAAGTGGGTCCTGTGTGTTAATGTGTTCATTACAATGACTCATTAGTGACTCTTCTGTCACAGAAACGCAAACAGACGTACATACCATAACATAATTCTTGTTTTAAATGTATTCTACATAAATAATATTATTTTGGAAATATGTGTAACCCAAGTAATATCCTTAAAAGTAATGAACATTTTAATTGAAAGTCAGTAACTGTAATCTGATTGCACTAATTTAAAATATAATGCATTGCACTGATTTTTGTCTAAAATGTAATTTGATTTCAGTAATGAATTACTATGTAAATAGATTACGACCAACACTCTTTAGTAGCAGTAAACAGAATTCCATTTCAAGTTGGTCTCTTAGATGCTGCGTCAGTAGGTGACACTATGGAAAATTTCTCCCAGGAGTGACGATCTCTGAAGCCCTGTAAAATCACGGCAATTAATTGGCAGATGGCGCTTGAAGCTCTGCCCACAGTGAGTGTGTCATCACAAGCATATAATGGAGCACAGTGCCATTTCATCAGATTTTTTCTCTTCAGGGTAGCAATTATATCTCTCCTGCTCTGGACGCTTGAATCTTTGCTTCATCTCTGAAACTGCGAACCTTAACAGCGTGTGGATTATTTCTACCTCCCTGCTTGTGCTCCGACAAACTGTGTTTGATATTGTGCATCGTGTTGTATTATACGTACTTCTTTCAGTAAAAAGAAACTAAAAGAGCCTTTTGCTTAACAATGGCTTTATGAAGATTACATTTTGCAATTTTTTTCACAAACACATGAAAAAACTAGCAATATATCCTTCTGTTTGATGGGCACGAGAACTGTTATGTAAGTGGCGATTGTTTAGAATGATTGCATTCACTGTGAACGCATAAAACTCAAGATGCTTTGCTCTGGGCTTGCTTTCATTCTGAAAGCCAAAGCTGTTCTCCTCTCTGCCCATTATACTCCTTCAGCGGCTTCTGAGGAACTGTTACAGGGAGGCGCACGAGGAGGGGGAATAGAGTATAAAGATTTTAGGAGGATTTGTCACCAGCCCAGCCATTCATGACTCTTCTCCTCCATATCGAGCGGCTTGGACCGTTCATTAAGAGTGTTGTTATTGCCTGGGCTGACCCCTCACTGACACAGCGCTCATTGAGATTGATTTGTGTTCATTGTGAGTGCATGACACTCAAAACGCTTTGTTATCAGCTCACTTTTGTTCCTCTCCTCCCGCATGTCTCCTCTTCTCCATCTAAAGCAGCTTCGCATGTCGAGTACTGCCATGATGATCTGCGCGCTGGCGCACATGACACAATCACATTCGGCCAAGATTATGATGAGGGGGGGTAATATATCACTTACTATATCGCATGCCAGGCATGGAGCGCTTGTTGAGATTGATGTTGTTCATTGCAAGCGCATGACACTCAAAGCACTTCGCTCTTGGCTTGCTTTCTGGGAAAGCTGGTGCCGGTCCCCTCTCCTCCCTATATATAGCAATGATGGGATACAGAGCACAGAGTATTTGAGGATGAGCTGTCACCGGCTTGAGTCTGCATCTCTCCTCTTCTCCATCTCAAGGGGCTTCACCTGTTCAGTGTGCCCGTGGCAGTGCGCGTTGCTATCGTTCACTATTGACGATAACAACAGGCACACTGAACTAGGCTTTCATAAGTTTCATTACGTGCTCAGATGGGGCGATTACCGTGTGGCCCATTCTAGACTTGAGATGGTTGAACCGGACACTCGCAAAGTCTCCGATCAAGGTGGTTACTCAAAGACAGATTTTGGCTTACGTCCGTCCTCTGGACAGGTTTGTGTCTATCGACCAGAAACACACATATTTTCATGTGCAAATAGCACCTTGTAACACATCATTCTTGAGATTTGGCATTATGGGAACTGCATACTAGTTCAAATTCCTACTCTTCAGCTTGTCTCTAGCTCCATGCACATTCACGAAATGTGTCTATACGGCGCTCACTCCGCTGAGGCTAAGTGGCATCTGTGTTTTGAATTACCTTGACAACTGGTTGCTTTTGGCACAAGCATGCAAACACAAGGACCTGTTGCTCACACATTTAGAGTGTTTGGGTCTTAAAAGTCAACTGGGCAAAGAGTGTGTTGTGCCAAGTCGGCAAGTTTCCTTCTTAGGAATGAAACTCCACTCTGTGACCATGTTGGGCCAAAATAGACCAGTTTTCCTCCCTGGAGACCGCGCATGTCGCCTCTGTTAATCCATGACTCAGTCTCCGCTGGGCTTGGATGCCATAGCTCACAAATAGCCAGCAAAACACAAGTACGCATTCCCTCCCATTCATTTGCTACACCAAGTGGAAACTTCAAGTCATGCCCCAGAACAGGCCCACTGACAGAGGTGTGGACCTAGTGCTTTGCCTGGTGCATTTGATGCATCACTTTTTATAAGAGCGATTGATTGCAGGACTCACTCCATCCACGCTCAAGGTGAATGTCGCTGCTATAGAGACATGCCCCAACTTTTGTGTGTTTTTTTCTGTGGGCAAACACCCCTTTGTCATCAAGTTCTCGTGAGCTGTGTGAAGGCTGACGTCCTCTTACCCTGCTACTGTCCCAGTCTGAGACTTAGCACTTTTACTGAATGGGCTTTTGTGTCCCTCGTTCGAGCCACCCGATGCAGTCAGCTTGTGTGTACTCTCTCTGAAGACTGCACTGTTACTTGCTTGGGATCTTCAGGCCTTGCTGTTTCATGATTCTTGTTTAGAGTTTGGACGAGGATTGTCTAAAGCTGTTCTAAAGCCTAGGGATGGTTACATGCCCAAGGTTTTGGCAACTCCCTTTAGAGCTCAGGTGGTAATCTTAAATGCTTTTTCTCCTCCTCCATTTGAATTGGAGAGGTGCAGAGACTGCAGGTGCTCTGCCTTGTAAGGGTGCTAAGCATGTACGTTGACTGTACGAGTGAATTCAGGCTGAAGGATCAGTTCATTGTCTGCTTTGGAGGCCATTCCAAAGGTTTTGCCATCTCCAAGCAAAGACTTTCTCACTGGGTTGTTGACGCCATTGAGCTCGCTTACGATTCACAAGGTGTGTAGTGTCCTATGGGTGTTAAGGCTCACTCTGCCAGGAACATGGCCTCCTCCTGGGCTTGGGCTAAGGGCGTGTCCTCGGAGGACATCTGTCTGGATGCAGGGCTTCCCCATAACACCTTTGCTAGGTTTTATAACTTGGATGTCTCTTGCCTCTCTTCCCAGATGTTTGCTGCAAAGGAGGGTTGATTGCTCAATATTTACTACATTACTAGATAGTGTCGTTGTATTCTGACTATCAGTATGATGACCATGTCATCTCTTTCCAGTGAAAAGAGCAATGTTTTAATGTTCTACTATGTTGGTTAGTGGCATTTTGTTAATTTGTTGGTCATTGACAGTTCTGAGCTGTTTCCCCACTATAGTGTGGATAGCTATGGTTGTCCAGTGCTTCACTACCCTGTATCGCTAGTGTCACTGTTAAAATATCTAGCTTGAATGGTTTGAGTTTTCTCTCTTTTCCTTCCTATTTGTCAATATGAAGGGGAGACTTCTTTGATGCCTTTTAACTACCCTACTGGCTAGTAAGCATTGCTTTGTGAGTGTGAATCAGTAGCAGTGTATGATGGTATACGATTTCAAAGCATCAGCTACTGATGCAGCGTCAAAGTGACCAACTTGAAAGGGAATGATCTGGTTACAAATGCAACCTTGGTCTCTGAAAGCAGGGAATGAGAAGAGATGCTGTGTGCGCATGCCTCATTACTGTTTTCTCACTGTTAATGAACAGAGAGATGTGCTCTCTTCTCTTCAATCGAAAATTCATAATTAAATGGTGCTGTGACGATGACGCGCATATCGGGGGCGGAGTGTCAAGCGCCTTCTGCCAATAAATTGCCGTAATTTTACAGAGATTGTAACTCTCTGGGAGGAGTTTCCCATAGTGTCAGCTACTGATGCAGAGTCTCCCTGTTTTCAGGGAACCAAGATTTTGTAACCAGACCGTATTTTAGTACCATGTTCTGTCCACATTGGCAGAAGAATGCAGACAATCAAGAACAGTTATTGAAACCAAACAGCATGAAAACATTCGGTTCCATTATTTTTAATTTTTAGCCAGTTCTTGGTTCCCAACCCTAGACATGGTGTAAAAGATAAATCTTGTAAAGAGAAAAAGCTTGTAAAGACAGACACTGAAGCACCTGGAAATGGGAGAGAGCATTTGGCAGGGCGTTTGGCAGTTACCAGCTCTATAAATTGTTACTCTAATCCAAAATAACATACAAAGAAAACATAGGTGTTATCCTAAAGGAAGACATAATCAAACAAAAAAAGAGGGTAAAATGTAAAAGAAAGAGAGCAAAAGAGGTCTTAAACATTATGGAGGCATTGCTTTGGATCTGGAAGGACAGATACAAAATTAATTGCAAACAATAGAATGAATAAATTATGTCACATGGGAGAGGGTGGAACTGCACAGATGGGTGCGCGTGTCAGTGAAGGATATGGGTTATGAGTCAATACTGTACCAATAAGGGAGAAATGACCTCCTGTTCAACAGAAAAGTAGAGCGGAGAAGCGCTCAGTGTAAAGTGGCTTGTGCGTGTGAGAGAGAAAGAAAGAGCGCGTGCATGCGTGCAAGTGCTGCATTTAGTTGGAGAGTGTGTTTCCCTTGGAGTAGAAATGATCAGATTAAAGGATGGTTATTAATTTTTCAAATAGACTTAATTGGAACTTTTAGCAGGACAGCTGGTGGAGATCTGTTGTTTTTCCTCAAGTGAAAGTTGCGTGCGGGTGTGCTCACAAGTAGGGATGGGTCGTATGATGCAATAAACTACTGTGCCACAGTAGAAATCTGTCAAAAGCAGTAAATATATTTGTGCAGCGGGGTTGCTTTACACATGATAGCGATGAAGACATATGAAGAAATGACAAAATTCAAATGGATACTTGTCCCAAACAAGACAAGACAAGGAAGAACTTCTTATTAAGGAGTGTAACGAGAAGCAAAGTTTAAATATTAACAGTTGCTAAGCATTCCTACAACTTGCAGCATTAATCTACAATTCAACGAATGTCCTGTGTACGAATATTGGTTATTTTACAATAGCTTTGAATAAGTGGATCATCCAATTAGATTTTAGAGTCAGAACTATCCATTTCATAATATTAGTTTTACCATTTTGAGTCTTTTTAACTCAAGTGTTACAGCTCATTTTGTACAAATGCTAACTTACCATCTGTTTATGAATAATAGTTTTTTTGTCCATCAAATTCCAAATAAAAAGAGAAAATAATCAGATGAGGTACCTTTTATTTGTCATAAATATTTCATTCCCTGTACTATCCAAAAATAGGCACTATCACAAGGTTATTTTATGTCTAACCCATTTTTTGTTGGATTTCCAGTTAAAGTAACTTCTGAATTACCTTGACGAAAAATAACATAGTGATATATACTACCAGTCAAAAGTTTTGAAACACTTACTCATTCTTTATTATAATTTTTTTTTCTTTTTTTTTCTCACATTATAGAATAATAGTAAAGTCATCAAAACTATGGAATAACATAAATGGACCTATGGGAATTATGTTGTGACTAAAGAAAATCCAAAATAGATCAAAACTGTGTTATATTTTAGCATCTTCAAAGTAGTCACCCTTTGTCTACAATTTGCAGACATGTACTCCTGACATTTTCTCAACCAACTTCTTGAGGTATCACCCTGGGATGCTTTTTAAACAGAATTGAAGGAGTTCCCATCTATGTTGGGCACTTATTGGCTGATTTTCTTTATTATTTGGACCAAGTAATCAATAAAAAATAAAATAAAAAAAATACATTTTAGTTTTATAATGAAATAAATTAATATGGTGGCACAATTATATTTTTGTCTACAAAACTAATTTAAAACATTTAAGCATACACCTTCAGATCAAAAGATTTCTAAGATCATGAGAAACATTTCAGTCAAGTGTTTCAAAACTTTTGACCGGTATTGTATACAGTTACCGTGATTTAATATTTTGGTCACACCACCCACCCCTACACGCAAGCATGTTTGAGCTGCATGCATGAGGTCTTCTATGCACAAGGATTAGTGCTTGTATGCAGGACTGTACGTATGATGGCGTGTGTTGGTGTTATCTGAAACAAGAACGAAATCTGGAAGGAGTATCGGTTAAAAGCCAAAGAAAGAGAGAGAGAGAGAGAAAGAGAGAGGAGGGATATCAACATCAAATATGAGCACTACACAAGGTGCTGGGTTAGGAGAGGGGGATGAGGGAGGAGGAGGAAACAGAAGAGGAAATAGGAAGGGGAGGAAGAGGGCGGGCGGGGCGAGCTGTGGTTTTTATGTTCATTGTGGTCTTTACCTTTTTGGTCCACTTCTATTCAAGCATCGGAAAAAAGAGAGAGAAAAGACAGAGAGAGCAAAAGAAAGAGCGAAAGAGAAAGAGAGTGAAAAAAATGAAAGGAAAAACAGGTGCAGGAAAAAAGAGAAAATTTTAAAGATTAAATAAAAGGCTATCCTTTCTCAAATCATGTTATTCTGTCAGTGTGATGTTGGCTCTTTACAGAGAGGATGACTCGAGTGAGTAATGAGAGGGGAGAATGGCCTAAACTTCTTTCAGAAATTTTTTCAAAACCCGTACCATTCTTCCTGTTTCATCATCACATTGCACATGCACACTTCCCAAAACACAGGCATTCCACCCCCTCCACTTTCCCTCCATAAAAGTCACCCCCTCTCCCCTACAGCCTTCTGTCATCACCTTTTCCACACCTCTGCATCTTTGGGCCGCTGTGGGAGAGAGAATGTTGGGTATGTTCGGAATAGCATACTACCATAGTATTTTTTATATTTTTGCAGTATGTAATATATATGTATGCTATGCATAGTATGTGAATTTTCCCATAAAATACCTGGATTGCCAAAAAATGTGGAGAGCACACTGCATGAAATACTGTATTCTATAATACAACACTCAACCAAATATTTCTGCAGTATGCAGTATGTATACCATGCACAGTATGCAAATTTTACAGTATGCAGTATTTATACTATACACAGTACATGAATTTTCACATTAAAAAGCTGGATGACCAGCTAAATTTGCCAAAATGTACAGTCACCAGGAAACTGCCACGATACGTACAACAAACCACGTAAAAATCATTTTGCAAAAATGTAGGTATAGTAACATGATTCTATGAAACCAATTGTGGAATACGGTATCCCATTATGCAATGCGCCCGTTGTCTACACAAGTACGTAAATGCAAACACCAAGTACGCAAGCTTGAATTTGTATGTAGTTGTATTCTGATGTGTGTCAGACTGCAATTCATAATGCAATGAAAGTATGCGTTGCATTCTCAGTGTTGTCACATGGGGTGCTACAGTGGACATTAGCGCAAAACAGTTTCTTCAATGGTCATTTTTCTCTTTCAGGTCAACTACTGTCATGGTTGAGCAACAGTATGAAGATAATCTTTCTAAGCAAGTTAGGAAAGCTAGTTAAACTGTCCACGTTTAATAATAACACCAATTTAATCTCACAAGAATTTTAAGGTAACTCTATCACCCCCATGAGTACTGAGTTTTTTTTTTTTTTTTTTTTTTTAATCACCACAGTAAAGCAAAAGCACACAAGCGTTTTTTTGTTCAACAGGATAGCACGCTTGCAATTCGCTGGACAAAAGCATTCACATCTACATTTGCGAACTTGCGTAAATTTGTCTTTGTCCTTAGAGGGACGAAAGCACCTTAAGTAATATCAACCATGATTTCTAGCATCATTTTGACTCATTTTTTGATCGGACTGCTAAAGGTTAAGAAATTTGACAACAAAATTGAATTAAAAAACATGAGATACACTCATTTTAAAAACAATAACTGGAAACCACTTGCAACGTAGTTTGGTCACATCGATGTAACATACTACTTTTTGAAACGTTTATTGTTGCATACTGCAAACTGTTTCACATACTATTTTTTTTTTAAATAGCATAATTATACATAATATTCTTTGCAGAATTTACAAGTTTATTGTTGAATACTGCAAACTGTTTCACATACTATTTTTTTTAAATAGCATAATTATACAGAATATTTTGTGCAGAATTTACAAGCAATACACTAGTATTCCATTCTGAACATAGCCAGAGTATGTAACAGTCTTCTGCAGCTGTAGGGAGGAAGAAAGAGTTAAAAAAGAGACAGAGTAATGCAGTGATAAAGGAGAGTGAAAGAGAAAGAGTGTGTGAGAGAGAGATGATGGAAAGATTGATTTCTTTCTGAACCAAAAGGGGCTAGTTCTGGCTCGGCTGGGATAGGGCGAGCGAGCTGTTCTTTCTCACTGTCTCAAGTGTAGAGCTTGAACACTTATCGCTTCTACTAGCTGAATCCATCAAGATCCAGCTGCCAATCACTGATTGTGGTCCATGGAACCATGCTGCTTGGCTGCCAGTCCACTTCTGAGAACTAGATACAGGTGGGGTGGAGGAGAGAGGCCATTATAAGGGAGAAAGGAGTTAGAGAGACCAACAGATGAAGAAAGAGCGGGAGAACATATTGTTCCTCATACCAGTTTAAGGTGGTCAAGCTGATTTTTGAAATATGGTAGTTCTTGGTAAACTTAAGGTCCCCACCACATCAACCAAGGCCCCAACAGCTCAAGTAGCTAGACTTTGGACCAACACCATTAAGTTTGGCCCACTTTTCAGCTTATTGTGGCCATGAACCACCCATTTAGACAGGAAGAAATGTTTTCTTCAAACTACACAATGATCACTCTAAGACTTTATACAGTTTGATTTATTGTTAATGCATGATTTCCTGTAAAGCTGCTTTGAAATGATGTGTGTTGTGAAAAGCACTATACAAATAAAAATGACTTGACTTCCCTGCTGAAAAACTAGCTTAAACCACCTTAAGGTAATTGTCTGGTCTCCCGGCATGGCCAAGCTTTTTAGACTGGTCTATTTTGTTGATCTTAGACGGCTTCTGGGCACTTGTCAACTGGTCAGGCTAGGAGACAAATAGGCCAACCAGCTTGGTCAGGTTGGAAGACCAGCTAGGCCAGCTATACACTGGGTTGCCAGACATGCCATTTGACCAATCAGTATTTGTTGCTGTTTAGGGGCATGTTTATCTGAAATAGTTAACACAACAATAGACTGGCATGGAAAAAAAACTCTTTAAAACTATTTAAATAACTGAAACAGCAGTGTCAGTTGTGACTGGCTGTACAATGGGCTATACAATAGCCCTTTTTCACTTCCAGGCCAGTGTGAGCCAGGGCTATCAACTGGCCAGCTGAGGCTAATAGCCTCAGACTTCGAACCACAAGACCAATATCGATCTTTGTTCCCACCATCGGGCCAATAGCTCCGTAGCGCTGCCCAAAAACCCGCCCTTAATACACCGCTGCGGTGCCAATGCCAGACACCCCGCCCATTTCACAAGCAAAAGGGAAGCTCAAGCTGAGGTATCAAGTTATCTAGAATATCAAATTAATATTGAATGTAAACAACAAGATAAGTTAGTATTGATAACTCACTAACTGTAACTTCCATAGTGTCCCGAGTGGTCTCTCCACTAACAGCGGGACAATGTCCCAGCACACCATCTATGAAAGCTCACCGAACCATGGAAAGTAATTTCTTTGGGCACCACTTTGTCCATTGGACGTTTCAATTGATTTGTACTGTGCCCGCATTTTTTTAATGTATTTTTTTCCTGAACCTGTACCGATGTGTGCTGGATTCACAACCTGGGATGTTCGGTGAAACTCTCTTTGAATCACTCCGATCCTCCATCACTTGCACTGGCTGCCTTTTTCTCATCATATACAGTACAAGATCCTCATCCTTACATATAAGGCACTACATAATCTTTCCCCACAGTATCTGTCTGAACTACTCAAACACTACTCCCCAGCCAGAGTTTTGATACTGGTATTATTATTATTATTGCTGAACCCGCCTCAATCCCTGGCTGGCCTCGTTTGGCCCAAGGGTAACCGGCTTACAGAGTAAGCCCCAAGGAGGCACAATGAAGCTTCAGAAGTGACAGTGGGAATACCCTCATGTGGCCTGATAGTGGAAATGTGGCCGTACAACCTTGTTAACATGGCTTTGTTTTCAGGTGAACTGGTTACACTTAAGTTCACCCTGATTCCTGGAAGTTGCTTCCAATCAGATTAGAGCTTGCTAGATCGAGAAAGTGCTTGCCACTGTGTATGCAATATGTATCAGATGGTCAGTGAAGGGACCGTGTCTAACCTCAGACCCACAAGTCTGTAGTCCAGCTGATCAACCATCTAGTCCAGCTTGGACTAGCTACTGACCATGAATGACCAGCTTGGACCAGCTAGAGACCATATAAATGCTGGTCTGATGCTGGTTTTCTCCCCTTTCCTTCTCCATGGGTTTCCTCCCTTGTGTTTGTACACAAAAAAGAATGACTATGTGTTTGCCCATTCCATTACATCTTTCTCTTTCTGGGTTTAGTTATATATGTGAAGAGAACAGCTTTGGTGAGTATGACAAACAGACAGACAGTGTGTGACAGTGATTGGCAGCTTGTCTGTTCCGCCGATCTGGATGTGCTAGCAGTGTTAGCCTGTACCCGTGGCTGACACACATAAGCACTCAGGCAACCACTAACGTGTTAGCAACATGTGTCTGCCTATAGTCGGGAACAAGCAAATGGCGTGTGAAGCTTGCCGTCATTCCCCCCGAGACACAAAAAATTGACTGGAGTTTTGAAGAGGAGGATCTCGGGGGACAGAGGGACGGAGCGATCAGTGTGAGAAGATGGAGGGACACTTGTTTATGAGCCTGTATGGGTTTAAGGTTCTGAAGTAGAGGTCTTTGAAGAGATATCACATACATAGACACACTCACTGTCTGTAGTACAAGGATGGGCAGTCTTCACTGTCTAACTCACTCATTGTTCACAGTTGAACAATGAAGAGCAGGGTGACGGGATGGGAATCATAAAAAACTGAACTATTCTGCTTCTGATTGAGATTCTGCTAAATGATTCCAGTTTATTAACAATGCTATTAATGATTATTTTAGTACTTTTGAGAATGTAATTGGTCCTAACTATATTTTGAACAAAATACTAAAGAAAAATACAATATTTTAATTGTTGTTGTTTTTGGTTTTGGTTTACTTGTTAATTCAAGCAAAACTGATTTAAGTCTTACGTACACATTACACAGTAACATTTCTTGGTTAATTTCGAGTTAGACATGATGAATTAAATTACTTGCAGTTCAGTGAGCAATTCAAGAACCACTGACCAGTTCAAATCGATACATTTTGAGTTTGAGGCTCATTAAGTTTTGAGACGTTTTGACCAATTCATGAATAGAACCGACTCATAATAATCATCTGTTCGCAAATTAAACTACTGTACACTGGTCGAGTGAGTTCAATGCAATAGAAAGACGTCTTTTGTCTGTTTATGTCTTTTCCGTTCACATCAGCCAAAGAATACAGACGTTCAAGAACCGTAATCAGAACCGTTATGAAAATCATTTGGTTCCAGGTTCCAAAAGTTTTTTAAACATAGAAATGGTTCTGAATAAGAACTGGTTCTCAATTCCCAAGGGTGACATAGCACATATTTTACACCAAAAATATCCGATGGATACATCCCTGCCTGAGTGTGTGTGATTTCTACTCCTAGATAAAAGGGTGACGCAATCAAAAGACATTATTCTCTGGTCTCTCTCTCCTTCTCTGTACAAATACATCAATAATGGCCATTTATGTGAGATTCTACTGAGAGGTCGCAGCCTATTTTTCAGTTTCTCTTCATACAAAAATTGCTTTTCCCCTTGAGGCAGAAAGAAAGAAAGATGGAAGAATGGAAGGAAGGAAGAAAGGAGGGAAAGAAAGAAAGTATAGAATAAACATGCAATGGAGAAAAATATCTATTGTGTATCTATCCACTTTAGCTCCCAACTTGTTAAAAACCCCAACTTGACCTGGCGCTACAGTATGTGCACTGGTCTAGCACTGTGCAAGATGTTATTTAAAGATGAAGTGTATAATTTCTACGGCACTAGCATCACCGAACGGAATAGCAAAAAAACAACTTTTCAAATATGCCCCTCGTCTGCTGTTGATCAAACAAACAGATAGTCCAGTTGTTAACTCACACCATTGGTTGGGTCAGTGTTGTTGTGTCAAGCTGGACAGATCCCTTAAAACAAACCACAGAGACAATGTTTACTGTTTTTGAGAAAATGTGCCTACAAATCGATTACTTATAGTTGTCTCTGCATATTGAGCTGGGTAAGGCGAAACTTCAGCAAGTCATTGTCATTCTTTTCAGTACAAACACAGCTTCTTTCTTTTTACATTATTAGAATGCGCCTTTTCAAAAAAGTTAGCGTCATTTATCTGTTGCAATTAACCACCCAAGTAAAGCAGGCGTTAAATGGAATTTACTTAAAACAGTTTGTGTACATATTCTATTGATCATGGCAGCAGTAATTCGTCAAATGATGATCAAATGACTATAAATGGACATACATGTATATCCAGACATGGGGTGTAGTCAAACATGCTTTTGGCTTTTTCAAGAGCCGATTCAGGTGAGTGCAAATGGAGTGATGCTGTACAATCCCAGTAAAGCATGCAAGATCACAGTAGTCTGGTCCGTCCTTTACAACTTAGCACTCAGAACCGGCCTGCAAGATGGGGAATTACGCAGTGCAAATTACATTCAACATATATTTTTTAGATGTTTTTGGGCCGTTACCTGATATACATAATCCCTTAAGTTAATCAGGCCCTAAAACGACGCAAACAGAGCATGCAAATAAACATCGCTATCAGCTCCATAATTCATTCTTAGTGAATTCCCCCTGATTGAGCAAGAGAGAAAGTATCAGAGATAGGGTAAAGATAAAATGTGAGAGTGCAAATGACTAGCATATGTGACTAACAACGTGGGAACTCTTCCTCGACAAAACTGTGATGAAGATGAGAGAGAGAGAGAGAGAGAGAGAGAGAGAGAGAGTAAAAAAGAGAGGGTTACTTGACTCACTGATGTTTCCTCTTCTACCTGCACAGAAAAAGAAACACACATCTAAACAATCACACAAACAAACACTCACGGATTAAAAGCATGTCAGCTGTTTGTGCATGTGGTTTAATAGTGATCATTTCAATGGCTTCCAGCTATATTCAGCAGCCCTTGGCGAACATGTACGGTGGCCCTTGAGCCCCCTCAGCCCAGCGGTCTCCACAATGCTATCAATTACTCATATGATAATGAGGGTGCTAATGAAGACACGCCACACGGCCCTGCGCAGTCACGCCTGAAGAGCGCAGCTGGCAGAGGTGCATGTTTTGCGTCGCCATTTTTCATGCTTTTCTTTGGCTCTCGCATTGAGAGGTGGAGACAAATCCAGTGGTAAACTGTTTGCGCTTGTCACTCCACAAACATTCATGAGATGTATGAATAATAAGGCCTAATCAGTATTAATGACTCTCAGTCGCGGCTGTTTTAAAGCTCTCTGTCTCTCTCACTAATGCCAAATTACACCAAAACACCCAGTGCTGATGCATATTCCCACTGTTTAACACATTCTGAAGAGTTTTGTATGGAATGTGACTATAATATGTTCTCTCACGTTTATGTCCTTCTAAAAAAAAAAAAAAGATCTTTTAAAGATTTGGTGCCAAAGTGAAACAAGCAAATGCAGTAAGGATGAGGGGTGGTTTCAAAACAAATGTATCTTCAACTCGACTCTATCCATTCGACATTATGTGAAACCATGCAATCAACTTGCGAATCAGAAAGTTAGACCAGAATGTATAACACCTTGTAAGCAGTACAACAGCATATGCTGCATTCATGGCATGTCAGTAAAATTATAATTATGAGATCCCGACTACTAAAAAACATTCACATCTTTGTCATACACATAATTACAGATTGGAAACTTCGACTTCTTCAACTTGACGGTTGTAAAAACAGTGGCTACAACAGTTAACCCTAATGTTCTGTCTGGGGTCTGAGAGACCCCAAGGCCAAATTATTAGCACAAAAAAATATTTAAAGGTGAAGTATGCAATTTTTCCATGTTAAAATAATCTCTTTCCTATATTAATGCGAACAGACAACTGTAAGCACTCTGTAGACTGATTTCCCTGAGAAATGTAAACACTGTGCCACTTTTTTTTTTAACTTGATTGCATGCTTCAAACATCCTCCATGAAATTTTTTTACATTAATTAACCCTTCACTAAGCCTCCTTGGTTACCGCTGCTCGCTCGGACAAGCTTTGCAGAAATTCCCATAGGAATGAATGGAAGATTGCCGTGAATGGTACCGTTTTTGGCACATTATCTCATAAACAGAATGGATGGTGGCCTGGGTAGCTCAGCGAGTAAAGACGCTGACTACCACCCCTGGAGTCAGAAGTTCGAATCCAGGGTGTGCTGAGTGACTCCAGCCAGGTCTCCTAAGCAATCAAATTGGCCCAGTTGCTAGGGAGGGTAGAGTCACATGGGTTAACCTCATCGTGGTCGCTATAATGTGGTTCTCACTCTCGGTGGGGCGCGTGGTGAGTTGTGCGTGGATGTCGCGGAGAATGGCGTGAAGCCTCCACACGCGCTATGTCTCCGCGGTAACGTGCTCATCAAGCAATGTGATAAAATGTGCGGATTGACTGTCTCAGATGCGGAGGCAACTGAGATTTGTCCTCCACCACCCGGATTGAGGTGAGTCACTACGCTACCACGAGGACCTAGAGTGCATTGGGAATTCCAAATTGGGAAGAAAAAGGGAGAAAAATAAATAAATAAACAGAATGGATAATATTATTACGTGGACAACAATGAAGAGTGACATTTTAAAGTGTATTTATTTGACATTTTTTGTAAAAGAAATTACACAGTAATTTGATCAAAAACTGTGGAGACTGAATTATTAAGAAAAACGATTATCACAGTCACTTGAAAAGAGAAAAGCGTCACTTGATAGTTATTACACACCTGATAACATTAGTGTAAGTGAACAGATCTGCTTATAATGTCTCATAACACACTCACTATGATGCTGTGAACTCTTTATTTACTATTTCCTTAACTAAGACCTGAATCAATACATAAATGCATTAACAAGTTATTAGTTTTAATTTACCGCGGAGAAAATATAGGTGTCCTTGCTGATGTTATACATGTTCATTTGGGAATGAGGAATGACACAGTTTAAGCATGCTCATAAGATTTATTAAAAATAAATAAATAAATAATTTAAATGTAGCTTTGGGTAAAGTATGGAAATACTCTGTAATGAGCTGAATATGGCATCAGAGTAACATTTAAAATACGTATAAAGGGTTATGTTTTGATGATGCAGGCAGCTGACCAAGGGGGACGTGTTGACCTCAACAAAACATGATGGTTACTGTTGTTGTTACATCTACATAAACATATTTCTGTTTGATCATTTCTATATTTTTTTGTATTGATAATGTTTCAACAGTAATACAGCATAGTGTCAATTTTATCTAAGAAATACCAAAAATAAAAATGGTTTACTTCCAGGGTAGCTTGCACAAATGAGTTGACTAGCCATCTAATAAATGTTTTGGCATTAAGAGCATAGTCAGTGAAGTTATTACAATTCTGACATGACAAGACAGCAGCATCACCCTTAAAGTACCAAGGAACTGAACAACAGTTTGATGTGTGCATTGCCTTTGTTGAAGACCGACCAAAGATATCCTGCCTTTAAATGCATCTAATTGCCTTTTCTCTGCCTGGTTGAGGTTATCAGATAAGCTATCACAAGTATCAAGTGTGTGTGGTCTTGTTATATAATGCAGAGTGACACTGGACACCGAGAAAAAGATGCCAACTGACTCGTCTAAACAGATTTCTGCCACAGTAGCAAATGAGGATGTATTACTGAGGTCGTCAATGCATTAATGCTGCTTGGCCAACAAGGCCTGAGGCAGTATGGAGTTTGGCGAGTCTCTGCTGACTGAGTCAGCCAGTGCTGTTTGTCTTTATGGGGTGCCGTTTGGAACAGAGCCGCCTGTTTGTCATTTCCTGTGAGACATTGAGCTCTGTGGATATGACAGCCAGAAAGTTTAACTCCTGCTGGCATTCAGCACCCGACTTGGACATGTTGGCTGTGCTTGTGGTTGTGTGTAAGCAACTATAAGTGTGTGTGTTGGCGGACATACTGACTGTGCTTGTGTGTATGACACCTAAAGACAGTTTGGCTGAATCTGTTGTGGCTGTTTTCATGGAGGCTGTATGCGCACAAGCCAAGTTACGTCTTTAAATGCAGAATCCCTTATTCCACATTATTACATTCCTTGTACTGTATATTAACCCTCATATTCTGTTGGGGGTCCAAAGACACTTTTAATGGCTTATTTTGATTTATTTTATTTTTCTATAATGTTTTTTTTTTTTTTTTTTTTTTTTTGTAAAAAGTCACATTTATAAAAAAAATTTATGTGCTAAACAGACAACTAAAGCGTCAATAATATCAGACCACTAGGTTTTGATTAGGTCGGAGAAAAATATTAAAATAATTTGAGGGAAAATAAGAGATTAATTTCAAAATTACTACTTGTGTTTTTATATGTAGATCACCGGGGTCTCTGGGACTCAAATACAGAGAGTAAAATCAATCTCAACTGAACATGAGGGTTAAATAAACAAACAAATGGACATATGTCAAGCATAAACACTGCAATAAATGGGCAGCACGTGGTCTCAACCAGCCGTGAAACAAAGGGCACTATCAGAGCAATTATGCGCAGTAAATTCAATTAATCTCGACAAATCACCACAGTGGCCCACGCAATACCACCATCCCCTGCTAATTAAAAATGGTCGAATTGCTTCTGCATTTTAGGGGTGTGGATGTCTGGATATAATTGCCATGTTTCTTTTTATTCTGACATGCTACCAACAACATGTGGAGGACGTTGAGAAGAGGAGAAGAGTGCATCCCTTTCGTGCCCGCAGTCCCTCGGGGGAGATGAGACTGACGGAGGATTCCGATAATTGGCTCTTCTTTGTCACTTCAGACAGCGAGAACTTTTCATCATGGAGAAATCATGTCCCAATTTCCCTCACCTCTCTATTGCTCAAATGCCATAAACAAAGTTTTTAAAAATAGGAGATAAAATGCAAGTCAGCAGCTAGTTGATCATGCATCCTCTCACCTCCGCTCATGAGAGCTATTTCAAACTGACTTCCTAGAGATGGCAACTGGGGAGAAAAAAATAGCAAAAATAAATCTTGTGATAGGCTAAATGAAGCGGTGAGTGGAGTGGTTAGGCGTGCTAGCATTTCAGCTCAGACTCACCCACCGTTCGCCAACATTTGTCATGCCAACACACTAACTTAGCAGAACACCAACTAGCCTGCCATACACAATTATAATTCGGGCAGGAGGGACACAACATCTCGTTCCCTCCATCAGGGAACAGAGGTTACATCAGTAACCAAGACTTTCCCTTTCTGTCACTCACTCGACATTGTGTCGATGTAGGGCCACTAGGGGTTCCAATAGGAAACGCCGCAGGCGCTGAACCACGTCACGAGGGGAGTGGACACGGGCAAGCTGCTGCGTGCCTCGCAGCGAGTGCTCAACCATGTCGTGACCTTCCAGCGAGTTAGGTAAGGTGTCTCCCTAGTCCCATTAAGGGGGGAGAGGGCACTTACCCAAGTAGGCTACCGGCGGTGCCTTTCTTAATTTGCTGTTAAGCAATCTCCCGCCGAGCACTTTCTAGAATAGCGCTGGGAAGTGCTCTTCCCTTTTCCAGGAAGGAGAGCACTACGGAGACCACATCCTGCCGGAGGGAGGTTAACATGTGTAGCATACCTCACATGGACTTACCAATGGGAAAGTACACATATGGAATGATACCACAGGAGAACTCTATCTACAGAGAGGGTACGCAGCACAGTGGCCATAAGGGGGAACCAAACAGTGGAAACTCATCATATGCTATTACCAAAGGGGAATCACCATGAACGGAGCACTGAGCCCAAGCACACAGGCTCACAAAGGTATTGTGACTCTGCATATGTCTGCTAGAGAGGCCCCCCTTGCCAGTGCCCAGCAGGACGCAACGCGTCTAGTGGAGTGCGCCTGGACTCCCAAGGGGCACGGCAAGTCCTGAGATTGGTATGCGAGAGAAATGGCATCCAAAATCCAATGGGCCAACCTCTGCTTGGAGACAAATTCCCCCTTCTGCTGTCCTCCAAAACAGACAAAGAGCTGCTCCGAGCATCTAAAGCTCTGCGTGCGGTCCAGATAGATGTGCAGGGCGCAAACTGTACACAGCAATGACAAGGCCGGGTCTTCCTCCTCTGAAGGGAGCACTTGCAGTTTCACCACCTGGTCCCAAAAAGGAGTGGTGGGAACTTTGGGCATGTAACCAGGCCGGGGTCTCAAGATCACTTGAGAGTGTGCCGGCCTGAACTCCAGGCATTTGCTGGTAACAGCGAGTGCCTGAGGATCCCCCACCCTCTTGATGGAAGTGAGCGCCACCAGGAGGGCCATCTTCAGAGACAGAGTGCTGAGCTCGGCCTGCTCCAGGGCTCAAACGGGGCTCTCTGTAGGGCAGGTAGGACCACAGAGGGATCCAAGAGGGGATCAGGCACGGTCTAGGAGGATTCAATCTCCTCACACCTTTGAGGAACCTGTTGATCAGGTCGCGCTGTTGTGAGGGATTGCAGTCCAGTGTATCATGGTGAGCTGCTATGGCAGCCACGTACACTTTCAGGGTAGAGGGAGACAGCCATCTCTCCAGCCCTTCCTGAAGAAAAGACAGCACAGACCCAGCAGCGCATCTCTGTGGGTCTTCCCCATGGGAAGAACACCAGTTAGCGAAAAGATGCCACTTCAAGGCATACAGCCACCTCGTAGAGGGGGCCCTGGCCAGAGTGATTGTGTCTACCACAACTGGCGGAAGACCTTCCACTTCCTGTCCAGGAGTCAGATGTGGAGATTCCAGAGGTCCGGCCGTGGGTGCTGGAGTGTGCCTTGCCCCTGAGTGAGAAGGTCCTGCCTTAGGGGAATGCGCCAGGGAGGTGCTACTGTCAGGAGCATCAGATCTGAGAACTTAGTCCAGTTCGGCCAGTATGGCGCAACAAACAGGACTTGCTGCTCGTCCTCCCTGACTTTGCACAGAGGCAAATGAGGCTCACAGGAGGAAACGCATATCTGTGTAGCCCCCAAGGCCAGCTGTGTGCCAAGGCATCCATGCTGAGGGGGGCCTCGGACAGGGAGTACCACAGGGGGCAGTGAGAGGAGTCTTGGGAGGCGAACAGGTCTACCTGTGCCTCCCCGAATCTCTCCCAAATCAGCTGGACTACATGGGGATGGAGTCTCCACTCACCATGGAGCGTTACCTGCCTTGAGAGCACGTCCGCTGCACGGTTGAGGGTGCCCGGAAGATGAGTGGCTCACAGAGACTTCAAGGTCTGCCGACTCCAAAAGAGGAGGTGGCAGGCAAGTTGCGACATGCGACACGAGCGTACGCCGCCTTGGCGGTTTATGTATGCTACAGTCGCTGTGTTGTCGGTTCGGACCAACACATGCTTGCCCTGAATCAATGGCCAGAGCCTCCTCAGGGCCAGCGATACTGCCAGCAACTCTAAGCAGTTGATGTGCCATTGGAGTCGGGGCCCCGTCCAGAGCTCTGACACTGCCTGTCCGTTGCACACGGCACCCCAGCCCGAGTTCGAGGTGTCCATTGTGACCATGACACGTCTTGAGACCTGCTCTAGGGGAACACCTGCCCATAGAAACGCCAGGTCCGACCAAGGGCTGAAAGTCTGAAGGCACTGTGGCGTGATGGTCAAACACCGGGTGCCGTGGCGCCATGCCCACCTCGGGACTCGAGTCTGTAGCCAGTGCTGAAGCAGTCTCATATGCATCAACCCGAGGGGGAGAACAACCGCCGAGGATGCCATGTGCCCCAGGAGCCTCTGAAATTGTTTCACTGGTGCCACTACCTTCTGCCTGAAGGTCTTCAGGCAGGTCAGCACTGACTGAGCACGTTCGTCATAAGACGCGCTCTGAGAGCGACCGAGTCCAACTCCATAGCGAGAAAAGAGATGCTCTGTACATGGGAGAGCTTGCTCTTCTCCCAGTTGACCTGAAGCCCGAGTCGGTCAAGGTGCTGAAGCACAAGATCCCTGTGTGCACACAACAGATCTCGCGAGTGAGCAAGGATAAGGCCTCTGTACAGGTATGCTCATCCCTCGAAAGCAAACCAAAGAAAGGGTCTGTGTCGAGGAAGCATCGATACGTGAAAGTACGCATCCTTGAGGTTGAGGGCCATGAACCAATCCTGATGTCATACCGACGCTAGGATGCGCTTCTGCATTAACATCCTGAACGGAAGCCTGTGTAAGGCCTTGTTCAGGGCACGCAGGTCCAAGATTGGGTGCGACCCTCCCCCTCTCTTGGCCACGATAAAATAAGGTAGAAGCCCTTGCACAACTCGGCTACGGGGACGGGCTCTATTGCTCCCTTCGCCAGAAGGGTGGCAACTTCCACCTGAAGGACGATGGCACCCTCGCCTGCACCATAGTGGAGAGGATGCCACTGAACCGGGGTGGGCATCTGGCGAACTGGATCACGTTGCCAAGGCGAATCGTCCCGATGAGCCAACGTGAGGGGCTGGACAGCTCTAACCAGACCTCCAGTCTCCGTGACAGTGGCACCAGGGGGACGACTGGACTTACCGTGCCCGGGCAGGGTGGTTCGCGGAAAGGCAGAGCAGGCACCCCACCTGAAAGACAGCCCGGGGGGTCGTGCTGCTCCGCAAGCCCGCAACGGTGGCCGGTGACTGAGGCAGGCGAGTGGCCCCAGAGACCAGCACACTTACCTGTTTGCCGGCTGTCTCTCAATGGAGAATGAGGGAACGGGAAGTACCCGCGTTCGCCTGATTGACCGGAGAGCCTTCCAGCGCCTGGCTGTTGCGAGTGTGCTGGCCCAGGGAATGAGGAAACTGCTCTTTTATTGACCATGTGGGTGCCAAGGCCCAGAGGGCACTTGGTGATGTCATACTCACCACACGCTGGCCCAGGGGCGATGGTGGGGCTGGAGAGATGTCCCGGGCCAGACTGGTCAGGAGTGGTCGCCTCATCCCTGTGCGGGCCATGTCAGGACCGCCTCAAAGCCCGTCTGGGGTTCTTGGGGACTGGCTGACGGGCAAGTGGAGCCGACTTCCCACGGGAGGATCTTTTTCTCTGAGGCCGGCGTGCGGGCTCCGATGGTACAGGAGCCGGGGCCAGCACCGCAGAGGAACGGCTCTGGCGAGAAGCAGACGGGGTGTGGGACCTCGGTGGCCGGGTCAAGCAGCAACAGGATGTGTTTAAATGCCTCGGTCTGCTTTCTCACCATCGAGAACTGATGGGCGAAATCCTCGACGGTGTCGCCAAAGAGCCCCCCTTGGGAGATGGGCGCATCAAGAAAGCGGACTTTCTCAGCATCAAGCATCTCCGCAAGGTTGAGCCACAGGTGCCGCTCTTGGACCACAAGTGTGGACATCGTCCGCCCCAGGGCACACGGCGTGACCTTCATCGCACGTAGATTCGGAAGATTCATCCACTTCCGACAGCAGAAGCCCACCCTCCGATGCTGTGACCGAAAGCTCATCCTTGTTGCAAGCCGTGAATGACACATTAAACCCGCCCTGAGGCAGACCGCCTGAATCGCTCGACAACTCGTCCGGACAGAATGAACGTGCTGGGGGATGGGAAGTCTGCGGGGGCGGAAACACTCCCATGTCCACATCCAGATCACCCGCGGTGCTTGCCGACCCGGCCAGCTGAGCGTCAGCCCAGGACGGACCGGGTTGGGGAGTAGCTGCAATGGCTCCTTGCTTCATGAAGAAGGAAGTGAGCCACGACCGCAACGTTCTCATGGGCATATTCTCCCAATGAGAACATAACCCTTCCACGACAGCCGCCTCGGTGTGCTGGCGCCCCAGACACTCGTGGCAGATTTCATGGGTATCCAGAGGGGAGAGATAATGGCCACATTCAGTAGCGCAAACGCGGAAGGACATCTTTAAAAAGACGGCAAGCGTTTGCACGAGCTCTTTTAGAAGGAAATATACTCTTTCTAATATACTCTTTTAGCACCTGCAGACTCAGGCTGCCGAAGCGCCCAGGGGAAACACAGCACTCAACCGTGTGAGGGTGACCGCTGATATGCGGCATAAGAATCCAGCAGCGTAGCAAGAGGTGAGAGGACGAACACATAAGCATTCGGCTCCGAAGAAAAAATCTGAATGATTGATGCATGCCATCTCCTTTTATACCCGTATGTCCGGGGCGGAGAGTGGCATGCAAATTCCACTTGCCAATTTTCATTGGCCTTTTCTATTTTAAGCAAAGGTGATTGGGGCTCTCAAGATCGAACCCCTAGTGTCACAACATCAACACAATGTCGAGTGAGTGACAAACAGGGAAATTACTATTTTACCCAAAATGTGTGTGTACTATGCGTATTTATGCTCATTAGAGTATCACTTTGTTCCTCTCGCGTCACCTCTATTGAAATCAGTTGTGAGTCGAGTCTCGCATACGCTGCACATGACAAACGCTATTTGAATGATGCGCGAAGCTGCCACATATGAAGAGTGGTCCAAATCGCTCTCTTATGAGGCATTATTTCATTAGAATGCTGCCTTAGAATACAGCTGCCTATGTAGGCAGGAGACAATAAGGCAGCTCAATAAGTTTTGGAACAGATCCACTGTCAAAATACTGAAGTATCTAAGTAAAAAAAATGAAAAAACAACATACTACTGTAATAACAGCAACAAAATAAGGAAGGTGTATACTGTGTCAAAATAGTGAATTAAGGAAATGACAACGACAAAATAGCAAAACAAACATAACAAAGTTGAAATAATAAAATACTGTCAAAAAAATAAAGATGAAATAATTGAAATACAGTTAAAGCACTTAAAAATTAAGAAACACATTGCTTTCAAAATAAATAACAAATTAAATAAAAGTGAAATAATGAAATTCTCTAAAAAATATCAAAGAAGCAAAGTAATGAAGACAAATACTGTTAATAAAATCATTAAATAATAGAAACTGATTATAATGATTGGGTTTTGATTAGGTCAGAGGAAAATATAAAAAAGAATTTGAGGGAAAATTAGAGGTTAATTTCAAAATTACTACATGTACATTATTGGGGACTCTGGGACTCAACACAAACAGAAAGTAAACTCAATCTCAACAGAACATGATGCTTAAATAAACAAACAAATGGACATATGTCAGGTTTAAACACTGCAATAAAGGGGCAGCACGTGTTCTCAACCAGCCGTGAAACAAAGGGGCACTATCAGAGCAATTATGCACAGAAAATTCAATTAATCTCGACAAATCTCCACAGAGGCCCACGCGATACCACCATCCCCAGTAATTAAAAATGGCCAAAATGTTTCTGCATTTTTTTTTTTTAGGTGTGGATGACTGGATATAATAGAAACTGATAATAATGATCCAACATTAAGAAGAGAAAAAAGCGAAACTGCTGAAATAATGAAGAAACATTGAGACAAAATAATGAAATTTTGCTGAAACAAAGAAGATGAAATAATTACATACTGTTGAAATAAAAAAAGAAAACAAATACATATACTGTCAAAATAATGAAGAAATAAAAGAACATAGACAACATACTGTCAAAATAACAATAAAACCACATAATTAATATGAAATACTGTCTTAATATTGAAGAAACTAAATAACAAAGACAGAATAATGGGAATGAAATTCTGTTAAAATAATAAAGATAAAGTGCTGTTGAAATAACGAAGAAACTAAAAAAAAGATATAATAGTCAAAAGAATGAAGAAATTAAAGAACAAAGACAAAATACTATCTAAATAATGAAGTTCTGTTAAAACAACAGGGAAACTAAATAACGAAGATAAAAATAATACAAATACTGTTAAAATACCAAAAGGGAAAAAAATGAGTTTTTGGGAGAGAGGGAGAGACCAGCCGCTAACGGTTCCTCTGAAGTTAATCTAAGTCTCGCTAAGCACCCGGAGGAGTTTGGCGAGGAAGAGTATTTCCACTCTGTGTTTTGATGTGTTTGAGCAGAAGTGGATTGTGGATTAAGGCCGCTGAGCAAAGGTGGTCAAAGAGTGTGTGGTAAAGAGTCCCATTCTTTTGCTCCAGAGAGCGTGAATGTGCAAGAGAGAGAAAGAGAGTTTGAAAGCTTTAAAGATAAACACTCTTCTGGACATCTCTAAAAACTTGCAAAAGAAACAGAAAGAGACAGACAGAAGAGAAGAGGGAAGTGATGGTGGAAATCGAATAAAGGCATGTCAAAGAAAATAATAGAGAGGAAGTCAAGAGAGAGTGTGTGCATTCATGACACAAAGAGAGATTGAAGAGAAGAGAATGTAGCAAGTGAATAAAAAGAGAAACCAAGAACAAAAAAACTAAAAACATGGAAATATAGAACAAGGGACTAAAACAAAGGACTGGCTGAGAAAATGAAAATGTCAGAAAAGTGATCATGAATGAGAACAGCCTTCGAAAAGAGCAAAGATCCACGTGAGTGCTGCAAGAAAAATAAAAGAGAACCAAAGGATTAGCGAGGGTAAGTGGAGTTGCGGGTTGTTGCCCGTCCTCTTGATTTCCTGTGGGAAGAGCAGAGAAACTGACCCCAGGATTATAGATTAGAGTTAATACCCCCTTCCCGCTCACAGTAAACCCCTAAACTCACCCCCCCCAAATGCTACCCACCTAGTGCCACCCCTGACCCACCCTCCGCTGAGTCACAGCCCCGCCTGGACCACCTGCACACGTAAAGTCAGCGCTCATGATGTGGGAGGAGGGGGGTACCGTCTGACAGGAGATTTTCACATGAGTCAAGCTCCCAAAAACATATGCCAGCGTGAGCGTGTCAGTGTTTGTGTGTGCGAAAATCACACCTGCCGCTGAGCGGTGCAGTGCGGCGGAAAGCTGAGCATTGCCATGGGAATATTAGCATGTGTGCGACTTGGGGTCGTGCGGTCTGAAATACATTTGAGGTTTGTGTTAACATTCCCATTGTGAGACGCACGCACACACAGCGCCGCCTCGCTGCGGCCCAATTTTCATTTTGATTGTGTGTCAGAGGGGTGGTAAAGGTGTTTAATGCCAGATAAAGCACCCTCAGGGTCATTTTGCGACTCTGTGAAGCTGTGCGTTAGTGTGTTTGTGTGGCTATGATCTCTAATAAAGGCTGACTCCGCACAGTGGTGGGGATATTGAATGTTTATTAGTCGTGTGTGTGTGTGTGTGTGTGTGTGTGTTTGTGTGTGCAGGGTCCAAAATTAGCTTTTTGCCACACCTGCCAATGATGAGTGAATTGAGAAAATTTACCAGCCATAAAAACCATATTTCTTACCTGCTATTAAACTGTATTTTGTTATTATTTATTTGTATTATTATTTTTATAAAAAAAAAATATACATTTTTGTCCTTATGACAATATGATTATTTAGCTGTTTTTTTCTTTCTTTTCTTGTGTTTTAGTGACAAACAGCACAAGTTATTGTGTCATTCGAGATGAGCCAGTCTCCGTCTCTTGGTGAAACTGCACCTATTAACAAACGTGAAATTGTGATTTTGTTTTCATTTTGGTGGCATAATGCAAGGAATATCTAAATATTTCACATGTCTTAACATGGAGTTCGGAGATACAATTAAGTTGGGCCTCCTAAATAAACTTCTAACGCAAAATTAAGCATAGTGTCAGTTCAGGCAGGTCACGTTAGTTAGATTGCAATCAGCTGACGCTCAACTGATCATGATGTCTACCAATACAATTCAGATGCTCAGAGCAGTTCTATTTAAGTCCTCTATTTTATTTATCACTTAGCCATCTTTCTATTGCACTGATGCAAGCTGCACTTGACACCCTCCTCCCTCCCCAGCACCACCTCTTGCATGGCAGCTTGCCTTTTAGCTCGCAGTTTTTGCATACAGCATGGCTGCATGGATGGGCGGGGAGTTTTCCCAGAGCAAACACCAACAGATGCTTAAATTAAAAATAAATAAAGTATTAATTCAGTATTCAAGTTAGTATTCATTTGACGGAAGTGGTCCTGACTAAAATAATCC